>NW_006300047.1:392086-422790 GCF_000327345.1 Myotis davidii | reverse complement strand
TTAATGGTAATGTTGCCCTGGCCAGATAGCTCAGTTGGTTAGATCATCATCATGATATGCCAAGGTTGTGGTTTTGATCCCCAGTCAGGGCATATACAAGAATCAATCAATCAATGCATAAGTGGAGCAACAGATCAATCTTCTCTTCTCTTCTCTTCTCTTCTCTTCTCTTCTCTTCTCTTCTCTTCTTTCTCTCCTTTCTCTCATCTCCTCTCCTCTTCTCTTCTCTCTCTCTCATCAATAAATAAGGCATTTTAAAAAATGGTAATATTATGGGAAAGAGGATTTAACATTATAGACATTTACATGTGTCAACCAATAAGGCCAGTGTTTTCAGGACATGTCTTGTTTTATCCTTTTCTGTCCTGAACTTGTCATAAATAATCAGATAGTATGGAGACAAAAGCACTGGCTTTGGACTTTGTCTCTGCTACTTGTGATCTTGAATAAGTAGTTCAAAGCTTTCCTTTGCCTCAGTTTATTCATCTGCAAAATGAGCACAACAGTGCCTAATTTATAGAGTGGATTTGGGTATAATGAAGGGCATGTGAGTAAAGCACTTGATATGTGTGGGGTTTTCAAATTGTGGTAAAGAACACATAGCTTAAAATCACCATCTAAATGTACAGTTCAGTAGCATTAAGTATTTTCACTTTGTTGCAAAACCAATTTCTAGAACTTTTTCATCTTGCAAAACTGAAACTCTCTACTCATTACACACTAACTCCCTATTCTTTCTCTCCCCAGCCCCATGGCAACTATCATTCTACTCTCTGTCTCTATGAATTTGACTACTCGAGGTACCTCATAAAAATGGAATCACACAGTATGAGTTTTTTGTAACTGGCTTATTTCACTTAGCATATGTCCTCAGGGTTCAGGTTGTGGTACCCATCAGACTTTGTTTTTAAAGCTGAATAACATTCCAATGTATGAATATACCACAGTTTGTATATCATTCATCCCATCAACAGACACTTGGGTTGCTTCTACATCTTGGACATACACGAGTATGTGAATATCTCTTCGAAATACTGTTTTCGATTCTTTTGTTCACTTGTGTGCTGCATTTGGTGAAATTTAGTTTCCCATTTTCCCCTTTTATATGCAATGAAGAGAGGTGCCAAAGGTCCATTAATTTGCCTAAAGCCTTATAGCTAATAGATTTGAACGCAAGTGTTCTGTCTCTCAGTGATCTATTCTATCTCAGTAACCTTGCTCTCCTCTCAAATCATTCTCGGGAAGAGGGATTGGCATTTTGAGTGACAGAGAAAGCTATTGGCAGAACTTGAGGAGATCTGGAAGAGGGGTGTCCATGACTGTGAATCTCATAATCGTTCACTTATACGCTTTGTGACAGGCCCTTAAAAATGGAATTTCCAAGCTAAGTGGGAGAGATTTGCAGCTCAATTACGTGAGTAATTTAATAGACAAAATTTTTGAGGCTGATAGGGTGATAGAGAAATCTGAGCAGTATGCCTCCGTGCATTGTGAGTCTTCAACTGAAGCATGAGCTGAAGGCGTTTGGTGCACACTGCAGCAGCCCCTGGTGGGGGACTGTCTGCAGGCTCCTCCACCTCCTCTATAGAATCATCTTTACCTGAGAGTTGATGGAGGCATATTTCATCTTCTACCCATGGGCACGTGTGCCACGTTCTCACTCGGAGGGTACACACATGAGCAGTGTAGCATCCCGAGTGCCAGGAGGAGCCCAGTTTTCTCATTTGTTATATTGCTTTGCTTTTTTTGTTGTTATTATTTGCTGTCCCAGGCATCAAATGGTCCATAAACAGAACACTTATCCATCGCATATCCAGTCGAAAAAAGATAAAAACAAATTTCAAAGCGACTAAAATGGCTGTTGCTAAGCCAGCACATGCAATGCATTTTTCTTTGTGACTGCCTGTCACATAGCGGGTGCCTGAAAAATTTTCCTTTTTCCTTATCTTTTCCTGTATTTGAATTCAGTTCCATGCAAGCAGCTAGGCTAGGTCCTGGAATGGAGGGATGGAGAAGATAAATTCCCTGACTTCAGAGGTCTGGGACAACAGTCATTGAAAACAAATAACAGTATTCTTATGGATGAAGAGGGAGTTAAGGAGTGTTACATGTTGAATTGTATCCCCCCAAATTGATATGTTCAAGTCCTAGCACCCAAGACCTCAGAATGGACCTTGTTTGGGAATAAGTTGTTGCAGGAATACAGTAGGCCCCCTTATCTGTGTTTTTGCTTCCTGGGGTCTCAGTTACCCATGGCCAACGGCGGTGTGAAAATGTGTGTGTGTGTGTGTGTGTGTGTGTGTGTGTGTGTGTGTGTGTCAGGGGTGGGAATTCCAGAGATAAACAGTCCATAAGTTTTAAATTGCAACTGTTCTGTGTAGAGTGATGAAATCTCCTGCTGTCTTGTTGGTGATGTGAACCGTGTATTCACACTGCATACACTGCTCCCCAACCTTCAGTCACTGAACAGCCATCTTGGTTATCACATCTGCTAGGATACGCAGTGCTTGTGTTCACGTCACCTTTATGTTACTTAATAACGGTCACAAAGGGTAAGAGTAGTGATGCTGGCAATTCAGATACGCCTAAGAGAAGCCAGAAAATGCTTCCTTTACGTGCAAAGGTGAGTACAGTCCAATTAGATACAGTGGGGCCTTGACTTACGAGTTTAATTCGTTTTGTGATGGAGCTCGTAACTCAAATTACTCGTATGTCAAATCAAAAAGTGAACGAGTGAGACACGTGATGCTGGGCTGATGTTGTGGCGTTCACTGTGGCATTCGCTGCGCCAACTAGCAGTGGGGTATCTGAAGCTGGCTCGTAACCCAAATTATAGCTCACAACTCAAAGCAAAAAATTGGCCGAGAGACGGCTCGTATCTTGAAAAACTCGTTAGTCGGAACACTCATAAGTCAAGGCCCCACTGTACTTTAAGGGAGCGATAGAGAGACAGACCACATTCACACAACTTTTATTACAGTATATTGTTGTAATTGTTCTCTTTTATTATTGTTGTTGTTAATCTCTTACTGTACCTTATTTGTAAATTAAACTTTATTATAGGTATGCATGTGTAGGAAAAAGCATAAAATATATAAGGTTCGGGACTATCCATGGTCTCAGGCAACCACTGGGGGTCTTGGAATGTATCCCTGCAAATAAGGGGGAACTACTATAATTAAGTAAGATGAGGTCATACTGGAGTAGGGTGACCCTCTAATCTAATATGACTAGTGTCCTTATTAAAAAGGGCAATTTGGACATAGTCGTGCACACAGGAAGAACACAACCTGAAGATGAAGGGACAGAGATTGGGGTGGTGCATCTATACACCAATGGACTCCAAAGACTGCCAGCGAACTACCAAAAGCTAGGCGAGAGGCCTGGCACAGCTTCTCCCTCACCGTTCTCATAAGGAGCCAACTCTACCGACACCTTGATCTTGGTCTTCCAGCCTTCAGGACTGTGAGAAAATGAACTTCTGTTGTTAAGCCCCCCAGTCTGAGACACTTAGTTATGGCAGCCCTAGCAATCTAATACAGAAACTGTATTTAGGATACGATGGGGTTAGGAAGGTCCCTTGGAGGGCATGATGGTAGGCTGACACTGGTAATATGATTCAGACTTACCTTGGAAAGATGTAGGAGAGCATTTGCAGAAGAAAATAGTATTTTTCCACAGGCTAATTGTTACTTTAGGGTTTATTCTAACAAATTGAGTATCTTGTTTGAAATCTCATAACATATTAGGGCTTGAAACAATGATACCTGAGAGGACTGGCTGCTGCTCACTGTGCAGCGGGCAAAGCAGACTCAGCATGATGGAGGAGAAAAGAAACAATGATTAAATAGATGGGATTATGAGAAGGAGGGCACAGGGAAGGGAAGACACTGAACAACCACGTCACTCTGGGGCTACTGAGTGAAGGGACAACCATCCACTGTTACGTGATCTGATGAAATGGGCCACTGTGAGCACAGACAACCTTTTGTATTTATAAAAGTGGTGCTGAGCCCCCAATGGACGTTAGCCACCTTAGACATGTCCTGTTTCCAATAAAGGAAGCGAAACCAAGAAATTGTAGTTCCTTGAACATACATGCAGTGGTCTCCTCTTCTTGTTACTGTCTTCGATCATCTCCCTTTTACAAAATGTGGATGAAGAAGGCTTTCTAAAACTGGGTTTGGTACCCTCTCCCGTGTGCTTTCACAGAGCTCTGTGTGTTGCTGTATCATAGCACTAGCCATGCGGATTTTAACATCCTCCATCTCACCGGCCGTATTTCTGGTCTGCCTCCCACCCTACACTGTCATCTTCTTGGAGCACAACCTGAAATCTGAAATGTATCTTCATCCCCCAGAGCCTGCATAAAAATTGGCCCAAAGTGAACATTAAGTAAATATTTATTTAACAACCGCAGTTAAAATTTTCCCATCATAAGTGGTGAAAATAATTTTTTTTGCATGCCCTTGGGTAGCACAAATGCTTCATCTGCCAAAGGTTTTACAATGATATAGGCACATTTTGTTTTTCATTGCAAATCCCTGCCACCAAGATTCAGTAAGATGGGCTTAATTCTTTCTCTACATAAACCTTTTCTGATGAGAGCCTAGCCTGTTATGTTCTACTCTGACGAATTCAGGGTAATTTTGAGTTTGATTTTATTTGTTCTTTGCTTGCTTGTGGCCAGAGAAAAAATCTACAAGGTGTATCAAGCTATAATTTTCAGGTTTTATCTTAAAAAGGATGCTGGTCATAAAGGTTTGGAACAGATAGAAAGGAAAATAGAACTGAAAACCAGAACTCTATTATGATTTCTGAAGGTCTATTCTCTTACCAGTGAAATGGGCTCTGAAAGAACATCTCCTGCGTATTTGCTCTCATTTGTCCAATTGGAGACGAGGGAATAATCTGGAATGTGTCCAGGAATCTGAGTCCAGAGCGGGCCTTATGGAAACCTGACACCCTCTTCTTCTCGTGGTCACCCCATCACGTTGTCTTGGTTTCCTGGGCAGGAAATATACAAGATGAGCCCGAACCATCTTGCAGGACATGAAAATAAAGTAGTTCTCAAAAAAAAAGAGTGATGTAGGTATGTCCAGTGGACATGAGAGCCAACTGGAAGACTTTACAATTGCCAAACCTGGAGCAATTTGAGCAACAAAACAAAATAATTAGCATTGGATTATAACCCAAAGTATAAAATGCATTCTTCGTGTGTCCAAATTGATATAAATAAATGATTGAATAAACAAGCAAATGGGGATAAAGAAGAATTTAAATAATTGATATAGATACTCCATCCTTACATGTGGGCTGGTTATAGTGACTTCCTTCCAAGGAATATGATATGAAAAAGAGGAAAACAGCGTAACTTCTGTGGAAAGATGCGGTAAACACTACCTCGGCCAGCTGGTTTGGGTTCATGTCAACAGTGATAAGTCATCCTGTTACCTATCCCTGATATGTTATGACAAGAATGTGCCTTTATCTCTATGGTTTTCCTCCCCCAAATCCATAATGCAGGTCTAGTGTTGAGAAAAGCATCAGACAAATTTCAGTTGAGGGCCATTCTAAAAATACCTGACCAGTACTGCTCAAAACCACTCAAATCATCAAAACAAGGAAAGTCTGAGAAATTCACAACCCAAGGAACCTAAGGCAACATGATGACGAAGTTGAATGTGGCACCAGGATGAGATTCTAGGACAGTAGTAAAAACTAAGTGAAATTGAATGGACCAGGGCTTTAGTGAGCAATATTTCTGCATTAATTATGCCAATAGATGATATTAGTAACAGGGGGCTCTGGGATATTATCTTTGCTGTATTTCTGAAAATCTAAAACTGTTTTACAATAAAAAATATATTTTAAAAAAGATATTGTCCCTTGCTGGCCAGGGGCTGGAGCCTATGGCCACCTCTGCTGCCCCCAGAGTGGCCTGAGTGGAGGAGGCACATGTGAGTTGCCCAGAGTCCCCTGGTGCCAGAATACCTAGACCTCTGGGCAGGAGCCCTTTAGGTGGCTGAGTTGCCTTTGCCCCTCCACACCAACACCTCCCAAGCCCTGACAGCAGGGCTGAGTCTCCCTGGATGCTGGACTGACTCCTCAGGCCGAGCCCTCCACGATGAACCAGGCCCTGGGTCTTCCTGGTCTCGGGCTTCCTTCAAACTCAGGACAGAGGCTGAAGGACAGTGAGCACCCTGGACCTGGGCATTTTCTTGGGGCCCAGGCTGTGTCTGGGTTATAGCAACTTGGAGCTCCCTCCTGCTGCCACCTGTCCAGCTAGGGAGGGCCTGGCGTGTTCCCACTGTCTCCTTCTGCACCTCTCCCTCTCCTCCCATCCAGTAACAGGTTTCTTTTCCCTCTCCATTGGCCGTTTGTGTGTCCTTCCCAGCTCTTGGAGCACCCTTAGAAATATTACCTACTTATCAGAGCTGAGAATTGCTCATTCTTGACTTGGCTTTTCAACCCCTTTGGGAGACAAAAGTTGTCCCCATAACAGGTTTTTAACTGACACTTCATGCCTAGCACCTTGTTCATTCGGATCACCAGCTCCCTGGCCACATCTATGTGACTTCCCCGATCCGTGAGCTCCATTGTCCTCTGGTCTCTAATCTCTTGCTCCCAGAACATCTGGTCAATTTCACCCCTGGGTGGGAGTGTCCAGGGGGCTTTGGCCCAGGATCCCTCGCCCTAGAAGGCAGCTCTAAGGTAGCGAGAGAATTGGACATCAGGTACAAACCGGCTCAGGAATGGTTGCTCCACTCATCCCACACAAGAAGATGAAAAAGCAGTGAGCTCAGTGCATTGAGTGGCTTGTCTGGGGACAGTCAGAGAAAGAATCCCAAGGAAAGCTCAGGCCACTGCCTCCTTCATGCCGAGCCTCCTGCCTGAGACACTGAATCCAGCTCCGAGGAGGAGGAGGAATTCGCTGTAGTTGGAAATCGCTCTCGATTTGTCAAGGGCGGCTGTTTACGACGCTTCAGAGTATGTTCTCTGCTGTGTGCTTTTGCCGTCCTAGCCACCTGCGTTGGCTTGCTGTGGAAGTCCCCTGCTCTGAAGGAGGATCTGGATTCCCTCAAGGAAAAATTTAGAACAATGGCATCTACTCAGAAAAGCTCATTCCAAGAAATTTCCAAACTTAATGAAGAAGAAGTATTCAGCAAACAAAAAACAACTAGAGAAGATTGAATTGGAGAGCTGGGCTTGAACAAAGTCCGGAGAAACATCATAGACATGAATAAGCAGATTTCTCTGTTGAATTCTGCAGCAAACCACCTCAGAGTCAGTGTTAAGTCAGCGGCAGATTTAATTAGCCTGCTTGCCACTGTGGAAGGACTTCAGATGAGCGTAGCTTCCATTGGCAATACTGTAAACAGTGTCCCTCCTGCTGTGGAGACAAAACAGAAAACTGTGGACGGACACAAGAAGCCATGGAGTGACCACAGTGTTATGAATCAGCACTCCTTGGCAGAAACTAGGGGAAACAACCAGATTATTCCATTGCCTTTAGCTCCATCAGAACTCAGCAACAAAACCCACAGTGAGAATTTGAAACAGAATATCCTGTACCTTCACAACTCTTTAGAGGAGGAGAACAGTGCCCTGGGGGGGTGAGGTGAGGGGGGAGACCAGAGACAGAATGATCTTAAACTTGAGGGGATGAATGAGGCAGTCAGTAATCTTACCCAGAGTCAACTTGGTAGAAAGAGATCAGGTTGCTATGGGCAAGGCAGAAAAGCAAGCAACTGTCCTTCAGGAGGAGGGGTGATAGAGCGGCCACTCTGAAAAGAGAGTCTTTGCATCAGGTGACTGGACACAGTAAAAACCCAAAGCATAAAGAGAGAAGCTAGCTCAGATTCTCGGGTATCTAAACTAAGCCAGACACTACAGCTGATCAGTACTCTCACCCACAAACTGAGAGCAGCAGGTCTCCAATTAAGAGCAAGTACAGAGTTTCAGAGCCATCAGCATTGCCAACATTTCCAGTCTCTGAGAGATCATGTTGAGAAAACTGCCCAGCTAAACCTATCTCTCTACTACGAGTTTCTAGCGTCTGAGACCTTTGGGATGTATTCCATAAGACTGGCCAGAACATGGATGGGAAGCTGACCTCCCAGGAAATTTAGAACTCCTTGAGTTCTGCTATGCCAGCATCAGAGAGATTGAGAGGGTTTGATGCTGACAAGATGGAAGATATTCATTCCTGGAGCTAAGAGTAGCGTATTTAGAAACCCTTAAGTTTGTTTTTTCTTTATATGATATTCAGCTTGGTGTTGGCTAACTTTGATTTTTTTTTCTAGAAATATTAAAATTTAGTAAAAGCGAGATGAAGTCTTTTCCCATGAATGTGTCTTCTTATCTCATTATGGATTATGTTTCTCTCTCTTTCAAAACAATTTTTCTCCCCAAAAGAGCTATTTCACTTTCTTGGAAAGGTTAAAATATAGTATAAAATTAGCCTGGTACTTTAGGCAATTTGAAGATTACTCTTCTGGTTGTCTTCCATGCCCCTACCCCTTTTTTAAAAATATGTATACCCTGATGGATTTTGTAACAACCAAATAGCATTCTAGCAATAAATTGAGTTATACTGTTATATTTGTATATACGGTACCGTAGACAGTTTATCTGTACCTGGAAGGTATTTTTTTTTGAGAACTAATTTATATAAACTATATTTGAAGGTAATGTAGCTTGTCCTTTTTAGTTTCAAATTTGTATTCATAGGCAGATAGTTTGAGAACACCTTAACTCTTCGTTGTATGTGCGTTTCTTTTGCATGGGATAGCTGTCCATGGAGGAGTCTTCTGTTTTTTAGTTTATCATCTGTTCTCACCTCAAGCTGGTCCTGCTAGCATCATCCCTGAGCAGGTAGAAAGTTCCATCCTTTCCCCCTACTCATTTTGGTAGAGGTGCTTCTACCATACTCTCCGACTAGTGAATACCCTTGTCACGCAGCCTGGGAAAGTGCCTTATCTCCAGGCACAATGAGGGCATCTCGAACTCCTTTGTTCTGAGTTGATCAGATTCATTGGCTTAAGAAGAGCCCCAGAAGCCTATTCTTCAGTATTAATTCTGGATTTTTATTTGTAAATTATCTAACTTACCCAACCTGGGACTTGTGTGTGGCTGTCTGTAATCAAGACTCACCTGCCACATCTCAGCTCTGAGAGGAAGGTCGATGGTAGTGCTGAGTTTGGTTTTGGTTTTGAATACTTTGAACTTTTCCCTCTGGCAGCCACTACTGCTGCTTTCCTAAATTACCCCAAACACTGCTCCTTGGACTTTGTTTTCTGTCATTCTGTACCATCTGGTATAATGTTTACTATAAGGGCCTCCTTATAAATCAGGCAAAAACGTTTGGTAGGAAGAAAGGAACCAAAAGAAGAGCGAACCCAGCTTATGGGATGGCTGTGGTGTGGTCTTAAGGGAAGAGAGGGGCTGGCACTTAGGAATGTGCCTGAAACATCAAAGCTGAAGACTGGGCACTCTTCACCTGGTGGCCACGCCCACTGGGGTGGACTGCTCTCAGTGCCCCTGCTGTTCTCGCTGGTCACAGTGGAAGATTCTGACTGTGATGGGCTCATGTTCGTAATGGCCTGCTGTTGAGTTTTTTTAGTGACAGTTCCATTTGCTACACCTCTCATTAGCTCGCTTACCAACACCAGCCAGATGCAGTCCCTTCTTTCATTTCCAAACCAGAACACATTAGGGTATTTCTGACTTTATAGAGCATGCATTGTTTGCTATGCCATCCTAACCTACCTTGTTTTTTTTTTCTCACATTAAGAAATGTCCATCTCCTTTACTTTAGTGGAGCTATTTTGATAATGTATAAGCAGTTTTGGTTTTGTTCGGGGAATGAATTCAAGGTTCCCATGACTTGATTTGAACTTTGGTTATTTCATATCAGTATTATAACCATTTTAATTTATCTAAATTAAACATTTATTTTTTCCAAAAAAAAATATATTGTTCCTTATCACTACCTCGTAGAGTTAATATAAAGCTTAAAGGAGATAGTGCATAAAAGTTCTTTTTAAAAATTATTTATTTTTAAATTAAAATTTTTTCAATTGCAGTTGACATGCAATCTTTCTATATAAAAGGCTAATATGCTTAAGTGTCCAACTATCTGACCAGTCACTATGATGCAGACTGACCACCAGGGGACCGACACTCAATGCAGGAGCTGCCATGATGCACACTGGCACTGCAGACCTGGTGTTCACAAAGCAACACTCGACTTCTCCCAAGTGGGACACAGGCCCCACCACCAACCCGGAGCGACAGCCCACGAAATCGCAGCCAAGGCTGCCAAGACCCCATAGTGCAAATTCGGCCCACAGCCCAGCTCAGCCCAGAAATGGTTGCTATTGGTGCCAGGTAATGATGGCATCATTGCCTGGCTTCCTCTCCCTAGCGACGACTAGTCTCCTTGCAGTTTCTTCAGCCCAGGAACATGACTTGCTTTATAGCCAGGTGGAAACATTTCACACTTTAACCAAATGTCTGTGAGGCATTTTTCTGTGCCCCATCTCATTTGATCCTCACAGAAGTCCTGGAGTAGGTAGGAAACTTGGTGGAATCCTATTTTCTTTTCATTAGCCGGAAAATGGAGATTTAGAATGTTTAGGATCTGTCATTATCAATCATGAATTTGGTTGACACTTCTATTATAGAGAAAGGGCGAATAGCGATATTAAAATACTTCTAATTAATTTATTTTCAATGTGCATGAATCTGTACACTGGGCCACAGTATTATATTAATTTCAGGTGTACAACACAGTGATTAGACATTTACAAAACTTACAAAGTGATCACCCCAATAAGCCTAGTGCCCCCTGACACCATACAGAGTTATTACTATATTATTGACTATAGTCTCTATGCTGTACTTTATATCCCCATGACTGGCCACCTTCCTTCCCATTTATATTTGGCAATTTGTACATCTTAATCTCTTCTTTTTCACCCATTTCCCCACCCCCAAATCTAACAACCATTAAACAGGTTTTTCAAAAAAGAACTACCATAAAACCCAAAATTCCACTTCTGGATATTTATCTGAAGAAATTAAAAACACTAATTTGAAAAGATATATGCACATCTATGTTCATTACAGCATTATTTACAACAACCAAGGTATGGAAGCAACCCAAGTGCACATTGATAGACAAGTGGATAAAGGAGATGTGGTACATATATATGTGAACCCTGAGAAAAAAAGACACCTACTAAGAATAGCTCCTGGTGGCTAATTGGGCTCAAATTAAAAACAAAACAAAATAGAATCTAGCAGCTATTTCTGCACAAGGACCGCTCATGCAAACTGCACTTCAGGGAGAAGCCTGTGCTAAACTGCCTACCTGCCATCTGAGCCTGCCCTTATAAAGGAGTCCCTGGAACCCTATTTCAACCAATAGGACTGAGGCTTTCCTCATGCAATCAGAGCTGTGCAGCTCCTACCAATCAGATGGCTCTGTTCTGATCAATCAGGACAGTGCCTTTTGGACCAATCAAACTGTGAGGATTTGGAGTCCTCATTTGCATGAGGATGGTTCAATGAGGAACCAGGGGTGGGCACTTCTGTTCATGTAAGCCAGCTCCCCTCTGGCTCCGGGAGCTCACTTTACCTTTCCACCGGTGACTGACGACTAGGTCTCCCTGGCTTAGCTGAAACACCAACGATGTCTCACCAGAGCAAAGCAGAACAGACCAGCGCAGCACAAAGCAGACCTGCATGGAGCAGAGCAGGCCATTGAGGAGAAGAGCAGAGCTGTCTAGCCGGAGACAGGCCTGGCCCCGGGGCCGCCTCATAGTGGTGCTATTTTACAATTGAGCTCTTTTGCAATGAATAAAGTTTCCGTCATCACTGCACCACAAATTGGGGATTCCTATTGGCGTTGAATTGGCACCAATGACCATTGGTTGACATATGCAATGGGATATTACTCAGCAATGAAAATGAATGAAATCTTTTCGTTTGCAACAACATGGATGGACCTAGAGGGGATCATGCTAAATGAAATAAGCCAGACAGAGAAAGACAAATACCATATGGCTTCAGTTATGTGTGGTATCTGAAAACCAGAACCAAACAGGAACAAATAAATGAAGAAACAAAACAGAAACAAAGTTATAGATATGAAGGAGTTCTATATCAAGTGAGTGGCACATAATATATGCTCCACAAAATAATATTTCACCATCTTGTACCTTTCTGTGCTATTCTTCCTTGTGATATGCCTTGAAAGACGTTCTATCTATCTATCATCTATCTATCTATCTATCTATCTATCTATCTATCTATCTATCTATCTATCTATCTATCATATTTACATTCCTTCTCTCAATTGGCAAGGGCAGGCTGTGCAGATTACAACCTTTCCTCCCGGAAGAGCCACGTTGGTCTGGTTTCTGATAGTCATTGTCTCCTGGACTGAGAAACCTGGAGCACCATCCCAGAGTTCGTACCTGAGCATTTTTACTTTAATGATCCTATCTGAATGGCATTCATTTCATTTCTCTGTTTGGTGACTAAGATATACCACGTATAATGACACTTACATGGAGGTTACCTTGATATAAATCTGCCAGATGCTTTCAATTAGAATAACTGAATCTTACTTTATTTGAAAAACTATTGGTCAAATACACGAGGCCCCTTTTTTCTCTTAGGAAGGAGAGCCTTTTGTTTTCTGACTGAGGGTCTTGACGAAATGCACATCACAGGACAGCACGTTCTTATTAATCATATCTAAGCTTCAGAATGAGCTGCAAGATTATGATGAGTCAGGGAAAGTCTTCTTGTGGCTGTGAGTAGTAAGTACCTTTCTACACAGGTGAGGTGTGTCTAGAAGGGAAATGATCCTGCTAATAACAAGACATGTTGGTCTTACTGAATTCCTTTTAGGGTCATGACTGTGCAAAAGACATTTTATACATCTCTATATGCATCTATTCAGACATATCAATATCTATATATTGCATCTTCAAATCTACCTATCTATATATCTTCATATTCCTTCTCTCAATTGGCTACGGTAGGATTTTCAGATTATAACCCTGATCTTATCCACTCTTCACTCACCTTATTGTTCTATTTTCTTGGATGCCAACCAGGTTTTCTCTCCATCTACACTTTTGTTTCTCCCCCGTAGCTGGATATATTTGTGGAAAATTCACAGAGAAACTGAGTTGTGAGGTCCTGTTCAGGAAAATGAAATAACATTTTAAAAACCCAGTCACAAATGTCTGTTTAATAATTCTTGATCGCTGGCCTGAGACTGGTTTCAATATTTCTGAATATTCAGTGCCTGGAAGCTAGCACAAAATGATGATCTAAAACTGCCAGAAATTTGCTTCCTGTGGTTCTGAATGTGAAAGCAGGAACTTTGGGGCAGCCTCCTTTCTTCCTTTGTGAGGGATCACTTTGGTGAGCCTTCTCCGTCATACCCACTTACATTAAGTAGCTAGCTGCTGCCCTTGAGGTAGCTCAGGGCTTGGGAGAGTCATCCAAGAGCAAATACTTTATAATGGAATATTAAACATTCTGTTTAATAATATAAAAGGCTGTCCCAAGTGGTGAGGAACATCTATACAGATCTTTATTTTCTTTAATGAAGTGTTTAGCATTTCCCCTGACCTGCCTGGAAATAGGATTTGTGCCTAGTGGGTGGGATCTGGGAGTGAGGGAGCAAAGAGATGAGAGGAAGGGCTCCCACTGGCTGTTGGGCTGAGGAGGTCAACTCTGTAACTAGAGAGACTGGTGTTTGGAATCTATTTTCCAGGGGGAGAATGGGAGAGGAGGGGACTTCAACTCTATAACTAGAGAGACTGGTGTTTGGAATCTATTTTCCAGGGGGAGAATGGGAGGGGAGGGGACTTCCATTAAGACATTAGTTAATTAGCTTATGAATATCCTTGAGAATTCTGTATGCACTACCAAGGCAATTTGCTCTTTGAAATATCTACTGAAGCTCCGTAGAAAACTTCGTAGTATTACCTTTTGTATCTGACACAATCCTTAGAGCCCCATGGGCAGCCTCCCCTTTGGTCAGTTCCAGATAACAATCACACTAGTCAGAAGTCTACCTTGCAAGTGACAGTAATCCCAAAGCATACTAGCTTATTTAGAAAGGGGCTTCCCTCTCTCCTCTGCTTCTTGCCCATTGTCCTTTATTTCTTCACAATGGAAAATGCTTTTGTCCATGTGATAGATTCATACTCACTTGACTTCATGCATTCTAGCTCCTTGACACCAAAGGTTCCAAATAGAAAAATTCAGGGAAGAATTCTGATTGGCCCAGCCTAGATCACACACTCACTTCTGGCTTAGTCACTGAGAGAAGAAGAAGGTGTTGTGATTGGTTTGATTTGGGTCATGGGCTCACTTCTGTGGCTGAAAGGGTGAGGTACTGGCCTGATTTCTGACTGCCAGCTCTTACATCACTGAGTAAGAGTTTCTCTGGCCACTAGAGCTCACTCTCCTCACGAACAAGGCAGGTTGCACATGCTGAGGAATAACTGTCTCCTGGTCCTCAACCAATGACTAGTGGGAGTGAGTGTATAAATACTAAGGTGTTCCCTTCTCCTGGGGTGACAGAATTCTGAGACATGCACTCTACACCAACATACCAGAATGCCAGTGTGGAATTAAACTCCAGTTTACCAAGGTTGCTTCTTGCTTATCATTGCACTCTCTAGCTGCTTCTTTCTCTTCCCTGTTTCACGCCCCGCCCCACCCCCTCCACTTTACCAGCATTTCCTGAGATCATCTCCTGTTTGTGCTTCTTGCACTTGAGTCCTTATCTCAGTGACTTCTTCTGGGGAAACCCAAACTAAGGCAGTTACCATGATTGGCAGCTCATCCAGTGACTCAAATGGGGATGAGGAAGTGCCAGAGGAAGTGGTGGCTCTGAACTCACATAAACAAAGCTGTCCACTAGAAAAATATGTCATGAGGAGAAGCACAGAATGAGAACTTACATAAGCTACTTACAACTGGACCGACATTTGGGCACAAAAACATGTCTGGATGGCCATGCCCAGGGAAAGCAGGCAGACCTCCCCAGGAGGTTGATCTGGAGAGGAAAATGTCAAAGGACCTTGGGGTCCAGGGTCCAGTGATAGTTGGATCTTATGCAATATCTTTTCCTCCATTAATTCATTCATCTTAAGCCTCTCCTGCCGCAGCTGAATGTTAGCCAAAAATCTATCATGGAGAAGGATAGGGCTGCCTTCTCAGATGCTGGCCAGAGGCTGGGCACTTGGCTTATGTTTGATGGCATTTCCATTAGACAGTTGGGCTTGTGTGCTGGCCTGTGCATGGGCAGTGATAAAAATGCTCTCCTTATCTCTGTGTCTCAGCTGTGAAATCCCTGCCTCTTTCCATTTGGGTTTACTGGTTTCTGAAGCCCAACTCTTCCATGCATGCCATGGGTTGAATTGTCTAGGAGCAGCACTTAAGAGGGGTACAGGGCATGAGACTTGAGAGAGTGACTGTCAGGTAACACACACACGCACACACACACACACACACACACACACACACCTCTAAGCACACACACACACACACAAATATGAACACACACACACCTCTAAGGTTGTGAGAAAAACAAAATGTTAAAGATAAAGGAGCCACACTTAAGAATCTCAGATAAAGTCTAAATCTGGGGTGTCAAACTTCAGCCCTTGAACCAAATCCAGCTACCGCCTAGGTTTTTCAATAAAGTTTTATTGGCACAAAACCACACCCATCATTTACATGTTTATTCTGCTTTCTCGCTACAAGGGCAGAGTTGAGTAGTTACAACAGAGACTGGATGGCAAAGCCTACTTATTTATGATCCGGCTCTTTACAGAAAAGTTGCCAACCTCTGGGAGCTCTGTGGTATCTATTGCTCCATAATTCATCCCCACCTGAGACAAAGGCTGGTCTTTGGATCTTAATGTCAGCTGGACATTGGTCGCTGGCCACCCCAGGTGGTGAGGGTGAGGTGCATTAAGCGACCTAGAACTTGGGTGGTGGCTCCGATCAGCCTAGAGAGCAGTTTTCCAGATACTTGGAGCAGCTGTGAGCTGTTAGCAGCTGACACAGCAAGCTGGGAAATGGGTGCATGTCTGGGAATCTTCAGGGCACCATCTGCAGTCCTGCCATGTTTGTCTGGATCTGCACATGTGCTTCTTGAAGTTGGAGAGAACCTGTATTTCCGGCCTGAAATGGAGCCATAATTATGTCACCTAGACTCCTGTCTCCCATTTGACTCTCGCCTCTTGTTCATCCAACTCATTGCTCTCAGGGTGAGGAGGAAGCCCTTAAGGTTACTGGGTCCTGCCAGCCTCTCAGCCCCACTTGGTCCCACGTCGCTCACACCCTGCTCTGCAGCCATGCCTGGCTAGTGGCCACGGAGCATTCTTTCAGTGTCTGAGAATGAATGCACTGTTCCCTCCAACTCAGGACTTTCAGCCGTGCCGCTTCCTCTGCCTGCAACGCCCTCCCCAGCACCTTCTACCTCCCCACACTTGACTAACATCTAGATCTCCAAATCTCAACTCAGAGAACATTTCCTCAGAGAAACCTCTTGAATCTTCCCACGAATCTGATTTCACACAAGTAACCAGTACTCAGTTTGTGTGTCTTTTTTTTTGCAAACCATAGCACACAAAAATATGCATAGATTTTCTTTTATTCAACAAAAATGCGATGTTCTTTTAAAAAATATATTTTTATTGATTTCAGAGAGGAAGTGAGAGGGATAGAGAGAGAGAAACATCAATGATTAGAGAAAATCGCTGATCAGCTGCCTCCTGCATGCCCCACACTGGGGATTGAGCCTGCAACCTGGGCATGTGCCCTGACTGAGAATTGGACCATGACTTCCTGGTTCATAGGTCAATGCTCAACCACTGAGCCACACCAGCTGGGCAAAAAAATGCTATATTCTTTTCTTTTCTTTTTTCCTCTTAACAATATAAAACCATAAGAAACTATTCAGTTTAACATGGTTAACTGATTTTTAACTTATTGTTTTCTGGTGGATGAATGATATTTCATCATATGTATGTATGTATTATGTACATAATATGGATGTACAATAATTTATTTAAGAACTTTGTGAGCATGGATTATGTTCTAGTTCCTATGTTGGCTGGTGGGTGAATAACTTCCATATATGTGCATGTATATTTGCTATTTACCAATTACTACATAATTAAATTTAAATAGTGAATAGGAATAAGAGAATGAACATGCTCAAAATAACAAAGTAAAAGAAGTGAATGTTAAAATTTAAAAAATTATTTCCATATTGATAGGAGTTCAGATGGTTTCTCTATGTATGTGTTTTCACTTTACAAACAACAGTGCAATGAACATCTCTCAACAAATATCCTTACATCCTGGTGCTTATATTTCTGAAGGCTCAGTCCCTAGAAGTGGAATTATTTGATCAGCATGCACATGCACTCTAAATTCAGCACCCACTCCCAGATTCCTTTCTGCAAATGCGGCAAATCACACCAAATCCACCATCAGTGATGAGACTGCCCAGTTTCCAGCTTCCTTGCCAGTATTGGTGTCTTTCAATGTTTTCCATGTTTGCCCATCTCTTGGCAAAGGAACGGCTTCTCATCATTGTTCAGACTTGCATCTCCTTGACTATTATGAAGTTGATCATCTTCTTATTCATATATTGTTTTGATAACAAAAGTAGTCCCTCCAGGTCCTAGCCTAGTAGCTCAGTTGTGTAGAGCGTTGTACTGATAGGCCAAGGTTGTGGGTTTGATCTGCAGTGAGGGCTCATGCAAGACGCAACCAATCAAGGCATAAGTAAGTGGAACAACAAATCAATGTCTCCCCGTCTCTCTCTTCACCCCATACCTCTCTCTCTCAAATCAATAAATTAAAAATAGTCCCTACAATGATAGGACCTTGTGCTAATTTATGGTGGAGGTGGAGACTTTCTGGGCACATCCTTTGCCTTTATCATCTGTCCCCACCTGCTCTCCAGTGAGGACTGTGTTCCGTGGTTCCTGATGTGTCCGAACATCCATTGCTGTTCTCTCATGTCCCCAAAGGGTCAGAAGTTTTGGTCTCGATGAATACAGCAGTGGTGGGGTTGGCAGAAGGACCTGCGCTCTCTGTGACCATCTCCCTCTCTCTTCATTTCCAGACTCTACCCAGATGAACAACGCAGTGCCCACCTCCCCTTTGCTGCAGCAGATGGGCCATCCGCATTCGTACCCCAGCCTGGGCCAGATCTCCAACCCCTATGAACAGCAGCCTCCTGGCAAAGAGCTCAACAAGTATGCCTCCTTGAAGGCCGTCGGTAAGTGCTATTTTGTTTCTCCTTTCCTCTTTCTTCTCTACTTTGCTGTTCCATCCAGATCTTTCTCTCTCTCCAACTTTTTTTCAACTCCTTTTTCCATTCTTCTAATCTCCCCTTTCTTCATCCATCTATCTCTCAAAATCTCTCTCTTCTTTCTTCTGTCTCTTTTTCTATCATCTATCATCTGTCTTCTATCTATCTATCTATCTATCTATCTATCTATCTATCTATCTACCTATCTATCTATCATTCTACCTACCCACATATTCTGGATTTATCTACCTGGGATATAGTTTACTAAGGATCAGACCCCTCAGATGCTTTCTGTCTGACCCAGGTCAAGTTCATCCTGGCTGTGTGGTGCAGGATGGGTGGGCAGCACATGTTGGGGCTGTTACCTGGGGAGGAGGATCCGTATGCTCATCAGGTCTCACTGACACCTCAGCCCCGTCTGCATCTACCATCTGTCCTGGTGAATCCTCAGGGAATCTAACATAGAATCCAGGGCATGGAGTCTCTGAATGCCTTGCCCTTTAGTGGACAGCATTCATCTTCACACAGTCATTCTATCTCTGAGAAGTGGGTGCACATCACGTTCCCATCCTAGGAAGCTTCCGCTCTTCAGGATGTAAGCATTTCCTGGGACAGGCAGCCTGGAGCTGCTACTAACCGAGTTCTTACCAAGTGAGAGACATTGCACTGGGCCTTTTGACCCTGTCTCATTTCCTCACAGTGATCCAAAGAGGAAGGCCAGTTATGGTTCCAATTTTCTGATTAGGAAACTAAGACTCAAGGAGGCTAATTGAACTTGCCCCACATCAAGCCGCTGTGGGCGACAGAGCTGAGACTTGAACCTGTGTTTTTATTACTCTGGAGCCTATGCTGCCCTCCCACAGCCCTCCGGTCCATTCCCCAATCAGACATGAGGGAGTGTGACAGTGACCAAGGATCTTCAAGAATGTATTCCTGACAGAGTCCTATTGGGTGACAGCAACAGCCACGGCTAAGGCAGACTTGGAGCAAACAGAAGACCCACGGACCACGTGATTTCTTTTATTATCAGCTTCTTATCCTCTTTTCTTCTCCCACTGCCAAGGCACTCATTAGAGATGGAGTGGGAACGCTTGCTGATCGATTCCAGTGTGAACTATCCTAATTCCATTATAGAACTCACACCAGAAACCCAAGCACAGACACTGTCACGTGTCTATGACGCTTGTGGTTGCCATGGTCTACAAACATCGGACTCACAAAACGACCACATTGGTGCCCAGCAGACAGCCAGGCACATACTAGGAGCTTAGTAAGTGTTTGAGCCAGAACTCTATCTTTAGGAATTCTTGTTCCCTGATCTCCTAGGATTTCCAAATGGAACCCTGCAAAGATGGGTTGAGCCAAATTTATAATACCAAGGTCGCGGGCTGTGCATACTGACGCAGGCTTTTTTAAATCTGAAGCTTCATAAGACCTTACCTACCAGTCCCCTATGCTTCATGTTTAATTTCTACACTCAACTGAACCCTCATCCACATCTCATGACTACAGATTCCTCTATTCCATACTGTGTGTCTGCACAGCACATACATCTTAAGCATGTTCAAATAGACACAGATAACACTAGGAAGGGATGAGGGCTATTGCCTAGGAGAGGAAGAGTCAGGGCATCTGTGTCGATGCAACTGTGGAAGCCTCGTACATTATTTGATGGCCTGCCTCCTGTTCCGAGCCTTGCATTTAGGTCATAAATAGTGTCTGCTCTTAATATTTGATTCCTTTCTTGGCACAAAAAAATCAGTCCAGATGCTTTATCTTTTGGAACTGGTCACATTACCCTAAACAACTCATTTGTTTAACTTAGGCTCAGCGTCTCATCCCCCCTCAAAACCAGTAGCTCTTTGGGTAAATAATGGATACATGTTGCCACAGAGTTCCTTGATTTCAGAGTGCAGGATTTATGCATCCTGCAGAGCAAATGTCTGCAGTGCATTTGGAATTAAATCTGCAGTATGACAATTTATTTGACACTCTTTGAGTAACCTTTCCTTCTCAAAGTAAGGACTCCTAAAATGTTTGTTGAATGAATGAATGAGCTTGTATTTGACAAGAATCAAAGAATAGCTTAGTAGGAATAGAGCCACACCTCTATATCCTCTAAAACTTGTGAAGGATCTCACTTGGGGAATACTCCCTAATCCTGGATATGATTAATGGGCCCTCTTGCTTCTTCTCTGACTATTGTGGGGGTTTAAAGATAGTTTTGGGAATCTCTAGTGAGTGGAAGTCCACTGAGGAGCTGACTGAGGGACTGCCTGACTCAATGGGTTACCAGGAGTCCAGGATCTGCCTGCACAAATGGCATGCAAATCCCATAATAAACGTTATTTCAAGGGTTCTTTATTAAGTCATAATGTGACCATGGTGTGAATGATGGGATAACATTTCATTACTGAAATCATTACTACCCAGGAGAGAAGTTGTTTAAAAAATGTTTTGCTGTTAAAAGCTCAGCAACCTCTGATAACCAGACTTATTTTATAAAAATGTCAATTCAGTAAATAAGAGGAGACTTGGACAGGTTTTATGGTGAACTGCCAAGTTTAAAAATACCGCTGAAAAATAAATTTCTCCTGGTGGCTTTTATATCCAGAACATCAGGTGAGGTAGGTGGTCACTGAAACCCTTCGACCCAAGTTCCTGCATTTGAAAAATGAGGAGGCTGAATTATATGGTCTCCAGGCACCGCTCTAATTTTAAAATTAGAAAGTTAAACAATCTCACTCATTCTAGTTATTACAATATCTAGTTATTACAGTATGGGCCATTAAATTGTCCCATTCATTCAATTCCAACTCTGGGGAGAAGAGGGTAGTAATTGTTGGTTGTTCCTTTTAATTTAATTTTTTTGGTTTGCTTGTTAAAACACACTCACTCATGTTTAAAGAGAGCTCTTTTCTCTCTGTAATTCAGGAATTATAACATTTGCTTTTATATAGCATGTGACTGCAGAAGCATCTCTGTTCCCAAGGGATTCACTGCCCAGTTATCGGTAAAGATCATTTCCCACCACATGTTAGGGAAATGTCAGAGGCGAAACCTCATCGGACTCTGTACAAGAATGAGGGATGGAATTGACTTATCATATGTTCATTCATTCACTCATTCATTCAATCAATCATCCATTTATTCATTCCCCAAACATTTAATCTGATACCCCTTTTTCATAGGTTTCATTGAGGCATGAACCAAGTCTGCCCCATGCATCAGTGTATCCCAGGCATCTAGCTCCATGTGGGGAACTTGATGAGTGATCCCGCTATATATTTGTAAAAGTGGTGAATAATACCATGTAATCCCACATCAAGTCAGGAGCAGGAGGTGATCAGCAAAAGATGGCAGAATGGCATCTGCAACATGGCCTCTGCAAGTGGTCAGGACTGAGTTTAAGATCTAGTTCAGACATTTATCAAGTAACTGAAGAAATTGCTTAACCTCCTCAGGTCTCAGTTTCCCCATCTGTAAAATGGAGATTAAAAATGTACAGCTAATGGTTAGGTGGGAAGATTTAATGATACAGTGCACGGAAAGTGCTTGACCTGGTCTATAGTCTGGCCTCAGTAAATTCTGCCACACATTTAAGAGTTGTTTGTTGCTCATATTTTTCCCTGAATCTCCAAGGTACACTGGTGCCTTGATTAACACGCAATTTCCCAGATTGCACTTTGAAGGAAGTAGGTAGATCCATATCCTTCCCGCTAGTTCAGTGGTTCTCAACCTGTGGGTCGCGACCCCTTTGGTGGTCAAACGACCCAGGGTCGCCTAAGACCATCCTGCTTATCAGATATTTACATTATGATTCCTAACAGTAGCAACATTACAGTTATGAAGTAGCAACGAAAATAATTTTATGGTTGGGTCACAACATGAGGAACTGTATTTAAAGGGCCAGAAGGTTGAGAACCACTGCTCTAGTTGGATGGTAAAGACGTGCCTGAAAGCTAACTCACTTTGGGAATTTCATAAAACAAACAAGCAAGTAAGCAAATGGCAGATGACTTTTCAGAGGACCAATAAAGAGGCAGCCCAAACCTCTTTGCCCGCTCCATCTATCTCCTGGACAGTGAAGACCCATGCCCAGGTGAAGGGCTACGGTCTATCAAAGAAGGATTCGATTTCACTCAAGTAATCCTCTTACTAAGTCAGGAATGTGGGTCCAAGCATTTTAGAAATGTTTTCCCCAAGATGGAAGTCAAGAGGTGTGTCTGATGATACGCTGAGCCAAAATGTTGCCTAAAAATCTAGGTAAGCACCCAAGTTCTCTGACCTGAGCCACCAGTGTGAGGGGTGGTTACAATGTGAAGACTCATTGTATGGTTCCTCATAGGTCAGTCCTTATAAGACAGAGGGGTTTGTCAAAATATCCCTAAGCATCACCTGATAGTTCAGAGAGGGGTGAATCCTGCCTCCTGAACTAGAAAAGGCTCACCATTTTCTGCAATTCCTGGTGGATTTTGCCAACAGAAGACTGCCCCCACATTAGCATTCATCTCCCATAGGCCCAAAGTCTAGTTTCTCCTCTAGGTGTCTGTCTGAGACTTTAAATCCTCAGCCACCAAAGGTTCCCAAGCACGTGCCCTTTAGATGCTTCAGTGCAACTTTGGTTGCCTAGTGAGAGAGACAGGATGTACCAGCATGACTGATAGAATGCTGTGCGTGGTGCCTTTGTTTTTAATTCAAAATTTTAATAAGAAAATATTTTCTCTGTTGCTGTTTGACAAGACGATGGACTATTTTTGCTGGAACCGTGTTACATTTTCCAGTAGCACTTCTTAAAGCCACAGTAACAATGCATTTAGACATGTGGAAATTGCTTTTTCCCTTTTTTTTTTTTTGGTGTGAAAACCCTAAATGATGCATACAGGCCTCACCCATGAAATGACCTCTGTTAGTTTATTATTTTGTTTAAAGTTACGGCAGAAAGGGAGCTGGCATCTTTGAACGCCCAAACAGTATACCTCTGTGTTGTTCAGTGTTTTACAGATGGGGAAAGAGAGGCTGTGTATAGTTAAGTGATTTTCCCAAAGTCACACTTTTGTAGATGACAGAGATAAGAGTCATATTTAGGATTTCCTGATGCAGAATTCTATGTTCTTTCCACAAAACGACACTGTCATCCAGAGAGCAATTTCTGGCATCAGAAGGATATAACCAGCCAAAAAAATAAATAAATAAAAGGTGGGGGAGGTCCATTCTCCTCTTTTGTAGGGGGAGACTTAGTAAGGTGTTAATTGCTTTTCATTGTTTGAAGGCAAAATTTGCCCTGTGATGCTGAGTATAATTGAAATATATTTAATGTATATTATAGTTCAAGTATAATTTACACATAATTAAATACACAGATCATAATTTTACAATAGTGTGATTATTAAAATATACACATACTAGGGTAACCAACATCCCAGTAAAGATAAGAAATATTTTCATCTCCCAGAAAGCTCCCTCATGTCCTCTTCTTCTCAATGCCTTAGGTCCATCCCTTTTAAATAGGAATTTAATTTTTCACACCCAAAATGCTAATGTCCACTAGGGCCAAGTGCATAGTGAAAGCTTACCTCTATGTTTTGATAGCCCACGTGCCCGCTGAGTAAGTGTCCTTATTAACAATGGATTTTATGAAACAAAATTTGTCAGAGCGAAGCCCTGTCTTGGGTAGTAGGGACAGAGGTGACCATAACAAGGTTCCTGTCTTCAATGCAAACAGTGATGGCTTTGACCGGGGGTGACAGGGCCTCCTTGAGGCCAGTGACTCAGTGACTTGGTGAGGCTTGTGTCCACCCTCAGAGGACGACTGGGCCAAGTAACTTTTCCAAGTGGCAAAGACCCCAGCTCAGAGGAAGAAGAAACAGGAAGTCATCCTGGGCGGGTTCCACTTAATTTTAACTTGTTACTCTTCTCCTGTCACTCCAATTTCCCCTCTGTTGTGAGTGATGAGGGTGTAGAATTCAGATCCACAGGGGGAATGTGGCAATTTGAGTGTCCTTTGGAATGCCTGTGAGGCCAACCGGAACTGTTTAAGTGGGGACAGATTTGTGCTCTGTAATCATTCAGATCACAGACTGTTCCCTGCGTCTCCTCTCAGCTGGCAGTCTGACGTGTCTCTGGAAACTTTAGAGAAATGTTGAGGGCTTGGTCTTTCCTGGTTGATTCCTAAGAAAGAGAAGCTGGTGGTGCACACTGATTGGTCAGACCTGTAGCCAATGGGCAGAGGCTGCTGCAAAGACATGTGGGCAGGTTTGCCCCGCTTTGAGTAAAACCCTATCTTACAGAGAAAGCCTACCAAGGACAGGTTAGGGGTGTGCAGCCAGAGCCATCTTTTACTTTATGAAAGGGGTCCCCCTGGAGTCCTGCTAACAATGTGAGAGTCCCCCAGGGCTCATTCGGAACCTCTGAAATGGAATTCAATTTGGAGAAATTGATTTATAATAAAAATTCTGGGCATTATGGAATTCTCAATTCACCAGCTTAGCTTTTAAGGGAATTTCCATACCTTAGGAAAAGTGACTCCTTGGAGAAACTTGAATTCATTCATTCATTCATTCAACAATATTTTTTCAAACACAGCTGCAGTCAGCAGGGTCTGCCCCTACCTGGAATTTGACGCTAATAATGCACCCCACCCCCTTTTCAGGAGGGGGATTGCTGTAAAACAGGATCAAAATGTATCCCTTGTCAGCACAGTGTTGTCGTCATTAACCAAAGTCACCCCATCTAAACAGATTTTTCTCTGTTTGTTAGAGGGTTGAGATTTAGAGCTACTCACTGTCTAAGAATTCTCTCTCCCTTTACGTTACTGAAAATATCTAGGCCTTTTGCAAGGGGCTTCTTTTGATCCTCTGTGGGCTTTGTCTTGAAACTGCTTCAAGACCTTGCAGAAAGAGATGCCCACGTAACTTCATTTGCACATTTGGTCCTGCGCCCTGTTCCCTGTGTCCCCTGAGGCCTGTCCCCCTTGGAGCCTCCAGCTGGGGCCGCCAGCAGCACCTGGATGTGAAGACACAGCGAAACCGAAGCAAGAAACAGATCAGCATCTCTCCATTGTTATTTTTTAGGAAGTTCTGATGGTGACTGGGCAGTGGCGACACTTAAGTCACCAAAAGGTACCGAACGGTGTTCTGTAGCTTGTTTGTACAGGTGTTGTCAGACTTGACATTACTCAGTGAAGGCACAGAGAGTCCTAGTGTCCATGTGTGACTCAATGCAAACGTGTGTCTGTGTTGGGTGGACCTGCAAGCCCGTCTAAGCGTCTAGGTTCTAGTGTATAGATGTTGTGTGTGTGTGTGTGTGTGTGTGTGTGTGTGTGTGTGTGTGTGCCGGGCCCATTGTTGAAGAATTACTACTTCTCGCTTTCCAATATTCATTGCCTGAAGGAAAATGTCACTTTCAGAAACCATCCTAGATAAGACCTCTGGGAAATGTTGCTTTGTCTCAGACAACATGGCAAAACACAATGTAAATTAATGCAGGAAAAAACACAACTTTCGAGGGAGAGATAAACAGATAGATAAACAGAGAGAAAACATTCCCAGGATCATTGGGAATGATTAGGCTTTCAGAGTACAGAACGCTATTTTCAACTTTGCTAAGGTAGCATCAAAAGTTAAGGAGTTGGTCTACTGGGTGAGCAGGAGGTGGATAGAGCTTGTTAATTCCTTACTATGTGCCACGCAGAGTGCTTTGTTATCATTTAATCCTCCCATATCCCAGTGGGGTAGGTGTTGTCAATCCCCTTTAGAGGAGATTGGCTTGCCTACAGTCGCAGGGCTGCTAAGTGGTAGAGCTGTAATTTACACCCGTGTCTCTCTGACTGTAATGCCTAAGTTATTTCCCATGGTGTGATGGGAGCAGCTCTTTTCAGAACAGACTGGAAACTTGGTTCTCTTCTTTCTTCACTCCGGTGCTTTGTTGGGTCGGTGGTGGGGAGAATGTAGGTGACCCAAAGAGGTTGAAGTAGAACTCTTTCATGACCTTGAACAGGGGAAACTTGAAGACATAGCAGGGCTTTAGGCAGATTCCTAGCAGCACCAGTTTTGCATTCTCAAAAGCTAGATCTGGTTTCCAAGTGGAGACTGGATTAGGAGAGAGTGGACTGGCATTGGTGACACCCACTGGGAGGTGCCTGCCATCACCCAGGTGGGCGGTAACCTGAACTGGGGCTGGTAGAGGAAGGAGAGAAGAAAATGGGGGTAGAAGAGTAATTAAGAAACTGGAATACAGTGAATGAGTGGATGTAAGTGGGAAGGAGGGAGTTGTGGGCCAACCAGTGGTTCTCACATTTGAGCCATTTGAGTGCATGCACGTCAGCCTACCCTGAAGGGTTGTTAAAATGCAGATTCCTGGGCCCCACCAGAGATTGCTATTCACCAGCCTTGGGTGGGTTGAATCGCTAACAGATTCTAAGGTGATGTTGATGCTGCTGGTCCGGGGACCACACTTTGAAAATCACTGCGATTGGAAATGACCCTTTGATCAGGTTTCCGGCTATCCTGTGGGCTGAGGGTTCTGAAGAGAAGAGCTTGAGCAGGGTCCCAGAGGCTCAGAAACAACCTGAGCTCTGGGTGGGGCGGGGGGAGGGGAGGTGAGAGGGGCTGCACTGCATTCCCTTATTAGGAGCCAGAGCTTTAGATCCTCGTGTCTAATGAGAATCCCTTGGCGACTCAGTTGTTGCCAACCACTGAGGGAGATTTTCGGGTCTTGCGTTAGATAATAACTAGTCACATGTCAACATCCATTTTTAGAAATGCAAACAATTTGGAACATGACAGACCTACTAATTTGAGGCATAAACTTTTTTCCTCCCCTGTGAAAAACAAAGCCATTATGAGTCCCGTGACAGCATCAGGAGGCAGTCAGCATCCCTGTCCGTATTATCAGCCTGTTGTCTGATGCATTTAGAAAATAGTTCAAGCTGGGTCAAAACCAAGGCTTGGAAGCTGTTTTTCTATGCAAACGGAGCTAATTTCACCTATCCTGCTAACTGCATCTGTTTTTTTTTTATCCTGGCCTATATAGGGAAGAGAGAAGGGGGCCCAGAGAGGGCCAGGTCGAGTTCCCCGGGGGTCACTGATCTTCCTCTAGCTAGCGTCTAGCCCAGTGATGGCAAACCTTTTGAGCGCGGCGTGTCAGCATTTTGAAAAACCCTAACTTAACTCTGGTGCCGTGTCACATATAGAATTTTTTTGATATTTGCAACCATAGTAAAACAAAGATTTATATTTTTGATATTTATTTTATATATTTAAATGCCATTTAACAAAGAAAAATCAACCAAAAAAATGAGTTCGCATGTCACCTCTGACACCCGTGTCATAGGTTCGCCATCACTGGTCTAGCCTGTAGACCTGAGTCTCAAGTCACCATGAGGCATAATAACAAGATTGGGGAGTTTGTTGGCTCCCATACTTGCCACCTTCTTGAAAGGAAGACATAAGCAGGGAGTGATGGGCTTAGCCTCAGACATGCCTGGGTTTCAAGTGTGGCCCCTTTGTTTGGTATTCTTGTTACCTTCAGCAAGTCACTCAACCAATCTGCGCCCCTGTTTTTTGTAAGAATGAGATGAGACATTGTGTACAACACATGCCACAGGGCCTGGCACGTGGGAAGTCTATATGCATGAGGGCCATGACTGGTATCATTACTGTTACTATCAGGTGAACTAATGAAAGGTTCTGAAAAATCCCGTGTCATAAACACACCAACTTTGTATAAACCACCGTTTTCTGACCAATTTCGACGTCCGATCTCTTCTCTTCAGGAAAATCAGTTAGTATTTTACCATCCAATGGCGGGAATGTTGCTAGCAACTCACTGTGGGGACATAGGGAATGAGCCAATAAGAAGGCAGAGGGGTGAGTGTCACCTGGGGAGGCTGGATAAGGAAGGGGTAGCTGTGGAGGAGAAAGAACAAGATCCCACATTGACTGTAAGTCACTTTGGAAGGGAATCATATCTGCCAGCATAGGAAATGATAACAGCATACCAGTTTGCACTATTCACTTATTGCTACTTAAGGTCTCCCATGAAGGTCGCCCCCCTAGTGGTCCTGCTATTGATCCACCCATTCCCAACCCTGAGAAGTCTTGGCATATTCTTTTAAAATCCAGGACAGAAGACACCACCACCTCAAGCCCAGGAGACTCTACTAATCACAATAGAAAGGAACGTCTTTTGAAATCTATTTATTTTGCAAAACGAATCCTCGAACCTGACACTGAACTTGGGGAAAACTGCCAGCACAGTACTGTGATGTGATCGCTCTGGCTCAGATTAGAATCAGGCTGTACGCTCTTGTGCAAGCCATTCACATACCCAGAACATCCATTTCTACCATTTCCAAAGCAGAGGCGATGATAATATCCACCCTCCATCAGGGTTGGGAGAGTAATTTTATGAGACAATGCAAGTAATACACTTCAATGAAGACAATGAAGAAAATACATTTCCCTCAACCTTTCTGCTTTTACAGATGAAGGAACTGACTTAAATGCGATAAATGATGTTGCTCAAAGTTACACAGGAAAATGACATCACACCCAGGACCAGGACTCAGACTTCAAAGAATGGCTTAACGACTTGATCCAAAATTACTGGAGATGCTTGTTAGAAGTGCAAATCTTATACTTGGGTGAGGGGGCCTCCACATTTTTCATTCACTTTTTAAAGTACACCTTCTAGATAAATTCTATGTACACTAAAGTTTGGACCTACTTTTTCTAAGACCCAATCATAGATGCAAACACAATTTTCCCTCAAACACCATTTTCTCACATGCCAGCCCGCCTCCAAACATGATTACTTATGTTCTTTGCTGAAGTAAAACTGTTTTCTTAGTTGGAGTTTGAGCTGGAAGGTAAGGATGCTGGAGATGGACAGTCTTGGGTTAGCTGTCCTGCTCTGCTACTTATCAGCTGTGACAGAATAATTTGGCAGCCAAGTTACTTTATATCTCTGGGCCTTCATTCTCATCTGTCACAGGGAAAAAATGATATTGCCTTGCCACCTATCTTAAGAGGGTCTAAGTGAGATAATGTTGGTGAAATGGCTAAAGCAACGTCTAGTACATAGTAGGTACTCAATAAATCTTAGTTATTTCCTTTTTTCCCAAGAAAACGGGTATCATTTAGTGATAAATGTGCATCCATGAGATGCCAGAGAAGGCGCAAGGCAGAGAGAATGTGTAATTTGGGCTTCAGTTCTGCTGGAGTGCACACCTCTTGGGGGAAGAACTCACCTGAAAGCAGCCGTAAAACATTACTTCATGAAATTCAGGCTTTTGAAATTTTCTGATTTGGATTATTGGTTTTCTCATCAGCAGTAGGGTACAGAGCGGGTGGAGGATAGGAAGGTGATTTTCTTTTTTATTAAATAAAAACCAAATCCCACCAGCTCCTGAGTTTGACCTCTTCTGAAAAGCACACAGCATGCACTGGAGTTTCGATGAGCTTCCTTGGGAACCTAGGGGATGAAATGAGTCAGTGGAGGAGATTCTCTGCTTTGCAGAAAATTCCATTGCAGCAAGATTGCAACAAGCATTTGAGTAGTTTGGAAGTCTATCTCTCTAAGGCTAAGCCAACCAGATCATGTCATTTCAAACTTCCCCAGCACCTTGCATGGTGCCCACAGCACACAGAAGATATTCAGTGTACACACTATTAGTAAATTATTAAGTGAAGCTGGGCATCCTATTGTCTTTTCTGAAGAGGTGCTGGGAATTAGCAGAAAAATCAACCAGATAGAAGTCAGGAGAACTGTATTATAGACTCAGGGCTGCTTCTACCCAGTTGGGTGTCCTTGAACTTCAGTTGCCTCTACTATAAAATGGAAAGTTTGGATCACTGATCTCATTAACCCTCTTTATGTCTGAGTAAAAATACTGAGCTTTGCTTTGATTGGTTTGCCTTATCATGTGTCTGCCTCTGAACAAATTGTTATGGTAAGAACAATGAGATGATTTTTTTATAGCCACTGGGTAATACTTAAGGGGTAGGGGAGTAGAGAGGTATATCATCCAGACCCCATAGACTATGAATAGAGGAGAGGTGGATCCTCCCTGAAAACTGGGGCTTTTCCTGGAAGTAGGGTGAATGAATGACTAGTATTTGTATCAGTTATCTAATGCCACAATAGTGTTGTGTGGCAAGTGACCTCAAATCTCATGCCTTAAAAATGATTTAGTTCAGCATTTATTGAGATCAAGAGTCTATGTGCCAGGGATTTATGCTGATGTGGGAGGTTCTTCTGATCTCAGGTGAGTTTGCCCATGTATCTGAGAGTTGGTTAGGTGTTGGCTGATCTAGACTGTTTAGCAGGA
>NW_006300047.1:361269-391978 GCF_000327345.1 Myotis davidii | reverse complement strand
AGGAATGACTGGGATGGCTTAACTATGGTCCAGGAGGCTTTTATCCTCAGAGAATGTAGCCTAGACATATTTAATGATGTTGGCAGAGGTGCAATAGAGCAACCCAAAACCAGGAAGCACCTTTTCAAACATCTGTTTATGTCATGTCCGCTTACATTCATTAGTCACATGGATGAATTCAGAATCCAGTGGTGGGGAAACAAGATCCTCCTTTTTGGGGGTGAGTTTCAAAGTCACATAAAAAGAGTGTGGATACAGGGAAGGGTGAAGACTTGAGGTTATCCATGCATTAACCTAACATAGGGTTCTAAATCTTAAAATCATCTACTTAGAGCCAGTCTTTTGCTACAGCAAATTGGAAGGAGGTACATAGGATTTAGCATAGTTAACCTTTATTTGCTTCATTTGCAAACCCACCAATTGGATAAAATTTTACCAGCTGGGAAAATGATCAGAAGGCAAACCACACAGTGAATCTATGGAACAGCAATGCAGGATGCATGCAAAGGCAGTGAATGAGCACATAGTGTCCATCTGGAGCCTTCTGTATGGAGGGCTCTGTGGTCAGTTGTGGCAGAAGCATGAGATCACCCATCTTGTTCAACAGCCTTTTAGAAAGTGACGGCATAGCAGACTGCCTAAGAGAAGAGACACAGGGCTTGAAGTTTCAGATGCCTGTCAGCAGCAAGACATTGGCAGAGGGCTCCCTGCAGCCACAACAGAAGGGCTCACAGGACAGCCTGGACAGCTTCGGTACAAGGCTCCAGCAGGCACTGTTTCAGAATCCTCTCCAGCAAAGGCAGCAACACCTCCTGTTGGGAGCCCTCAGGGTTATGACCAACAATGGGTGAGGCTCCTGGATTCCCCTCATCATTTTTCTCTCTTAGACATGGCTGCAGGGAAGTTATGGGGCCCAGTGGAAAGAACTCAAAGCCCTGAGTTCCATTAGGACCTGGTTCAAATGTCATTTTCCCTATGTGTGTCTCTGCAGCAAGGCCCAGGACCAGGTGAAATGGGGCTAATTCACCATAAAGATGAATCTTTGTGTCTCCTCCCCAGCCCTCTCTTGCCTGGGAAGCTAGGCTTCGTTTCTGCCTTTCTTGTTTCTGCCTGCTGAGACAGCCTTAGGAACCGCATGGCTTTATAGAATGTATTTCAAAAGAAATGAGAAATACCTGGGCGTTTCTTTTAACAACATGAACTGTCCTCCCTTTTACTTTTTAATTTAGCTTGTGAAGGAGAAAAAACAACAACATTGAGACCCAGAAAATATTCCCATATAAGTAAAAAGTAAATACTGTCCAACTGTCCCAAAAGGCCCCACAGATACAGTGTCTTAAACGAAAGGAGTCTATTTCTCTCTCGTGTAGTAGCCTCCAAGGTCCATGTTGGTGGGGCAGTTCTGCTCCATGTCATCACTCAGGGAACCAAGTTCCTTCAACATTGTGACTCTACCTCCCTCTACCATATTATCCTCTTCTGCATTGTTATAGTTGGTTGTTGCTATAGCCTGTGGAAAGGGGGAAGAGACCATCTAAGGCAGCCAGTTTTCTTTTAAACAAGTAAGGTGAGGTGAAAATTGGATGGATCAGTTTTGCTAACATTCCATTGGTGAGAGGTTAGCCACCTGGCCAAATTTAGCTTCCAAAAACAACATGGTTTTGATCTATATGAGTAAATTGAAAAAAAAATCATATATAAATCCCGTGCAGTTCAAATCCATGTTGTTCAGGGTCAACTGTATACATGTATTATTATTCATATATGTCATAAATATAGGAGATATGTGCTATTGGTTTGGTTGAACCAATATTTCAAAATAAATACCTTTTATGCATGTATATATATCTTATTACTCATCTATATGAATATTCATGTAGGATATATCTATATTTTACATATATGCATAAAAGGAGGTTCATTATAAGGAATTGGTTTATGCAATTATGGAAGCTGAGAAAGTCATCTATTGTCTGCTAGTTAGAAACCCAGGAAAACTGGTGGTGCAATTCTAGTCTGAGCGTGAAGACCTGAGAACCAAGGGAGCTGCTGGTATAAATCCCAATCCAACAGGCAGGAGAAGACCAACATCCCAGCTCAAACAGGCAGGCGGGAGGGGCATGCTTCCTCTTTCCTCTGCTTTTTATCCCACTCAGACTGTCAAAGGATTAGATGGTGCCCACCTACATTGGGGAGAGTGCTCTACTGAGGCTACCAATTCAAATGCTAATCTCACCCAGAAATATCTTCGCAGACACACTGAGAAATAATGTGTAATCTGGACAATACATGGACCAGTCAAGTGGTCACATAAAATTAGATGTCACAGGCTAGATCAGCGATGGCAAACCTTTTGAGCTCGGCGTGTCAGCATTTTGAAAAACCCTAACTTAACTCTGGTGCTGTGTCACATATAGAAATTTTTTGACATTTGCAACCATAGTAAAACAAAGATTTATATTTTTGATATTTATTTTATATATTTAAATGCCATTTAACAAAGAAAAATCAACCAAAAAAAATGAGTTCGTGTGTCACCTCTGACACACGTGATCAGAAGATGAAGCATCCTGCACATTTCTAATGTTTTAAAGAATGGCATTGCAACTGAAATACATCTGGTGCTTTCCTTCCTTCATCAGATGCAGATTATTGTACCCCTACTCTGTGCCAGGCACTGGGTTAGGTGTTGAGGATACAGTAGTGAGCAGAGCAGATATGATCTCTATCCTGATTGGAGCTCATATTCTAGTCAAGGGAGATAGACAATACACAAGTAACTAAGAAAGATAATTTCATATAATGATATAGGTTAAGAATATATTAAAATAGAGAGAGGTGATAAGAGCAACTGGGGGTGGGGTTCTGTTTTGATTGGGTCAGCAGGAGGAATTTTCTGAGGAAGTGACCTTTGATCAGAGAACCAAATGACAAAAAGGATACAGATACACAAACAGAAAGAAGAGCATTCAGCAGAGAGAACAGCAGGGACAAGGTCCAATGGCTATGAGATGAAAAGCTTGGTGGGCTCAGGAGCAGACAGGGATCTTGTGCGAACTGTGTTGAATAGTGTCCCCTCCCATCTGTCTCTACTCAAAACGTCAGAATGTGACCACACTTGGCAATAAGGTCTTTGTAAATGTGATCAAGTTAAAATGAGGTCATACTGTGTTCGTGTGGGTTCTAATCCAATGACTGGTGTCCATACAAGAAGAGGGACATTTGGACACATGGACACATATACATGGGCATGGGCCATGAGAGACCGGCGTGATGCAGCTCCAAGGCACAGAATGCCAAGGATCACTGCAGCCACCAGCAGGCAGAAGAAGCAAGGAGAGAGCCTCCCCTAGAGCCTGCAGGAGGCGCATGACCTTGCTGCCACCTTGATTTCAGACTTCTGGCCTCCAGAACTATGAAAGAATACATTTCTATTATTTTAAGCTGCTCAGTTCCTGATAATTGGTTATGGCAACCCCAGGAAACGAATCCACTCTGTGATGGGTTCATAATAAGTGTGGAAGAGATGAAAGTGGACACATAGCCAGAGGCCGGATCATGCAGACCTCGGGGACCACTGCAAATAACTTGGGTTTTATTCTTGGGGGTGATGGAAAGATTAATCACTTCATTCCCACACATTCTTGGACCCAAAAACACGAGTGGTGACAGCTTCGGTTTGCTTACCAGGTGAAATCCATCACCGGAGACCCAAGAATATCACCCTGTGAGGATGAGCTGTAGAGCCCCTCCCTAAGATATCTTTGGCCCAAGGAAAGAAGGTAGGCGGGAGGCCACCTGCTGAGACCCTCAGATGTGCAACTTGTTTTGAAAACTGGTTATTACCTTGACTCTCTCCATTCCTACGGAAGCAATGCCCCCTCCCACCCCACACCTGTACAAGTAAGTGTCTGCTGCTAATTAAGAGAGAGACAGATGGAGGAAGGTACAGTTTAATTTTACAGCCTCTGTTCCTTCAAGGCAATTAGGCTCATTGGAAGGAAAGCACCTTTTTCATTCTTTCTTCCTCTTTTTAAATGAAGAAAAATCAAATCAGAGAGGACCAGTGTTGTTGAAAGGCTCACACATCTGTTTCCTGGTCGGCTTGTCAGCCATCTGCCCACGAGGTAGCAGGGCTGATTAGGTTAATGCATTTATTAATAGGGCTTACAGAGCTGTTCAATGAATCTGTTATTTCTTCCAAAAGGAGCTTTTTTAATATACTAAGACAGGGGCCCCCTGCACAAAGCTGAGAGTGGCCACATCAGCATTTCTTTCCCCTCCTCCAGAGCCCGAGCAGAGGCGACCAGAACACTGGAGAGAGGGTTTCAGGAAAATTGCATTTCCTGGTTATGGAAACAGTTCACCCACCACCAACCACAGCCTTGGTGAAATGCTCGTGAAAATAACTTTGAAGGACAGTTTTGTGCCCCAGGCAACAAATCTGTGCCTACTCTTCCCTTCTCTAAAACATCTCAGAGACTAGTGGAGGGAGGATGGTAAGATAAGCAGGTAAATGATCTAGGCCAGTGGTTCTCAACCTTGGCTGCACATTAGAATCACCTGGGAATCTTTTTGAAATCCTGATTTCTGGGCCTCATCCTCCGGAAATTCTGTTTCTTTGTTATGGGGTGGGGCCACAACATTAGTAACAAAGAAACAGAATTTCCAGAGGATGAGGCCCAGAAATCAGGATTTTAAAAAGATCCCCAGGTGATTCTAATGTGTAGCTAAGGTTGAGAACCACTGTATTAGATGATCTAGTGGCCCTTGCTTTCTTCACTCTATCGCGCAGATACCCCTTCAGTTTTTTGACAGCACCATGTTCCTTCCCACCTCAAGGCTTTTGCAAATGCTGTTCTATAGCAGTTATCTAGTTCCGTGTAACAAACTACCCAAAGCTTAATGGCTGAACATAGCAAGCAGTTATCGAGTTTCTGATTCTGTGTCAGCTGGAAAGTTCTTCTGGTTTGAGCTGTATTGACTGGTCTCAGCCAGGCTTACTCAGTATCTGGAGTCAGCTGGCAGGTCAGCTGATGGCTGGTGGTCTAGGATGGCCTTGCTCAGTATCTTATGAGTAGGCTTTTGGCTATGGTGATCATGGGCAACTGACCTGCAGGTGTCTCATCCTGCAGGAGGCCAACCTGGGATTCCTTCTTTAGATGGAGGCAGGATTCCAAGAACCTAGGAGCAGAAGCTGTAGAACTTATAAAATGCCAGATTCAGGACATGTGTGACATCAAAGCCAGTTACAAAAAGTGGAGAAATAGATTCCACCTCTTGATGGAAGGAACTGCAAAGGCCAGGTGCAAAAAGTGGAGAAATAGATTCCACCTCTTGATGGAAGGAACTGCAAAGTAGTATAGCCATCTATAATAATAAAAGCATAATATGCTAATTAGACTGGACAGCTGAACGACCCTCTGGATGTCATTCCGGATGTCCTCCTGGATGAAGCTGCCAGGGCCAGGGCCAAGGCAGAGGTGGTTAGGGGCAATCAGGCAGGCAGTTGAGCAGTTGGGGTAATCATGCAGGCAGGCAGGGTGGTTAGGGGTGATCAGGCAGGCAGGAAAGCATTTAGGGGCATCAGGCAGGCAGGCAGAGTGGTTAGGGCTGATCAAGCAGGCAGGCAGAGTGGTTAGGGGTGATCATGCAGGCAGGTGAGCAGTTAGGGGTGATCAGGCAGGCAAGTAGGGTGGTTAGCGGCAATCAGGCAGGCAGGAGAGAATTTAGGGGCATCAGGCAGGCAGGCAGAGTGGTTAGGGCTGATCAAGCAGGCAGGCAGAGTGGTTAGGGGTGATTAGACAGACAGGCAGGCGAGCAGTTAGGAACCAGTGGTCCTGGATTGCGAGAGGGATGTCCAACTGCCGATTGGGCCTAAACAAGTAGTTGGACATCCCCGAAGTGGTCCCGGATTGTGAGAGAGTGCAGGCAGGGCTGAGGGACCCTCGCCCTACCCCCCATGCATGAATTTTGTGCACTGGGCCTCTAGTTTTGCTATAAACCACATGTTCCCTCTCCTGGAATGCTGCTTCTGTGACTGTTCAGCTCCAGATCACAGCTACAGAGCACATCTTCGAGATGCTTTCCTAATCAGCTCTCCATTCCCAACAGACCAGTGCCCCTCTTCATGCCATTTCATAGGGCAAACTAGGTTCTCAATACACATGGGTGTAGAGGGAAGGAAAGAGGGAAGGAATAAATGAAAGAGGGATGTTGGTTTGGATGCATGCCTCCTTTGTGCTTAGCAGGTGGCCTGGCACAGAGTGCCCAATAAATGTCTGCTGGATCTAGCCCAGTTCTTTCATAGGCCAGGAAGCAATATAAGTTATAATATTTCAGAATTGTGCCATGTAGCTTATAGAGCTCATATAATTCATTCCTCATGATAAACTGGAGAGTCATTTGTATTAACCTCACTTCACAACTAAGGAAACAGTTTTAAGAGGTTATGTGACATTCCCGAGGTCTCAGAAACTCAGGTGTGTCTTATTTCAGACCTACAGACTTTCCTGGCCACTCCACTCTTATCCCACGTACTAAACACTTCCTATGCTCAGGGAGTACCCAATGCCCAGGTCACCAGGACACCAATTCGGGGTTGGGAGTGGAGTAGGGTGTAGATTTTCCCTGTGGAGCTCCAGGATTCCTCTTAAAGCGGGGAGATTCTCCCCATACCTGTACTGATGTGGCAAGAGTGGAAGGCCTTTCTGACTATTTTTCTTTTGAACCTTCGGAGAAGACATTACCTATCTCAGCTGTTGGGACATCTACTTCATAATCAATTTTCTCAGCTTGTCAGAAACAAGAACCCTTGGAGGCATCCCTTGCTCTGAGCAGACCGACTAATCGGTTGTCTGGAAAGGGAAACGTGGGAATGAATGATTGTGGACCATGCCTTGGGGCATAATGACCACGAGTGAGACTTTCATTAAGAGACTGCCTACTAGAAGGAGAGAGGAAAGGAGTATCCACTCCAACAACTGCCCTGGTATTCTCTCTTCAGTTATGTTATTTTGCTCATACAGTCATTCACTGGATATTTATTTATGGAGTAGCTAACATATGCTGGGAACGAGGCTGGACATGGCCTCTGCAATGATAAAGCAGAAGTCAGACCTGGCCTTCTTTACCTTCTGGGAACTCTAGTGGGAAATGCCTGTGGTATATCGTTAAAGGGAAAAGCAAGTTGAAGGGGTCTGGAAAATACAGCCCCATTTTTGTTCATTTAGAAAGTGTTTGCATTGAAAATTGACAGCCCTATAAAATGAACTGCATAATGAAGTGTGAAGTGGCTGGCATGATCGGTGCCATGGACCAGAGCCTCCAAAGGTGGGATCTGACCTGGTCAGACTTCCTAGAAGGGAGGGGTACCTGACATGGGAGGCAGTTGGGGATAACAGGAGGGACATGGGAGGTCACTGCCTTTTAATTTTTTATAAAAATCTATGCGCCGGCACTATGCTAGATGCGGGGCTCAGCCTGAGATTCTCAACTCTGCCTGCACATTAGAATCACCTGGGGGTGGGACTTAAAATAAATCTATGTCTGAGCCAGATCTTCAGAGATTCTGATTAAATTGTTTGGGGGATGGGCCCAGGAATCTGAAATCTTTAAAAGCTCCCTTATGGGATTCCCATGGACTGCCAAGGGTGAGAGCCACTGACTTGTACAGCTGGAAAGATAGGGTCCCTGCTATTGAAGCACTCATGGTCTAATGGGAGGACACTGATGTGAAAATGGAAACCTATAAAGCAGCATGGACAGTGCTATGATAGAGCTGGGATGGCTTAGGGAGCCTCAGGGAATCAGGAGGCAACACCTTGGCTATGTCTTGAATACAAATAGCAGAGTCTTACATAAATGAAGGGGTGGGACAGCTAAGCTCCAACATCTGGTTCTCAGATCAACTCAAAGACTTCATCGTACTCCTAAGACCAGATATTCTTCATAGCACTTATCATAAAACCATATTTAACTTTTATGCAATTTGTGAGACTATTTGGTCATTGTCTGTCCTTCCCTAGGAGGGCAGGGATCACGTCTGTTTCTGAGTCTGCCTTATATTTCCCGTATCCAGGGCATGCCCCATGCCTACTTGATGCATGACTAAATGACTGAGCAAATTGCTCGAAGAGGTTTCGGTAATGAGTGACACGGTTGGTTTTGCATTTTAGAAATACGCCTTTGACTGCAGTGTGGAGAAGGCACCCGGGGAGGTGAAACTCGAGGCAGGGAGTGGAGCAATATTCAAAGTGAGGGGAATGGGATCGGTTAGAGAAGTATTTGTTAGGCAAGCGTAGAAGGACTTGGTGGTTCAGCACTTGTGCTGGGGGAGAAGAGGAGGGTTGAGTCGGCAACAGCGCCGTGTTTGTGGCTTGAGTTGGTGTTTCTATGCCAGAGAGAAGGACGAGCCTGAAGAACAGATCCAGGTAATGCTGATGGGTTCAGGCTGGGCCACCTGGACTGGGAGATGCCAGTGAATCTGTCCTGATGTCACTGGATACGTGAACTTTGAAGTTCAGGGTGGAAATCAGAGCATCCTTCTATGGGAAATTCATGGCCTTGGAAACCTAGAACTTTCCTCTGGAAGGCAGAAAGATTAAGATCTGATCTTACTCATGCCGCTCTGAGCAATGCGTGGCATTTCATGAATGTGTGTGTGCTTGTAGCATCTTCAGTAGCAGACTCCCAGGTTCCTTTTGGCTCTGACATGCTGTATCTTCTGACGGCTCTAGGATTTATGGCAAGGAGGACTTTCTCTTGAAAGATTGTGTCTGTCAGGGTTGTTTACATTGACAGGAACAGAAACCCAAAAACTGTAGTGAGCCTGGAAAGTCAACACGTGCCTTCCTGGGGCGTCGTGTTGGGAAGGAGTCTGAGTGGAGGCCACACTTGCCAGGAAAGAGCAGAGGGGCAAGTGGAATGCATTTTTGCCCACTCAGCTCTGAAACCAAAGCTTTTCCTTGCAGAAGCATCAAATGATGTCTACTGGACTTAGGTTCTACCCTGGCTCAGCCACTAGCTATGGGTAACCTTCATTAAATCATTTCACATGCCTGAAATCGACAGTTTCATAATCCATCAAGCAGGGATTAAAATCGGGGTTGTTGAAAGGATCAAAGGAGATAAGAAACATGGAACTGGGGTGGGCCCCATGAATTTAAATAAATTCACGTGTGTAATAGAATGGGATGTTGTGAGTGTGGAAGAAAGAACAGCAAATATTTCTAGTCTCTCAAGAGATGTACATTTAAAGGTGTATTGATAGACATTAATTGAAGACGTGTAGAGGATCTTATCTATAATAATAAAAGCATAATATGCTAATTAGACCACACAGCCGGACAACCTTCCGGATGAAGCCTCAGCTGCCAGGGCCAAACCCCTTGCACGAATTTTGTGTATTGGGCCTCTAGTAAGGAAATAATTGTAAGAGAAAATAAAAAAAGGTATTGCAAAGTTATCAAATACATAAATAAGGAAAGGAAGACAGAGAGAGAAAGAAAGAGCGAGAGAGAGAAAGAGGAAAGGAGGAATGAGAGAAGAAAGGAAGGAATAAAGAAAGTAAGAGAAAGGAAGAAAAAAGGAGAAAGGAAGGAAGAGAAGGAAGAAAGAAAGAGAAAGAAACAAAGAAGGAAGAAACAGTAAAAAAAATAAAAGAGAGAAAAGGGAAAGAAACCAATGCTGGAGATTGTGGTGAAATGGAGTGGAAATTGATATAACCCTTTTGTAGCACAGTGGGCAATATATATCAAGGGCCTTAATAATGTTCACACCCTTTAAAAGTAATTTCACTTGAGGTAATTCATTTCAAGGCTGGATAGTAAATATTCCAGGCTGTGTGCCAGGCAGTCTGGGTCACATGGACTCGAATCTACCACTGCAGAGCAAACACCGCCACAGGCACGGGAAAATGAAGAGGTGTGGCTGTGTTCCAGGAAAACTTTATTTTCAAATATAGGCGGCGGCTGGATTTGGTCCACAGGCTGCAGTTTGCCATCTTCTGATGTAGATTAAGAAAATATTTTTAACATCATGCTAAATTCAAAATTCTAAGTGCAAAGGGAGCTTTAATCCAGAAGATTCTCATCTCAGCTTTATCTTTATTAGGAAAATATTGGCACAATTGAATGTTCATCAACAGGGGCATTGATTAATTTTTAATAGTTCCATTCAATAAAATATTCTTTGGGCATTAAAATCTGTTTATTACTAGTTTATAACTCCGGGGGGGGGGAGGTTTGATAGAATATTGCATGAGAAATCAGCTATTTATAATGATAATGATGATAATGGTGGTGGCTAATATCTAAGCATTTTACACACATCATATCATTTAACCCTCCAAACAATCCTATTGAATATACTTTTTATTGTGGATACGTGCCTTATGCAGAAACCGATGATAATAAAAGTTAAGTCATTTAACCATAGTTACGCTGCTAGTAGCAGGCAGAGTTGGGATTTGAACACAGGTCTGCTTGACTGCCACAAGCAAACACACCAATAAAAATCCCCAATTAATTCTGTTTATTGAGAAGACCAGGAAAAAATACACTCAGGTGTTGATATGGGCTCTCGTGAGTGTGGGGATAAACACGAATATTACTCGACATGTTCAATATTTTCCCTATGGAGAAGGCATGATTTTAATGCAACAACTCTTGCATTTTATAAGAAAACCAAGGATAACAGAGTGTTAGGGTTAAGTGTGGTGGGAATTGCTTATTTGAGGGGTGCTGTCAGGGTCCCCTGCCCCCTTGGTCCTGCTCTTGTCTGTGAGGACACGGTCCTGTCCTTCCTTCTGTCTGTTCCAGGTGGAGTTTCTAGTGTGTGTGTCGTTTGGACTGTAGCCTACTTTGATGCCGTTTCTCGGATTGACTTGCCTGTCCCTAACTGTCTCTCTCTCTCCTCTCTCCCTCTCTCTACTCTCTCCTGCCCTTCTCCGTCCACCTGCCCCACGCTCCAGCCGAAAAGGCCAATGACGACTTCTACTCCAAGCGCCGGCACCTGGCCGAGCTGGCGGCCAAGGGGAACCTCCCTCTGCACCCCGTGAGAGTGGAGGACGAGCCGCGGCCCTTCAGTCCCGAGCACGGCCCCGCCAAGCAGAACGGACAAAAGTCTCGCACCAACAAGACATCCTCACACCCCCTGGCCTACAACTCCAACACCAACTTCAAGGGCTGGGACCCCAGCGAGCATTCCCTCCGGCGGCAGGCTTACGGCAGCAAGGGCAAGCTGGGCACTGCCGAGTCGGGCTCCAGCGACCCCCTGGGAACTCGCCCCCAGCACTACCCACCCCCACAGCCCTACTTCATCACCAACAGCAAAACAGAAGTGACTGTCTGAGCTGGCGCCACACGGAGCGTTCTGGAGACCACACTCAACTGAGAGGCAAAAAAAATCTTCCGGCCCACACTCTCCCTGGCCTCGCCCCACACAACCACCCACCACGCACTCTCCACACCCACCGACCAGAAACCCACTGGTGACATGGAATGACGCTTGTCCTGGGTCATGCCTAACACGTGTTGGCGGGCAGCTGAGCAGAAATGAAGCATGGAGGCCCAGCAGTATCACAGATGGGGAAATTGAGGCATACTCTTTCGGCCTCGGGCCCAAGGTTGCCGACTCACATGCCCAATCCGTGGGGCTAATTGTTCTTTTCCTCCTAACTTGAAACTAAAATCCATGATGAGAAATAACAGTAGCACAATATAGAGAAATTGTCCATTTGAGCACATACACTATTTGCCACGAGCTGTCCATTACTGGGTGAACGAGCCAGGGCGGAGGGCGGGTAGAAAATGTGGGGACACCAGAGGTGAGTGTACTTGAAAAGAGGAGTCGTTTAGGAGGAATCTGCACATTTGAAGTGTTTTCTAATCCTAAGACGTGGTGGTGTGGACACACAATTTTGATGAACGTGAGACAGTAGCTGGACCCGAACCATTCTATTTCTAGTCCTTTTCATATCATCCACGTCCGAAGCAAAAAAACAAACAACCTTCAAACTCACAAAACGTAAACGATCCTGAACCCACCAACAGTGATGGGGAAGAGAGAGCATTTTAGGACTCCCATTAAGACCATGACTATAGACATGGGAGGGATGGGCTTTGCTGGCAGGGAGATGGTCCAGAGGATATTAAATAACTTTTCTTTATAAAAAGAAAAATGAAATATGAGTCCACTACAAAACAGACAAGAACAGCAAACTCATTTTCATCCCAACTCTTCAAGACTTAGGAAATCAACGGCGACATCAAGAACAATTAAAAGAAAAATCACAGCTGAAAGGTCAACGAGAGGCGAGAAGGGGACCCAGGGGTCCGGTTTCTGGCATGTCCCCCTGGCCTCTGAGACCAGACAGACACACTAACCAGTCCTCCACTCACCGCCAGTCCGCGGCTCCCTTCCCTTCAGCCCATTGCTGCCGCCGCCACCACCAAATTCCAACTGCTTTGGACTGAAAATGTCATACGTGTGGGTGGTGCCTTCAGTGTGTTACTGTTTAGTGACCGTCTCATCTCCCAAGTGCAACCTGTGTTCTTTTAGCCTCCTCCCTCCCTCCTGTGTTTCTGCAGTGATAGAAGATGTTTCCATCCTCCCTTTGTTGGCGAGCCCACCCCATCACCCCCTCTGGGGACGCTGAGCAGTGTCAGGGGGACCTACAGACCAACACCTCCCTATCTCCCACACTGTCCAAAATCAATGCCCTACCACTTTCTAGCTCCCCAAACCTAGCAAGCATTTCCAGTCCCATAATTCCCAGGGACCCCCATACCGCCTCTCTAGACACTTAAGTGCATTCATCTCCCAACCAGAATTCCCTGAGGTGGTTTTCAGGTTGGTTCTCACAGCCAATGTCCCAACAGAGGCAGTTTTCGTGCGAGTTCTATTTGTTTTATGGAAGCCCAAAGAGGACTGTTGAGAGAGAAGAGATAAGTATTTAAGGTGAGACGTTCTCAACCAGTCCCTAAAGGTCTAGGTCTTAGCTAATTGACAGGGATCTTTGAGAGCCCCCAGCTGTTCCTGTGTCAGAAGCTGTACATGGTCCCAACAGGTCTCAGAGCACTTCCTGGGATGCTGAACTCTGGCGCTCTGCCTCACCCATCTCCCTCTGATGTCGTGGGATCAGGCAGACCAGGTAGTCCTCCTGTTCACTCCCAGCTGACCTGCGGACATTGACCATGCATTTTATCTATCTGGGTTTTAGTCTCTGGCCTGAAACATGAGGAACTGAGGCCTGACCAAGCTTTTTGAAATAGCAAAACCTCTGCCATTTTTTTTTAAAAAAGGGAACTGTGCACAGAAGCCACCGTATAAGATTCCCCTCTCATAGCGAGACTCTGTGCTGGACGAAGCGGGCATGAGAGATTCAGTGCCCACTTTCTCAGCCTCTTTTCTGGGACCCCAGTGCTCCCCAGAGTGGAGGAAACACCATTGGGCTCGGTTTCCTTGACTTAGTTACCTGTAGACCTGCAACACACTTTTGGGATCTGTCTCACCTTCACAGTATTTGTATCTAAATTGATTCACTTTTAATATAGTTAACTTTTAAAAGAAAAACTTCCTGCCATCATCACAAATAGAAAACCAGAATCAGTCATCCTAAATAGAAAGTAAGTATAAAAATCAGTACAAAGGCAACAAAACAGCAATTGTCAAGTTCTAGCTAGATACTATTGCTGTGGAAGTGTCTGGACCTATAGACTGGCACTTGCGTTTCTCTCTCTCTCTCTCTCTCTCTCTCTCTCTCTCTTTGCGTTTCTCTCTCTCTCTCTCTCTCTCTCTCTCTCTCTCTCTCTCTCTCTCTCTCTTTCTCCTCTCTCCCCCCTCTCCTTTTTTTTTTAAATTAAAACAAGATTAGCACATGTTAAAGAGTTGTCAAAGATATACCAGCCTCTAATGAAGACTTTCTCCTTGAAGTAACTAGGACTGAGAAAAATGCAAACGGAATCATTTCCTATGTGACTCAATGCTTATTAGTGCCATGCCCATGTACTACTTAAAATCATTTTGTGTATGCTAGTGGTACACAGCCCATGCTTCAGGAAGCACTGGGCCGGCTTATCTGGGAGGTTCCCTCCAGCTCAAAAGTTCTGCAATTCTAGTCTCCCTCTTAGCTCAACTTGGCTCTCTGCCCTCAACTCACTTCATCTCCCCTTTACCCCAACCCTGGTTAAGGACTTTTTTTGGTCTCTGAATCTACAGGATTTTATTTATTGTCCATATTCCTTCTCTTCTGAGTCAACATCATCCAGTGACTTCTGTAAGTTGGGGGTTTGCAGCTACAATTTGGGTGGCAGGGTTGTGACATGCTCAAAAGGATGTAGCTGTGATGGCGACCCAAGAAGAACCATGCTTCACAGTCTCGTCACCTTCCAATTGGTTTCCGGAACCAAACCGAGGGTGGGGAGTGTGGCTAGGGAAGCGTATTCTTTGGTCTCCTCTGGGGAGGGTGGACAGACCTCACAATGCTGAGAGTGTCCCGAGGGATGACCTAGGGAATTGTGACTGCCCTGGATCAATAAGGACCCAGTAGCTAGAGGAGGGAGGCACAGAAGAGAACCCAGAAGAAAGCAGAGAGACTATTCCTTCCCCATCCCATGCCCCGGCACTAGCCTCTCCTTGCCTTTAGCCATTCCGACTTCCAACCCCATGGGAGCAGAGTCTTACGTCCCTTGGCCTTCCCAGAGCACCTCAGCCTCCATCCGCCTTGGGCTCCACCTGGCCTCCCCATCTAACCCCCCAGGTTTTTGTGCAAATGGAGCATATTTTATGTGCGAATATTTTAGTAACCGTATGTTCTGCAAGTAAACCTGTGTTAATACTCGTCAACAACTGCAGAGTTTATGATACCAATAACACTTCCTACAATGAAGAAAAAAAAACACATTTGTTTGTTTTCTAAGAATGTTTATTTGTAAACATATGTATTCACTATATTAATATGAATTTCTTACCTGGCAATAAAACTGATTATATGTGATGCTGTTGGGCTTGCCATGTATCTTTCTAGGGTCCAATATCCTTACCTGAATTTTCATCAGGGGGCACCACTATTAGCATAGAGAGCTAAATTTTGAATATTTGGAGTGTATGGGAAACCTTTACAGGGAAGGCAACATTTTAGTTAAGAGCAATTCAGACACATTTTCCAGCAGGCTATTTTGTCTGAAACCTTTCTAATGAGCCTGTGTCGTGTCTCTTAGTTCACTTCCTGCCTTGAAAAATGTCCCATTGCTACGTCTCCTGTTTATAACTAAATGTATCCTTAATGGTCAAGAATCTTGCTAAGATTTGCACTTCTGTTTGTACCAGCGACCGGGGTTGTGAAACACACAAATTTTAAAGGGTTTTTTTATTAAATTTGATTTCTTGCCTGGCTTCTGTTAGCACTAAGTTTGAAATTTTCCGAAATCTGCCTTGGTATGGTTCCCTGGAAAGGAATTCTGAGACACAGATTTGAGGGCAATTAGTTTATTTGAGAAGCAGAAGGGGATGCTGGTAGGGGGTGGGGAAGTGAGACAAAGAAAGGAAAGCAGTCAAAAATGGTTACTTTATCGTGCCAGCTACCACAGTGACTGACTGGAGTTTAAGGCAATAGGGGAACTTTGGGAAAAAGTATAGAATTAGCACACACTCAAAGTCATTGCACCCTTATGGGTGTCAACACACTGACTCCCATCGGACATCACTTGCGCATTGCTTTCAGGGAGTGTTGATATTCAGACATTTCCAAGTCAGAGGCATTTCCTTTGGAGAAAGCCCTAGGCACAGACATGCATCCACTAGTAATTGGAAATCAGACATTGTGTACTGAAGTCCTAAAGACCCAACGGATGGAGTCAGGAGCTCACAGGGGCTGCTTAAAGCCAGGGTTCTGAGGTCTCTGGGAATGGAGCTTCCACTCACCAGATACTTAGGGAAGTTATCAATGTCAAGCAAAGGGGATAGTGGACCACGGTCTGTAGTCAGAGGGAGTATTGTTTCACTGGGATTTGGAGACCCTTCATTGGCCAGAGGGTCACTTGGTGTCTCCCAGAGGAGATCCCATGGGCTGCCTCTCTCTCTGGGGCATAATTCTAGTTATCGGAGAAGCACAGATGACAGGGGATGCTCCTCCGGGACTTGGAAACTGTCCAGGGGTGGAGTCATTCACTGATCAGCACACATCACAGCCCTCAGGATGCAGTAGAATCTTGCCTTGGGGTTGGGTTTGGGTTTAAACACTAAAAATCCAATAGTTCAACCACTGCATGGCGACAACTCATACACAACAATCACATCAGGTCTATTTGTAGAGCTCCCACTATGTGCCAAACACTGTTGAAGATTTTACATGCATTGTCACATTTGACCCTCACCCATGTATAAAGTAGCACTATTAGCTTTGGAGCTGGGAAACCTATCTACAACTTGAGCAATTGTGATTTAACGAGGAAGTGGTGGAACTGGGATTTGAACTGTCAAGCTCATATTAACTACTATACCGTAGTTCTCACTTGGATGAGCATGTGAGTTAGTGGGGAAACTTGATAAAAATGCTGATTTTCAAGCTTCCCCCACAGAGATTCAGGTGAGGTAGTTCTGAATGGGGGCCCAGAATTCAGTGTTTGTAACAGACACCTTATCAACACAAAGCAGTGGCTCCTGGGCCACACCTGAACGTTGCATGAAGCCACGTTCCCTGATCCAACATCTACTGGCTGTCACTGACTTGGAGGCATTGAACAGGCTGGATGCTGCCTCACTTAATGTTTCTGTCTTTCAAGTCTGTTCTCCAACAAAACAGACTTTATTTCAGAATGCTTGAGTATTTCTGATGTAGACGGGAAACAATGACCAGAAGTGACCTCTGGGGCAAGCAGACAGTGTGCCTTAATTTTGTATGACCTTGGGAAAGTCACTTCCGCCCCAGAGGAGGCGGTGTGATCTTTTGGGTAAGAGCAAGAACTTTGCAGTCAGGGGATCCATGTCTGAATTTAAGTGGGCACCATAGTAGCACCTATCAAAGGGTTGTTATGAGAATGATATAAAGCAATCTACATGAAGTTCCCCAAATAGCTCCCAGACAATATTATTTTCAAGATTTACGAACCTCATTTGGAAATCATCATCTACCCCAGGCTCTGCACAAGGGATTAGAAGCAGCACCAAGTTTCATTGCTTTGGGTAAGACGTATCTGAACTTGGTGTGATGCCATTTCTTCCAATGCTTTGGCTGTTGGTGATGTTACAAGCATGTTAGAGCTCTGATTTTACTGCAGATCCCTTTGGATATAGCTTCAGTGAATGTTAAAAATGGGAAAGAAAATAAATTCTTGCTCAGTGTGTTTTGCTCGAGGAAGGGAATTTTTCAGATCTAGAGGCCTATGGGGCATAAAATCATAATGAATAAGATCCATGGTAATAAAATACCTGTAAGTTGTGAATTCCTGGCTTCAGATGGTTTATCAGTTACCTATTGCTGCTTAGCCATGTGGGCACTCCAAATCCTTGCAGCTGACAACACACATTTATTGTGGGGGGTCAGGAATCTGAGCATGGCTTAGCTAGGTCCTATGCTCCCGGGGTCTCTCAGGAACCTGCAATCAAGGTGTCAGGCAGGGTTGGAGTCTCCCCTAAAGCCTCAAGCCACAAGAGATCTGCTTGCAAGCTCACCCGTGTAGCTGTTGGCAGGATTCCCTTCCTCAGGGACTGTTGGCCAGAGGCCATCCTGTTTCTGCAACATGGCAGCTTGCTTCATTTAAGACAGCAAGAGAGTGTCTGCTGGCAAGAAGGGAGTCACAGTCTCTTCTCATCTAATGACAGCAGTGACAGTCTCTCAACGTGGCCATATTCTATTGGTTAGAAGATGCTCAAGGGGAAAGGATTACTTATGGCTGTGAAGACCAGAAGATGGGGGTCATGTGGGGTCACGTTAGAGGCTGCTGCCACAGATGGTAGCTCAGGCCCTTGCAGTACAGACATAGGAGCTGTTATGTGTTTTGTGGATGGTGAGTCTAAGCACAACTCTGACATGGCTATCACTTTCAGACAGATAGCTAACTTACCTGGGATCAAATCTTAGCCCCACCATGTCCGTGCCTCGGTTTCTCCATCTTCAACAGCAGAGATAATAATAGCACCCACCCCTCCGTTTTATTGTGCGAGGCATGTACTATGGAATGGATGAGCAGCACAAGCGATTGCCCAACAAAGACGAAATGTGAGCTCTGCCTTGCTTGCCAGCCCCTTTCTCTTGTATCTGGACAGGAGGCATGTGCTGGGTTTTGGATAATATGAGAGGAAACTTATGTAGGCCACTTTCAGACCTTGTTCATGAAAACCTCCAGCATAACCCTCCCAAGCCTCTCCCCCACCTGCTGGAGAGATGCCAATGCCCAGGGCAACCTTGGAAACCACACATTGAAGCCGGCAGAGCCTTGGTCCGCTCAGCCTTTGAGTGATTTTGTGGAACAATGACTTTCCTCGCTACCACTCCAACTCTAACTGGACTTATTGTGCCTGAGAAATGATGTCATGTTGTATTAATCCCTGAGATTTTTAGGGTTTATCTGTTAGAGCAGTTAAAATGTCCTTAACAAATACAACAGATGACACATATTGAACAGTGTCTGGCACATAAAAAACAATAAATGTCAGGTCTTCTGTTGCCATCATCATCATCATTAACTAATCTTTAAACTTCTCCTTTGTGTAAAAAAATTTCATACCTGGTCTTTACTCCTCCCAACAACTCTGAAAGGGTTAGAAACCCCATTTACTCGATTAGAAAACTAAGAACCAAGTGACTTACTTGAGGTCACAGAACAAGTGCTGCAGTGGGAAGGTAAACCTGGCTTTGGCTCTCTGGTTCCTCCGTTGCCCGCATCCCACTTAGCTCTCTCCAAGTAGCTGGTACAATCTGGATCCAGCTATGGAGGAAAAACCTCTGCAGGAGAAGAATGGCTACACTGTCAGCCTGGCATCTCACTTATTTTCTTGTCAGATCCCAAATCCCAACTCGTGTTGTGTTGTACAGTTCAAAGAAAGCACTTCACATCGAGAAATGTCATGGTTGCTAGAAATAATTTTGTCACATCTTAAATTTTTCCTCTTTGCAAGTTCAGAGGTTTGTTTCAGTTAGTTTCAAATCTTATAATGCCTCATTTTAAAACATTATAAAAGGGCACTTCATTTTTTTAAAATGATGTTTTTATTGATGAGAGAGAGGGGGGGGGAGGGAGAGGTGGGGGAGAGGGAGAGAGGGAAATGCAGTTCGGCTGCCTCCTCCAGGCCCCCTGTTGGGGATGGAGCCTGAAACCCAGGCATGTGCCCTGACTTGGAATTGAACCCTTGACCTTAAGGAATGATATTCAACCAACTGAGCCTTACCAGTCAGAGAAAAGGACACCTCATTTTTTTTAAAAAAAAAAAATCTCAGCACCAAATAGAACACTTCATTGTCTTCATATTAAAGATACAAAATGAGAAGATTCTAAAAAGGCAATTTCTAATGCACAGGTGCCTTATTTTTGGTAATTGGAAGCTGCTTTTGATGCTGTAATTTTGTTTTTCGGTTTTGCTGCCCACTTGTCAAAGGCAGTAGAGCTGAAAGTACAGGAACTCTACAAGTTAGGTGTCAGTTGAGTCCCCAGATTTAGGGCAACAAAAATTAACACCATGTAGATCTTAAAGCCTTTATCCTGGATTTCACTATTTGCCATGGGAATCTGCCTCATGGGTATTTAATACTTCCTCAAACTGAGCCAATAGAATTTTTGGAGAAAATTTAGAGACACTGCTGTGTTTGTTTGTTTTTTCAAAACATCTCATTTAGTTATTTGTTCAACAACTACAGAGCACCTACTATGTGCCAGGCATTGTCCTGTGCCTTGAGGATACAGAGATTCCTCCCTTCCCCACCAAAAACAAAGGCAGATGGAAAATGGACAAGTGGATAAACCAGTCCCATAAAGAGAGTCATCCAGGGTAGAGGAAAGCCTTGATGTCACATAGTCTTAGATTCAAGTCCCCTCCCTAGCACTTCTAGCTATGTGGCCTTGAGGATATTAATGAGCTTTTTTTCAGTGCCTAGGTTTTCCCATCTCTAGAATGGACACATCTAGAGATGTGCGATCCCCAGAAGGATTCGTGAACGAGGAAAAACTGGTAAGGGAATGGTGGGAATTAGATGGCGAAGAAGCCAAACAAGGGTACGATTTCAGGCATTTCCCACAGAAGGCAGCTCAGGTGTGCACTAGACCTTAGAATCTGCACCTGCCCCGAGCAAGGAAGTGGGTTTCATTCTCACACAGCCACCTGTCATTACCTAAAGAGATGAGAACCCCCAAGAACTCTGTCTCCCTGCATGTGGGGGAAATGTCAATAGTCTTAGGGAAGACCTGCAAAGCTGTCAGGTGCTGGTAGTTTAAATCAGGGACACATGGGATCTGGAAGAGGTGCATAAAAACAGAAAGATATACAAGGGTATCTGGGTAAGATGCCAATGCCTTTTTCTGACTTCTGGGGGCCATTAGTCCTGGCTCAACTAGCCCAGTCAACAAGATGAGGTTCTCCTTGGTTCATAGCTCAGGAAGCTTGGAGAGCTTAACCTGTCCTAATGTGGCTAATGGGAGGCATGGGGGCATCGCTTTGGGGTCAGTCTGGTAAAATCTCAGCCGCCGTTTCTATAGCCAGTGTCATTGTGAGTAACTGCTTTAGCCTCTCTGACTTAAATTTTCTCATTTATAAAATAGGAATAACGATACACTTCTTCTGTAGGCTTGTTCTACAAAGAGATCTTTCTGTTCACGGATTTATTTGACAAATATATACTGAGCAGCTGCTATATGTCAGGCTCGGGGCTAAGCACTGGTACACTGACATGAATCAGGCACCAGTCCTGCCTTCCAAGGCGTTGGTATCAAGTGGAGGAGGCAGACGTATAAATTGCAGACTGCGTGTCCTTCCTTGTACATCCCCTCGTTCTCTGTCTCCCTCTCTGTCGATGTCTTGTTTTTGACACTGGTCGTTTTTCCTCTCCTTCCTTCTGCTCCACTTTCTTCCTCCTGCACTCACTCTCTACATTTCTGTCCTGCATCCTCCTACCCTCACCACAGTCCTCGTTTTCACGTCAATAGGACAAAATCCAACCTTCTGCCCTGTCCATTTCCGGCCTCCCACTGGTGTTTGCCGAGGGTCCTTCTGAAGGCTGTGGAGTCTATGAAGTCCTGAGAAATTCAATTCATCCCAGTCCCTCAGGTGTGACCAAAGGTGACTTAGAGACAACATAAAACCACCCGATGCCTCAAACCAGCTTAGGGCCCAGGTTAGGGTGGAGTGGGGAGAGCACAGGGGCAACTGTGTCATGGGGAAGGGCAGATAGACTATATGGCTAATTGCTCTGGAGCAGTGCTGGGTCCTGGAGGATCTGGATGCCATCACTGATCTCTCTGCTATTATGCAGATGTGTGGATGCCCACGTGCACTGGGATCAGAGTCAGGAAATTCCGGGTTTCCATTCTAGCTTTGGGACTAATGTGTGATCTGGGACTTTGTTTTGCTCAGCCTATACTATAGAGCAGCGGTTCTCAACCTGTGGGTCGCGACCCCTTTGGGGGTCGAACTACCCTTTCACAGGGGTCGCCTAAGACCATCGGAAAACACATATATAATTACATAGTGTTTTTGTGATTCATCACTATGCTTTAATTATGTTCAATTTGTAACAATGAAATTGGGGGTCACCACAACATGAGGAACTGTATTAAAGGGTCACGGCATTAGGAAGGTTGAGAACCACTGATATAGAGGCTGTGATCTTTCAGGACTGCTGGGGTCCTCTTGGTCAAGAACTCTGCCTTTAAATGTTTTAGATTCCTCCTCCCCTCCCCCATGGTGTGTCAGTCTTGAAATGGAACCCACTCGGTGATCCTATAATAACAATCAAGTCTTTTTTTTTTTTTTTCATTCCAAGAGTCTAGGGGGTGATTCCCTTTGGGTTTGAGATCCTATAATAACAATCAAGTCTTTTTTTTTTTTCATTCCAAGAGTCTAGGCGGTGATTCCCTTTGGGTTTGAAAAAGATCTAAACCCAGGGCCCTGGAAGTATTGTTAAGTCGAGGGCAGCTGCTGCAGTGAGAAGGGAACTCTGGCAACTCGTATAAGACAGTACTCAGACCAGAACATCATGCAGTCCCTCCAGCAGGCTCTGAAACCAGCATTTTAAGAACCATACCAGGGAGTTGGTGGATCACTGAAAATCACTTCAAGATGCATGTGCTTAGCTTTGCCCCCAACACTCTGCCTGAGTCGTGGAAGGTCCCAGCATCTTTTGTTGTCTGCCCAATAAGGCTCTTCACCCCTGGCCCATTTTCCTGCAGAATTCCTGGCAGGAGCAGGTGAAAAAGCAGATGGGAAACTCTCAGAGTCCACAGAATCAAAGATGGTGGCCTTTGTGTGTGAAGTTGCACCACCTCAAGCTCCCACCTCTTTTCTCAGAAACAGGCAGAATATTTGACAGAACACGTGAGCTCCTCATCCCACCTCCTGAACCACATATCTTTTGAGCCCCACTTCACTTCCTCTTGATCCATTGTTTTTTCTGTAGCCATGGCTGTGGCAGCCAGCTGAGCAGGTATGCCCACATCGTACCTGGTCCGGGTGTGCTGCGGAGATTTTTACCTTCCTGCCTGTCTCCATCTTGTAGGAAGCATGTGCAATGTGGAAGCGTGAGGGGTTAGCACCCCATGGGCCAAACCTTGACCAGTAGGGGATGGGAACTGGAGGTGCATACTCCCCATTCGGCCTCTTGTAAGAAGAGCTCTGAGTGCATTCTATCAGCTCCTCAGAGGCCCCAGTGGGCTGGAGCCCACGTGCCCACAGTGGTCATCAAGTTCATAAAGTCCTCTGTGTTTGGCTTTTCCTCCTTTCCTCTTTTACTATTCCCAGCCCCTCCTTCTTTTCTGGGGATCCCTCCCCAAAATAACTGTCTTGAAGCTCTACTTCGTACCTGTGTCACATGGAAAACCTTATATAAAGTGGTTCTCTAGAATGATTCTGCCAATTACAACCTTAACCTTGAACCTTTTCTCCAAACCCACCCGCACACACCACACTCCATCCTGTAACGCTCTCAGTTATTTTGAGGACCCACCAGTTCTGGAGCCGGAGGGGATACGCATCCACTTGGGCACTAATTGGCCCTGGACAAGAGTGTTATGAAACACCCCCATTAGGTGAAAAGGTGAGTACAGAAGAGAGGTTTTATCTAATGTCTCTTAACACTCACTATGATTAAGAAGACAGAAATGAGATGCCATTGAAAGTTAGCGCCTGCCCCCCGCCCCCCAACACAAACACATACTTTTTTATAATCCTCCCACTTCCTGTTTTCTCTTGGGAGATTAAAAAGTGTCTTCTCACACATTTCTCATATCAGAAGTTAATGAGAATTCTAATTAGGGTTACTGCACACTTTGGTGGTAGTTTGCAAAAAAAATGTGGCTCTGGCTTGTTTGTCAGGCTGCCAGTCTTTTGCATCTTCGCCAAATATGCCCTCTCTAATAATAATCATCATCACTATCATTTATTGAAAGTCTATGATGTGCCAGGCAATTTGCATACATTGGCACGCGCCTTCACAAAATTCAGATGGGGTAGGAACGTTTCACCCTCATTTTGGATGCGGGAAGGGAAGCCCAGGCTGGTGAAGTGATTGGCCTGAAGCTATGCAGCTAGGAATTGGCAGGCCTGGGATTCAACCTCAAGTCTATTCTCTCGTCGAGAACTTTCCATGCCCAGCTTGCACAGAGGATCTTGGAGAGAGAAGAGGAGACAGCAGGAGAACCTGTCACTGCTTCTGTTTTCCATCCATTTCAAGCAGAGTATTTGCTAAGTTATGATGGCCCCAGCCTTGGTTTCTTGGTCTCTCTGGGAACAGTGCTATAGTCCTCATTTTCACATCAACAGGACGATATCCAACCTTCTGCCGAGGGTAGGGAATCCCAGGAGACTCTGAGACACCCAATTAGAAGGGGAGTACTATCAGACCCTGGAATAGACTGATTGCTTATTCATTATTCTTGTTATGTCTGAATTCTTCCATCCATCGTACTGAAAGCTGTCAGCAATTACCACTGCGTTCCTTTCAGAAAGGGGCCTCTCGGCCTGGTAATCATCTCTCCCAGAAACGAACAGTCTCAGGGCAGACCTCCTGATGTGACATCAAACTTCCGCTGTCTCTGGGGCTGCCCAGTGAATCCTCAGCCAACACCTTGGGGGCAAAGAGAGAGAACTGGACTGTTGCAAAGACAGAAGCAGTCCCTTCGCCTTGTTAAGTGCCAGTTGTCTTGTTGAGCAGGTGTGCCCAGAGGCAACGTGGTCTTGACAGATCAGCAGATTAATGCCAGGTAATGGAGGATCAGGTATGAGCTGGATCATCTGCACAACAAGAGGAAGCTGAGTCCGTTCCCCCTCTCTTCTCAGCGAGGGCCTCTTTCTCATCTTTCTCTATCTTCCTCCTCTCTCCTTTATTCATCCTTGTGTGCCTGACTTTACCAGGTCAAGAGCCTCACCCACCCACTGCCTTCTCACACTTCCTCCTCCCCTCTTCTATTCTGGTTTTCTCTGTCTCTCTCTCTCTGTCTCTCTCTCTCTCTCTCTCTCTCTCTCACACACACACACACACACACACACATTCTCTTTCTGTCTGGATCTCTTTCTTCCTTTGTTGTTCAGGCACTTGCCAGTCTCTAAAACCTGCCTTTCCCCCAGACACATTCTCTCTTTCTGATTCTCTGTTTCTCCTGTCTCCGTCCCCACCTGTGGGGCTCTATGTCTCTTCTCTGACTTTCCGTTTCATTCTCTCTCTTTTACATAGACATAAAAATGATTCATTCTATTTTGAGGTCAGTCTACATTAAAGCATCACCATCTTCTCCCATTTCCACGTGTGTTGCCCTAAACAAGCATCATTCAAGTTCAAAAGAAGTTAAACCCAGATATGGTTGACTCCACAGCTTGTGCTGTCAGAAGCAGCCTCAACTTCCCTCTTCCACATCCAATCTGTTTCCAGTTCCTGACAAGTTCATACTCTATTTCTCAAACATGATACATACCTCCCTATGGATCCATTCAACATATACTACTTAATCACCTGCTATATCTCAGCATCTATACTAGTAGGTTTGGGAAAAGTGACAGAAAAGACAGAATAAGACATGATCCTAATCAACAACAACAAAAAAGAGATGACCACTTTCTTTGTATAAGTTTTTTTCACATCATGCCGGGGTTAGTTAACACATTTTTTTCAACCCCTCTCCATTATGCAGCTAGATCACGCAAAGCTTTGTTTAAACATTTTAATAGAATCCCTTCCCCGTGGAATAAAGTGTTATATGGCACCCTCCATAATCTGTCCTGCAGCCTCCCAGACTCGTCTTTTACTTTTCTCTACCTTTTCGTGTTCTGGGAAAATTAGGCTGTTGGAAGTTCCCCCTTAAGCCAACAGCTGTTCCCTGCCCCCCGGCCTGGTTCTTTCCTCTGCCCAGAATGACTCTCCTTCTACATCTGGTCAACTGTACTCCCTTAACACTCAGACCAGCATCTTCCCTCTTCATGGCCTGTAAATAGTCATTATTAAAATGATAACATTGTTTTATAATATTCTGCTTCAGAGTCTTTCCCCTGACTAGACTGGGAGCTCCTAACGATTTATTTGTCTCTGAACTGCCATTTCCTAGATTGGGTGTAAAGTAAGGCAGGTAGTAAGTACTTGAACGAGTAAATGAATGAATGAGTAAATGAAAGAATGCTATTTTGACTGCAACTCGTTTCCTTTCTGAGCATTGATAGTCCAGGGCTTACTGAGCACAGGGGACAATTTGTGGTTTGAAAGATGTAGGGATCTTCCTTTGGTGGAGCTGCGGGTGTCTTAGAGTCCTTTGAGTATCTGATGTGATCATTTCACCAGAAAAATACACAAACAGTATATTTGATATAGTCATGAGGAATTCATGCATTCCCAATGCCCCGTGGTCCCCTTGAAGCCAGTATTAACAACTCCATCCCTGGAAATGAAGCAAGGATACGATGAGTTGCCAGAGAATCTCTGTCCATTGAGAAAGTTTTGAGGCAGCAGAGATGTGATTAGAACTCTGCCTTCTCTGTCTGTTTACCCTGTGAGATCACATTTCCTCTTGACTGAAGAGTTTGGCCATCAGCATGGAAACCTTCCCTGCATAATATTTTCTTTCTTTGTTGCTACTGACATGAAAAGCTTTGTTATAACCCAGAGAAGTGACTTGGTTGATTTTTGGAGATGCTGGGTAGGGTAATTGGATATAATTAAACTGGTCTAAGTAGCAGCTGGCTTAATTCTAATTAATTATATGGCAAATTACTTAACTTCTGGGGTTCTTTCTCCTCATCACTAAGATTGGGCTAATAATAGCAAACCCATAACGTACTGCACAGATAACATTCAAGGGAGTGGACTCGGACAATATCTGGTATTGTCAACAATCACACCACCATCATCGTTAGCATTGTCATCATCCCCAGGATGCAGGTCTATGTGAAGCCTTTTCAATATCCTCTTATTTGGATCAGTCCTTTTCATAAGCGGAAGGGATGCTGGCAGAAGTCATTTCCTCCAGGTATCATTTTCACCAATTTAAACATTGTGGTTCTAAGAAACAAGGCAGATAGCTTTGCAGATGTTACCAACTCTTTAGGAGTGTCCACCTGGGATCAAATACTTATGTAAAAGCCCTAACCTGGACCTTTAGAATTGGAATGCTCTCTCTTCCTTTAATGTTTCAGACTCCCTTTGGTGCTGCTTGGAAACTGATGAAACCTAAAATCTGCTCACTAAGTGCTTTTTGAAGGAACACCCAGTTTAAACACTTCATTTTATTGGTAACTAAAACCTGTGTTTGCCATTTTCTTTGCAAAGAACTCTGAGATTTTGAGAGCAGCCCTCTGCAACTAAAAACATCCTGATTAGACTTCTCAGCATGCCCTGTGTGGATGAATAGTTTTGCAAATAGAAAATATTGTGCATTTTCTTGATTTCAAGTGGCTGGAATTTTACTAGAAAATCACAAGGGCCCTAAGGCCATGTAATTCAGTGTTCCCAACACCATGGCCATCTGCCATTTGCTCCCCCAACCTTAGTGCCCCTCCCTACAGCCCTGTTTGGAGACAGTTAAACTTTGATTACCTAGAATAGTCAGAGTAGGGAAGGTTCTGAATAAATACCATTTCTGGTTCATTAGGGAATCATCCCAGTAGGAAAAGATCACTGTGTAGACCTATGAGTATTATCAGTGCCACTTATTAACTGCGTGTCTTTGTTCAAGTCACAATTTTCCAGTCTTTATTACTGCAGCCAAGATTTCAAGGTTACTTTGAGGATTAGAAATAAATCTGAAAGGCATATGGCATATTATAGGTATTCAGAGAGAATTACTTCTCTTCCCTTCTACTGTTTCATTCATTTATTTAACAATGTATTGAATAGCTACTGGGGGGCAAACATATTCCTAGGGTTTGGGGATATAATGTAAAAGAAAGCTATGTTGCCCAGGCCTTAAGATAATATAGTTAAACTGGGATATACTCTAAGATGGGGAAGTTTAGGGTGCTTTGGGAGTTCATGGGAGAGGAATCTAACCCAGTCAGCGTCCCTTTATAGATTACAGATGGAGTATAAATGATGGTGATGATGACAATGACAGCACTCATATTTTGTGCTGAGCACTGACATTAAGTGACTTGACCAAGGCCACACAGCTGGTAAGTGTCAGAGTCCAATTCAAACTAAGACTCTTCCTAACTCCAGAGTCTAAGACTCTCTCCAGCTCTCTCCAAGCTCATGGAGCTTAAGGATTTACCCTGAAGTAGACAAGGAATGAAAGTTGGGGCATCCATATCTTTGCACTGTGATGACATCCACTATACTCTTTCTTATAATCCAAACCCACTATTTTCAATATTTTATAACTTCATAGAAGAAGAAGCTGATGGGTTAACAGTGTCACTTGCCTACCAAACACCATGTGCCGAGACCACGTGGTCATGAACACTCTCTGTGACCGGGAATGGGTATGAGCTTGTTACCAACAGCTTCCATGAGCCATAGAGGATTGTGACAGAATATTGTGAGGTGGGAGTTAGTGAGCTTCGAGCTCATCTGTGGCCAGCTCGCTCTGGATCAGATAGAAACATCCTCAGGAATCAAAACATCTCTTGCTTTGCCTCTGAGTTCTGTGGCTGAGGATGACAGTAGATGGGAGTTTGCTGGCAGGTGGAGCCCACAGGTCTGTGATGGTGCAGCTTTAATATCTACAACATGACAACAGCTTCAAAAGTGGCAGATAGACAACACAGACATTAATTAAATCAGCCAGCTCAGTGGGATCCCTCTACTGAGACTCGGAAAGTAGAGATAAGAGCCAGCAGTTGCCTTTGAGGTGCAGACTGAGACAACGCCAATATCCCCACCACCCTTGAATGCCCTCAGACACCCTGGCACAACAACAGGCTGTCTATCATCCAGTGAGGAAAACTCGTCCTGATATGCTTGGTGCCTGAAAAGAATGTGTTGATACCAGCTATAAACTGATGTGAGGCAGCTTGAGCACTTACATGGCTGATCACAGCCAAAATGAACCGGTTTCATACAATAGCCTTAAAAGTCCAAGTTCCTGATCCTGGAATCCATGGTTGTTTGGTGAATTTCAGCCTCATTTCTCAGCTCCTTCCTTTCTCAAACACATTATCCCCTTTTAGCTCTCACCACAGTCTGTCTATATTCAAGGACTTGGCAGATTGACCTACTGTCTTGACCACCTGCCTGGAAGATCCTTAAAGGTAAGAACTCTATCTTTTTTATCTTTTTAAAAAAATATATATTTTATTGATTATTTACAGAGAGGAAGAGGGAGGGATATAGAGTTAGAAACATAGATGAGAGAGAAAATCAATCAGCTGCCTCTTGTACACCTCCTACTGGGGATGTGCCCGCAACCAAGGTACATGCCCTTGGCCAGAATCGAACCTGGGACCTTTCAATCTGCAGTCTGATGCTCTATCCACTGAGTCAAACCGGTTAGGGCTATCTTATTTATCTTTTCAACTCGGCCCATAGGAGGACCAATAGACAGTCTCTATTCTGGTCCAGGTAGTAGGTTCTCAAAGCTTTTTTTGATGTTGAATGAAGAAAGGAAGAAAAGAAAAAAGAGAGTCCAGCTGTCCACGCATGTAGTGGGCCACCCAGTATGAAGCATGATGATTGGGGTGCACTACATTCACTATGATCACCCAGTTAAAAGATGGAAAGCCAATCCTTGTTCACTCAACTGTCAGTTACCAAATGGGACCTTAAGTATCTCTCTACCCTGCTCCTTCTAAATCACTGTTCTTAGGTACATCCCTGTCTTTCACCCCCCCCACCCTCATGCATAGCCATGGGTGTCTCTTCTACTCCTCATCTCAATCTAAGTAACAATAAGCCTCTATTTACTTGCCTTAAATTGTCTTCAACGTGACTAACCTTTCCTTGGATGAAAATATTTGGGGAAACATCCAAAGCACAAAATGAGGGTTGAAATACCATCTCCTTGATTCCTTAGTATTCACCGTGCCTGACCTGCACTTACATGGTGGCTGTTTCTGTATAGCCCATACTGCGTTGGCCCAAGACATTACTGCTTGTAACTTTTTGCACTATTGTTTTGGCTTGATTTGTATTATACATGTGTATTTTTTTATTCCACACTAAAAATAAAATATAGTAAAAGTGTTTGTTCTGCAAAGATTAATCCCATGATACTATTTCTCTTACACTTTATTAGGATAAACAGAATGTCACTCTTGTTTCTAGCCTTGAGTTGCATTTCAGATGATCCTCCTTCAAAAACCTTAACTTTGAGTTGATAGAAAGCTCTGGTTTCTGGTGCTGGCCTTTCCAGGCTTTGGGTCCCAAAGGCTGTGGACAACTTGTAAGCAAGCCACGGCGTCCAATATCAGAGCCACCAAGAGTCCCCAGGTCTCCTCTTCCAATTAGAAACACAGTCCATGAAGAAGGCAACATGGCACCTGGGTTAGATTCATAAATTAGCTGAGCCTGAAGACAGAAGAACTGAGTTCTGGTTACACCAGTAATCAGCTATGGGACTTTGGACAATCTTTCCAGGCCCCAGTTTCCAATATGCCAACTGAGAAAGGTAATGCTACCCCGTGAAAGAGCATGAGAATTGCTTACAGCAGGCGTGTGACTGCACCTTGAAATCTCCAAAGTGAGACACAAATCTGAAAGATTATCGTCATCAAGGAGAAAGATGGGAATAGAAATGACCCAGGTATGGGATCTGGGTGTGGGCCAAACCTGCGCTATGCGTTTACAAATGTTCCCTAAATTAAATACACTGACTGCTGGATCCACAGACCCAAAGCAGAGGAAGATATATCTCCATCATGGAGATTTTAATGTGTTCTTGAGTGGAGGAAAGAGAGGAGACACGTTGATTTCCTGAGACCAAGAGAATCCTATCCTAGCCTACCCATTCATTTAACAAATAATTCTCATCAAGCATCACAGAGCATCACATGACATGATAAACATTGAGGATATGGAAACCAATGAGACATGATCCCTTCTCTGTATGAGTGGAGAGTGAGTATGGAGACAGAAATCTCCTTTCTA
>NW_006300047.1:359198-361255 GCF_000327345.1 Myotis davidii | reverse complement strand
GGAAAGAGGCAAAAGGTAATCAAAGAAAAGCAAGCAGTTTTAGGGGATTTTTTTAGAAGAATAATCGCCAACATCCAGAATGTTTTGGCCATCAATCCACATTGCAAGCACTCTTTTAAACTCTAATTTGTCTCCATCTGCAGGCTTGGATGGTGAGAATTTTTGTTTTCAAGATAAGGGATCAGAAAACAAATATTCACTTCTGTTCACCAGACATCAGATATATATATATATCTTTTGCATTGTCATGTTCAATGGGTGCTTTTTAAGATCAGTTATTTTTATATCAAAGCAATTGCATGCACAGAGTTAGCAATACCAATCAGCTGTCAAAGAAAAAGCAGAGTCCTCCTCCCCCACGTCTCAGCTTCCTTCTTGGATACCTTTCCAAAGGCAAGGATTTTCAATGGCTAGCTCTTTCCTCCAGAAAGTTAGCGCTACACGGTTAAGTATGCATATATCGCTATTTCTTAATCAATTTCCCCCAGATGTTAGGGACTGATTTCCCTGTATGGGAAGATAAGGATTTTATTCTATTATCCGGAGGCCAGTTCTGGCCCCTATCTTGGACGAAAGTGAGGGTTCTGTGGTTCTGAGAGCTTGCAGAGCTTCTCTGGAATTCTGTGCAGGCTGCTCCCACCTTGAGGCTTTTCCAGGCTACAGAGAGATAGCTTTGATGGAGGCGATGTCGGTAGGTTCAAACACACAAGCAGCCTTCCCACAGGCACTGGCTGCTGCTGTTTCCCAGTGGGAATTGCCCAGGGAGGCCCGGGCCTCCTGGAATGTAGGCCGGCATTGCCAATGCAAAAAGAAAAAAAGCAAAGCAAAACAAAACAAAAAAAAAAACCCGTACAGGATGGCAAACTATTTGGCTGAAAATCCAAGGATAGCTTAGGGGACCTATGGGAGGGGGAACTGAGTAGGTGGCGGTGGAAGAGAGAGGAGAAAGGACATCCACACAGGCCCTTGCACAGTTCAGGGAAGAGAATGAAAAACACTCACGCTCAGGAATAAGACCTTAATATATGATAACAAGCCATGGGAAGCTGAAGGATTACTCAGTCCATACTGCTGGGACAAATGCTAGTTAGCGATTTGGCAAGAACTCAGGATGTCTTCACATCAGATTTAACACTAAAAAAAAAAGAGGAAAACAACAAACCTTTCAGATAGAGTATTTTTAATGGAAATAATCATGAGAAACAAATAAAATCGAACATTTATTGACTTGTTGAAACAGATAGGACTATAGGTAAATAAAATATATAAATATAGCAATCTATCTATCTCTCTCTATATATATATACACAGGACTATGGGTAAATAAATATATAGATAGATTTAAATAGACAGGACTATGAGTAAATAAAAGATTCTCTCTCTCTCTCTCTCTCTCTCTCTCTCTCTCCATATATGTACTTAAAGTCTATGGTTTAAAAAATGTTAAAAGGAAGCAAAGTGGGACAATATTCTAAGCAAAGATGAAAGCCAAAGCTTGATATTCTTAACATAAAAGAGCTTATAAAATCATTATGAAAATCATTAAGATGCTGAAAGTTAAATTAGACAGGACAATAAAAATCAAAAGAGGCAACAAAACGGCTTTAAAAACATACGGGAAAATGTTCAGCCTTACTAGTAATCAAAGAAATGTAAATTAAAATGGCGATACTATTTTCAGCTAGCAATTGTGTAACATTTCCAAAAACCCAAGAATACCCAAACTGAAGGGAGTGTGGTAAAATTGATGCTCTCACCCACTGCTGGAAGCAATGTAAATTTGTGCAGTCCTTTGGAAGGCAATTTGGCAATGTGTATCAAGATCCTCAAAAATATCCATGCTTCTTAACTCCACAATTGTACCTCCAAGGCGGCAATCCTAAATGCAGCCAAAGCTTTTTGAATTAGAAAACTTCATTACAATGTTGTTTACAATGGGGAAAAAAATATACCATCTAAATGTATAACAAGAAGGGAAATGGTGAGGTAAATGATGGCCTCCATTTGTGGGATTATCACAAACCATTAGTACTGAGTCAGACCAACCTGGGTCTGTT
>NW_006300047.1:329643-359174 GCF_000327345.1 Myotis davidii | reverse complement strand
CCTGGGACACTTCTGCTCATACTTCCTTATTTGAAAAATTGAACTAATGGCCTCCTGCAGGGTGGTTGTGAGAATTCAGCTCCATATTTGGTACACTGACTAGGGGGTGCTTTTTTTGTTTCTCAGTCTTTCATTCAACACCTGGCACTGTTCTTCCTACGATGCAGGTTTCCTGTGGTCAAAGGATTTGACCAGGAAAGCATTAGCAGGGAGGAAAAAGGACTAAAGGATTTGGGAGGCCAGGGTAGATGAGCTGGACACAACTACTACATAAACGCATAGATGCCACATACCACCCCTCACTCTCTCCTGAAACTCCCCTATTCCATGGGGACCGAATAGATGTTTTTGTGCTAGATACTGAAGGTGCGGTAGGTAGGGTTTGGGGAGATGTCTGGGATGCCTAGAGGAACAGCCATTCCTTATGTTCTGTGAAAGTTTTTCTCTTTGAAATGCTCGTGCTTTGCAAGATGCTTATCAGTATGTAATGTTCTCCGAATAGAGAAGAACATGAAGAAACCCCTTCTCTGTCGTGCTTTCATCCTCTATGCCAGCACGGTTTCCCTTTTCCCATGGTGGGCACCATTCCTTGTGATATTTCCTTCCTAATGAGCTAAAATGCCTTCATATTAATCCAGGAGATCCTTTAATTAAAGAAGACTCAACGTGCAACCATAATAAACAGCAGTTCTTGGGAGAACCACCGTCACCAGCTCTGTGACATATTCAGCATGTATTCACTGAGTACCTACTATGTGCTGTAACCGCAGAACCCATCCAAACAGGCCTTGTCCTGTTTTTCAGAGAAAACAGAATAAGGCCACAGACCATTCAGTTGAACAGTCAGACATGCAAGCCAGAGAAAGCATTCACCCTGGAGTAATCTTTCAGTGTCACCCAGTCCAAATCCCCAGCAAACTACATAATAAACACCCCTGACTTTCAGCATGCGGCCCCTGGAAAGCTGTGATCCTCTAGTGCCTGGGCACTAGGCCCTCATTATGCTGAAATAATGCAACTCTATAGAATATGCATAACTTTCTCCACTTCCTTTTAAAGTTACCCCAAAACCTTCAGCTGGGGAGGCAGATTTGAGCCTTGTTTCCTGTCTCCTTGCCAGTGACTTTGTAATAAAAGCTTTTTTTTTTCTTTTCAAAAGCCAGGACCAGGTCCTGGCCCAATAGCTCAGTTAGTCAGAGTGTTGGGTTTGATTCCTGATCGGGGCACATACAAGAATCAACTAATGAATGCATAAATAGTTGGAACAACAAATTGACCTCTCTCTCTCTCTCAAAAAAAAAAATCAATTAAAAAAAAAGCAGGCACCATAGTATTGGTTCCATGCATGTCAGACAGCCATAACATGCCCACTGGACACATAATACCAAATATACCTGCGTACTTATTACCAGGTATAGTTGCAGCTCTTATATGGCTGCAGTGGGCAGGAGAGTTAATACATGAGCTTGCTCCTCAACAAGCACCCATCAAGTGGTGGCAATGCCCAGGTGAAGAAAGAACTATAATGTGGATTTAGAAGAGCTCCACAATTATACTGCAAAGTGCCTGGTGGCAGAGGAAAGAGAAGAGAGTCTGTTCAGGAAAGGAAATCAAGGAAGGCTTTCAGGAGGTGGTGAATTTGAGCTGATCCTTGAGAGAGGAATAGGCTTCCGGATGTTCGAAAGCTGAGCTATGCAGGGGTGTTCAACACACCTCTACTCATCTAGGCTGCATAGGAATAGCTTTGAAGGCAGAGAGCACTGGATTGAATCCCAGCTCCATTACCAGCTAGCTATGTATTACAAATCTACTTAGTCTCTTTAAGTCTCATTTTCCATGTGTAAAATAGGCAACGCAATATTTAGTCCACGGGACATATACAGGAATGAATCTTTCTCCCCTTACCCAGGAATGCTCAGGCTCCTTGTGGTCATAAATAGGAAGCACCTCTCCTAAGATGGACATTTTTTTAAATATATTTTATTGATTTTTTACAGAGAGGAAGGGAGAGGGACAGAGAGTTAGAAACATCGGTCAGCTGCCTCCTGCACACCCCCTGCTGGGGATGTGCCCGCAACCAAGGTACATGCCCTTGACCAGAGTCGACCCCGGTCCCCTTCAGTCCGCAGGCCGATGCTCTATCCGCTGAGCCAAACTGGTCAGGGCCTAAGATGAACATTTTTAAGTTCCCTCTGCTCCCTGCCTACCTGTCTGTTTGCTCTCTTAACATGAGCCTCTGTTGACTGATTCCCTGAATGATCCTAGAAAAGTCACTTCCCTTCTCGGTACTTTTCTCACGTACAAAATGAGGGAGGTGGGCAAAATGGCCTCTTTCATCTATAATGTTCTGTGGGTACTCTAGGCAGAGGAATAGTGTATGCAAAGGTTCTGGGGGTGCTATACTCAAGGCATAATAAAGAGAAAGAATAAGGGAGTGGCTGAAATACATCTGTAGAGGTGGGTGGGAACCTGTGACTCAGAGAGGTGATATAACTTGCCCGAGGCCATATGCCTTGTAAATAGAGGATCTGAAATTGGATCCCAGGTCCAGGGAATCCAACTCCATGCCCCTTGCAATCATGATAGATCTGATAAGGCTTGACCTCTAGAAAGCTACCCTTCCCCCAATAGCATGGCTGACATCTGCCAAAAATTCGCTGTAGTTAAATGCAAGAGCATTGGAATGAGACCCTGAGAGACTGACCCAATTACCATCACCTTCCCTCCACTGAAAATTTAAAACCAGCCACACTGGGAGAAAGTGTTTGCTGGGCTCTGATAAGGGCTTAAATGGAGCTATGCCCTGCCTTGCTCACCAGACTCCAGCAGAATCCAGCTGTTTATTGGATGAAAAATGCAGTCTGCCTTTAATTTGCATTGCCCTGATGGTGAGGGTCTGCAGGCTGCAGCCTGGTTGAGACAAAAAGTAGGACTTGATAGCATTGGGCCGATGTGATCCTACAGACTCAACTTGGAGGCAAAGCAGACTTAGAAACAGAATGTACCTTCCTAATGACTCTGTTAGGATAGTGAAGTAGGAAAGGAGAAAATGAGGGCAATTGAATGAGCTTTGCAAGAATGTATTTACAATTAAATTACATTTTAAAGGGAATGTGGAAATCCTTGCTCTGCAAAGAAGCCAGGTGGAGAAAAACCAGCACATTGTAGTAGGAAGTTAGAAAGTGACATAGATTTTAGAGTCCAGAACACTGAGTTGAGAGGTTTATCTGCAATTATCAGCTGTATGACCTTGGTCAATTAACCTAGCAGGGAATCAATGTCTGAAAATAAGGATAATGATATACTTACACAATGGGGTGATTATGCTGGTTGTGATCCAGCAGTCACTGAATATATTTTTCCTCTGTGCTATTAATCAAGAAATATGTGCAATACGTAGGAACAGGGAGGGGCAGAACACCTTGGAGTCATAAAAGTAGGCTCTAATTAGTAGTATAGTAGCTGGCACCTTGAGATCGCTTGGAGTTTCCCTTAGAGAGACAACCACTTTTGAGCCATTAAGCGTAGCATTCCTTAGAGAGGGGATTAGGGTCTGGAGCCACAGTTAGGTACCATTCTTCTGGAGAAGAGAAGTATGTAGGGCATTTGGTTTCTAAGGGTTTAAGAGAAAAGTAGACTGACCATAACCTAGAGTCTAGGTCCTAGACCAGGGGTGGGCAAACTTTTTGACTCGAAGGCCACGATGGGTTCTTAAACTGGACCAGAGGGCCGGAACAAAAGCATGGATGGAGTGTTTGTGTGAACTAATATAAATTCAAAGTAAACATCATTACATAAAAGGGTACGGTCTTTTTTTTTTTTTTTTTTTTTTTTTTTTTTTTTAGTTTTATTCATTTCAAACGGGCTGGGTCCGGCCCGCGGGCTATAGTTTGCCCACGGCTGTCCTAGACCCTGACACAGGGAATGGATGGGGCTTTGGGCTTCTATGGGTAGCAGGTGTATGTCCCAAGTCTGACACTCAAATGAAATGTTGAAATATTGAGCTCCCATTTGGGTATCTTGGCCAATCTTAATTCAGAAGAAATGAGATTTAAAAACAAAACAAAACACAATAGTGATCCAGGAAAGGTAGCATCAAGATAAACAGAGGATAAAGGTTATCTGTTAGACTCTATAGTACAGTGACTCTCTTAACCTGTAGAATCATCTGGAAAGCTCTGAAAACTAACATGGTTTATGAGCTTTACTCAATACCCATAAATCAAAATCATCATGAGTAGCCAAGCTTGAGAACCACAGGCATACACCAATTTTAAAAAGCACCCAAGTTATTTTCAGTTTGGAGCTAGTATAAATAATACTGCCATGAACATCCATGTGCAAGTCTGAGTGGACACTGGTAAATGAATTGAAAATATGTGGTCTATCCATCAATGGAATACTTTGCAACAATAAAAAAGAATGAACTGTGGAAACATATTACATCATGGATGAGCCTCAAATACATCAAGTGAAATGCAAAAGAACAAACAGACACAGGGATCACAAGTTATATACCTGGTAATTCTATTTATATGAAATATCCAGAAAAGATAGAAAAGAAAGTAGATAAGTGGTTGCCTGGAGCCTGGGGTGGGAATAATGATATATGTAAGTGGGCACGCATGTGTGTGTGTGTGTATATGCATGCGTGTATGTGTGTGTGTGTGTGTGTGTGTGTGTGTGTGAGAGAGAGAGAGAGAGAGAGAGAGAGAGAGAGAGAGAGAGAGAGAAAATGTTCTCAAACTGCTTTATAATGGTTGTTGCACCACTTGGTAAAGTTACTAAAAATCACTGAAGTGTAAAATTGAAATGGATTCGGACAGCAGTGTGGTGATTGCCAAGGAGGAGGGCGGATGAAGGGAAGCAGAGGAGGGTATAAGGGCGATAAATAGTGTTGGGTGAAGATTTGACTTGGGGTGGTGAGCACACAATACAATGTACAGATGATGGGTTGTAGAATTTTGTACCCGGAACCTGTATAATTGTGTTAACCAGTGTCATTCAATAATAAATAAATAAATATAGTGAAGTTGAAATGGACGAATTTCATGATATGTAAACTATACCTCAATAAAGTGTTGGTAAAAGCCATTCAGTGAAGCAGCTGGAGGCAATGGTGGTAGTGGGTTATTTTAAAGCCTTGGATTTTCCTGTTGAATGAGGAAGTTGGACAACTACTCCATGTCCCTGACCCTCCCCCACATGGAGGCTGCATAAAACCCTAGTTCTTTCTGGTGTTTGTGAAGTTGATGGAGACCCATAAGAAGGTTATCAGAGTTTTTGCCAATCTAGTCAGTGAGGAGGCTAAGATTACTTGGAAAACTAAAAGAAGTGTCACCATATTTGCACACTATGTTTATGGAGCAGCTGGTACCAGTTATGTGAGGATTAGGTGAGATGATGTACACTGAGTGGCCAGATTATTATGACCACCTGATGTTTGTAGGCAAATTAGCTATAATTTTGCACTGGAAGTGATTTTTTTTTTTGTAGATATGAGTAAACAACACGATTTAACAGCCTTTGAACATGATATATATATGGTATGTATGTACAGGTAGAGTACCTACACAGGTGGAAGATGTACAATACATATTAGTCCCAGTCTCCTCTGCCTCAAGAGAGCCTATTGTCTTTCTGTCTTAGGATCTACACCCACCCCATTGTTTACACTAAAACTAGGTGTGTATCTGCTGGGATTTTCACTTTCCCCACAGGTCTCAGAACCACCCCTATCCTTTGTCAGTACTAAAGACTTGCCTGATTGACTCACTGAGATGGTCTCTCCTCTCTCTTACTCTACTTTTACTTGGGATTTTAAACTCTCAGGAGAACCAAAGCTATGGCTTTCGCTCCCACTTTCTGAACTGGGGAAGCCATGGAATCACAGAGTGATGGTGACTTGGCAAAGCCCTCAGTGGATAAGCGTCAGAATCGGTCGTTTTCACCGCGTCACACTGATTCAGCCCATCATCCGCTGTGAACAGTCTACGGGAGTATCATTAAGAACCCCGTTTCCAGCTGTGGGCCTTCCCACGCCAGTGCGCCCGAAGAGACCTCAGCCTCGTGGGGAGACATGTCAGGGATGTGGCCTAACGGAGGCATTTGCCGTTTCAGGTGTACATTGTGTGACTGTGGGCACATTGTTTAATTCTCTAGACTTCATCTGTTAAATGGGAGTGACTGCTGCATAAGGCAGTTATAAAATGTTATTTATGCGGAGAGGCCACAGGTCCAGGCCCAGAGCAGAGCCTCAGAGAGTGCTCGTCTCTCCCCTCAGCTACAGAGAATTAAGGAACTGTTGGATTGTCAGGACTTGTTGAAGTCGGTGGCTATCTATTCCTGGAGAACAGAAAACGCTTGAAGTTCTGGCCGCCCCCGGATCATTAATCAGAACAACAGTTTTGAGTGGGTTAGAATGAAAATACCACTGTTGAAAGTGAATCCGGGCTCCTCCACCTGGGTTGTTTTTAGGAATGAATCACCTGGTGTGTGACCTTGAGAAAGGCTCTTACAATAAAAGCCTCATAAAATAAAAACATAAAAATGTGTGTCTGCCCATCAGTTATTGGATCATTCCAGAGCAGAGTTGTCGGGCACCTGATAGAAGGGGAAGATGGGCTGGCCATCATCTTAAATTGCCATTTTAAATCATTGATATTTTTAATTTAGCGCCTTAGCTCTCACTCTCTCCACATGAATCCATTTTGATGCTCTGGATACATTTTCAATTGTTATACACATTCTTCTGTAATGTCAGCTTTTATGGTTCAATTACTTACATACATGCTTAAGGAATATACTTTATGCTACTAGTATTCTCTTGGGAAAAAGCCTTCTTTCTCCTGGTCATCAGTTGAAATGCCTTGAAGAAGTTACTCACTCCTATGGTTTCAAATGCAAGGGCTTGAAAATGGTTTTATTTTCCATTTTAATTAATTATTCCAGCCTCTAGCAGCTGTGCAGTGGAGTGGTAGTTAAATCCCTATGGTAGAGACAATGTGGGTAGACAGAAGGGAGCCAAATACTGCTGGCTGACCCTGAAAGGAGGAGGGAGGAGAAAGCTCTGATTATGTCAAGTGGCCCAAATTCCATGACATGCCAACTCTTGTGGAATCAGAGTGCTTGAAAAAAATCATTCATGTTGCCGTGAAGCTGGAAAAGCCACTTGGCCATAATTCCCATCCCTTTGGAGGAAACCCAGTGGAATCAAACAGGTTGCAGGGAGAGCTTGCTAATTCCCCTCAGCAGAAAGACACCAGCCATCGCTGAGAATTCAGTCAGTTGTCCTGTAGTCAAGCAGAAATCCCCAAGGTCCACTGGAAGTCTGGAATTTAAAAACGACCAGGGTGCTGGTTGTTTAGTCCACTTTGAATTCGTGCAATGGTACTCTGGTGTAACATGGATATTTATTACTCAGTATCAAGTTTAAATTCTGCACATTTGATGACATGCCTGCAGTCAGACATCCTCTTATTCAGAAGGCATGGATTTGAGTTCAGCTCTGTTCTCTACCAGCTGTGCGAGCTGGGTCAATAAAGAAGAAAAAAATCCTTATCTCACCCACAGGGTTACTGTAAGCATCAAGTGTGGTCATATTTATAAAAACTTTATCCTGTGACTAGTTAGGCGTTCAACACACTTCTTTTCTGATATTTTCTATGCGTATTTTTACATAATTGAGAGGACACTGCATATAGAATGTTGTCTGATATATAAATAAAAGTTCAAAATCATATTCTGTCAGTACTTAGGACATTGCTCTATTGTTCTCACAGAAAATACATCAATATAATTCTGATTTTTGTCACATAACCTTTTCTCTTAACTATTTTAGCACTTTCTTTTTAATTTGTGTGATCATAATGTATAGTCATGTACATGAATTTGATTTAGCAATATTTTAAGGATATCTGCATCTGTGTTCAGGAGTAACTTGGGTCTGTAATTTTATTCATTTTTGGAATGTCTTTGTTCAATTTAAATATCGCATTGCCCTGACTCCACAAAACATGTTAAGAGGTGCTTCCTCCCCTTCCTTATCTGTTAGGAGCTTAAGTTTGGTGTGACTTCTTCCATGAATGTTTGATAAAATTCACCAATGAAACCACTCTGATTACAAATATTCTTTGAGGAAAAGTTGTTGATAAATTCAATTTCTTTATTAATATCTCTTCTTCTTCTTCTGCCTCTAGGGTCTGTGGAGCTAAAAACCTCTCTTTCATTCCTGATTTTTGTTAATTTACATTCTTATCCTTTTTTTTTCTAAATTAGTCTAGATAGAGCTTTATCAATTTGGTTGATGTTTTTAAAGAAGCAATGTTAGGCTTTATTTTCTCACTTATCCATGTCATTGATCTCTGGTCTTTATTATTTCCTTCCTTTTACTTACTTTGCTCTTATATTTCTACTTTCTGAAGGGGCAATATTAAACCATTAATTTCATACCTTTCCTGCTCCAATATTACTTTCCTTTATTTTGGGGGCTCTATGTATATCAGAGGTGATATTATCTCACAGGATCATGGGGCCCTATTAATTTTTCTTCAATCTTTTTTCTCTTTCATTTTTAGATTGGGTAAATTCCAAGTATGTCTTAAAATTGATGGACATTTTCTTTTGCCCATCTAGTAAGGTTTTAAATTCCAGGTATTATATTTTAATTTCTAACTTTTCATGTGCTTCCTTCTTTTAGTTTCCATTTAATTGTGATTTTCTATCTCTTTACTCATTAAGACTATATTTTCCTTTAAATTTTTTCTTTTTTTAAAAATATATATTTTTATTGATTTCAGAGAGAAAGGGAGAGTGAGAGATAGAAGCATCAATGATGAGAGAGAATCATTGATTGGCTGCCTCCTGCATGCCCGCCCCCCCCCCACGCCCCACTGGGGATTGAGCCCGCAACCCAGGCATGTGCCCTTGACCGGAATCTAATCTGGGACCCTTCAGTCCACAGGCTGACACTCTACCCACTGAGCTAAATTGGCTAGGGCTAAATCTTTTCTTTAATCATTTGTACTATTTATAATAACTCCTTGAAAACCTGTCTGCTTAGTCCCACATTTGGATCAGCTTGGGACTCATTTATAATGACAATTTTATTTTCCTTTTCTATGGACTACCTTTCCTTGTTTCTTTGTATAACTAGTGTGTTTTTTAAAATTGAATACTGGATATGGTATATAATATATTATGGAGACTTTGGATTCTGTTTTTCTTAAGAGTGGTGATTCTTGTTCTAGTGGGCAGTTCAACTACTGGCTGATGACCATGAATTTGTGAAAGTTTGGTTTTATTATTTTCTAGTGAAAATATATTAAAAAGTGTTTATTAAACCTCTCTAATTTAACTGACTTCAACCTCTAAATTCTGTCTCCCCTTAAGATCTTATTGGGCTTGTTTTTAGCTTTGGGTGTATCCTTATCTCACTATGGGGGATGCTTGCATCTCAGCTGGATTTCAGATTTGTTAAACATATGTTGGGGGATAAATGGTGATGGAAAGAAAGAAAATTAAAAATATATATCTATATATATCTATCTATATATCTATATCTATCTATCTATCTATCTATCTATCTATCTATCTATCTATCTATCTATATAAACAAGATCCCTCCCCTCTAGTGACAGAGCACCAACATCTCTTTGCATCCTTCTTCCTCCAGTGCCCTTGACCTCAGGACTCATTTCACTTTCAACCCACAGCAGCTTCTGTCTGGTAAACCTTGGAGGTCTTACTTTGAGAATGGACAACCTAGCTCTCATCTGTAAATTTGCAAGGGACCCCTTCCTTGGACTTCTAGGGTTTCCTCTCTGTACAGCCTCCATCTCCTTGATGCCTTCATTAAACATTACTTCATTCATTCAACAGATTCCAAGTTACTTTCTTTCAGATGTGACAAACCCTGACCTACACCCCCTCAACTTAGCAGTACTGTTGTTCTCAGACTCTGGTTTTCTGTCTCATGCTGGGGAAATTTTCCCCAGGCAGAGAGCGTGTGATCCTGGAGCTCCCCTAGGAGGGTCCCTTCTTTTAGGTATTACAGTTTTGTGTTGACTGTTTTCCACTGTCTAAAAATCTGTTGACTTACATATTTTGTGTAGTTTTATAGTTGTTCACATTGGGAGATTCATCCAGTGCCAGTTATTCTATTATAGCCAGAAGCAGAAAAGTTGAGCACTTTGTTTTAATATTTAGAACTCAGATAACTTCTCCAGGATATATTTAGATGAGATGTTTATCTTCCTTATCACTGCTTTATTTATTTGTTTATTTATTTATTCATTCATTTATTTTATTTTTTTATATATTTTATTGATTTTTTACAGAGGGGAAGGGAGAGGGATAGAGAGTTAGAAATATCAATGAGAGAGATGCATCGATCAGCTGCCTCCTGCACACTCCCCATTGGGGATGTGCCCGCAACCAAGGTACATGCCCTTGACTGGAATCGAACCTAGGACACTTGAGTCCGCAGGCTGATGCTCTATCCACTGAGCCAACCTGGTTAGGGCTTATTTATTTATTTTTAAATATATTTTTATTGATTTCAGAGAGGAAGGAAGAGGGAGAGAGAGCGATAGAAACATCCATGATGAGAGATGGATCGGCTGCCTTCCACAAGTCCCCTACTGGGGACCGAGCCCACAACCCGGGAATGTACCCTTGACTGGAATCAAACCCAGGACCTTTCAGTTTGCAGGCCAATGCTCTATCCACTGAGCCAAACCAGCTAGGGCTCACTGCATTTTAAAAAATATCCTCACCTGAGGATATGTTTTAAATTGATTTTTAGAGAGAGGAAGGGAGAGAAAGAGAGAGAGAGAGGACATTGATAGGTTGCCTCCTGAATGAGCCTCCACTGGGATGGAACCCAGAACTTAGATATGTGCCCTGACCAGGAATTGAATCCGCAACCTTTTGGTGTATGGGTTGATGCTCCAACCAACTGAGCTACCCAGTCAGGGCAAACACTGCATTTAAAATAGTGCCTGACACACAGGTGGTCAATAAAAATTTGTTGAATAAATGATATATCCTGACTGATTACCTGGTCAATAATGTCTTCAGAAATTTTTTCGTTTTTAGTTAATTTTTATAATTTTCTCTCTTTCATTCTTTCTGAAACATTTACTAAACAGATGTTTGTTGACCTTCTGGATATATATTAACATCCCCCTCATATGTAACATTTTTCCACACGTTATGAGACAATACCCCAGTTTAGTAACCCAGTCCAGATTTCAGACTTCATTAATGTCCGTTTTTCTATGCAGACCATCCATCTACTAAGTTTTAATTCAGAAATAATGTTTTCAAATTTTGTTTTTGAGAGTTCTGGTTGTTTCTTTTCCTTTGCATCCTGTTCTTCTTGATGTAATAACTCAATAAGTTTCCTTCAGTTTATTGTGTTAACTGTTCCCTCACACATTAATTTGCTGTTCATTGTATTTTGAAGTTCTTTTTCATGCTGTTAGATTTCTTCAAATGTGTGGTATTTATTGGTTGCTGCTTGTAATGATCAATGAAATTTAAGTTGAGTGATGTTGGCAGCTGGGGAGTAATTCTTCAGTCCAAGTGAAACTTCATGTTCTCTTGGCAATGAATGCAGATTTAGATCACTGGGCCTTAATGTTGGTGTTTTTATAAGAGAAGGGAGTGGAGGAAGGGATGGGAGAGTTTAAGGTGCATAGGTGGAGGATTTTTCATTTTGAGAATGTGATCTCCCTGTCTTTTCTGGCAGCTATAAGTTGTCTGAGGCACAGACCCACTTCGCTGCCCACAGATCTCACTCTGGGAGCCTTTGTCAGAATATCTGGGCAAAACATTTGTACGCAAAACATTATCCTAGGGACAAATGGCAGTTAAGACACTCTGATACGGTCTGGCTTAAATGCTGTACCTTTTAATTGCTCACCATGAGGAGAGCCTACAGCCATTTGTTTTCATCCCTTCTGTTCCAGTGTCTGTTCTTTCCAGCTGCTTTTCCTTCCATTATAGTGTATCAGTGGTACTCATCCCATCTTTTAGTTCTGCTATGGATTTTTAGAATACCTGTATTCTTTTCTTCCGTCGCTTTAGTCATGCACATTAAACCAGAAATCTCCACTTACAATTTTATATCCTATTTACCTGTACCCACGCATTTTCTTTGTCACTAAAATTTATTTGTGCTCATGTAAAATCAAAGTCAATGGCCCAGATAAAAGATGCAAACATATATGTGAGCCAATTGTCTGGGTAAAATATAACAGTCAGTGTTTGTTTATTTAACAATGAGTAGAAAAGGAAATGAGTAACAAGAAGGAACATGCAATTTGTAAAGTCCATCTGAGAACTTTAATGAGTGCCTATCACAATTGTTGATAAAACAAATCTTCATTCCAAAATCTCACAACATCAGACATTGATGGATAGAAAAGATTTTCAAGACAAAGATAATGGAATTAGCATAGAGGACAAATAAACTTTTGACCTTGTAATATATAAACCATAAAAGTACTTAGTAAAGACCTGACAGATAGTTTGGTTAGAAAGGTAATGCTGTGGGAGTTGTTTGATTGTTTTAGTAAGTGCTGAGCTGAGTGAATTACAGTCACTGTGCAACTGGAATGTGGATATGAAATTGTATATTTTTTGTATATATTTTACACTCATTACTTTATTGACTTACTCATTAAACAAATATCTGTTAAGTATCTACCATGGACCCAAACACTACTCCTATAATTAAGGAACTCATGGTCTTACAGAAGAGGGAAGGAGTAAGCCCGTCTATACTAATAATAGACATTTATTATGTAAATTGACTGTCCCTTTGAGACACCCACAGCCAGTCAGGAGTGAGTATGCAAATTAACCCGCCATAGATTGGGGGCCTGTGGGCAGTGCTCACGCGCTCAGACACTGATCGGCTGGGGGCAGGGTGGGTTGCTTGCGTCGTAGCTGACACATGCATTCCACATCGCCCCAGCCACTCTGGGCCTCTGAGCAGTGTGGGAAGGAAGAAGGTCGGCTCCTGGCTGGAACGAAGGCAGTGCCAGCAGCCAGGGGAAGGAAGGCCTATTCTTGCATGAATCTTCATGCATCGGGCCTCTAGTCATTTATAATACTATAAAGTGGTCCTGCAAAAAGATGCATAACATGGTCTATGAGAGCCTAGAACAGGCTAATTAATTTTGGGGGGAAGAGAAGGCTTCCCAAATGAAGACTAACTAAGCTTAACCGAGAAGGACTAATAGGAGTTAATCAGGTAAAGAACAATAGAAACAATTGTTTAGATAGAGAGAATAGATGTTCAAATATTCAGGGGTATTGTTGAGAATAATATGGTCCAAAAGAATTGTAAGTAGATCCATGTGGCTGAAGTAAAGACTGTGAGGGAGAAAGAGCAAGAAGTAATGCTGGAAAGGTTAAGTGGGAGTTAGCACATGCAGGGTTGTTGATTTGTGTTGAGTTTTGTGCTGAGGAATAGCATCATCATTTGGGCTGACGAGTGTGAAATAGATTACAGGGATCAGAACTGGAGTCATGGAGACCACTTGGGAGAGTTATGTAGAAATTCAGTTGAGCAATGGTGGTCACTTTCACTAAGGTGATGTCAACTAAAGTGTGGGTAAATGGAGGAGTTCTTGAACTATTTGGTCATTATAATAAATAGAATCGATGAGTGTTTGCTCCTGGTGGGAAGGGGCGGGGGGGGAAGAAGCCTCAATGTTGACACCATTTTTCTAACAGGTGAATGTGTGTCCGTTCACAGAGATGCAGAGTGTGGATGAGAACAATGACGGAGGAGGCTTCAGGAGATAATTTTTGGACATCTGAGTGCAGAGCACCAGTGGAACTATCTAGTAGGCAGCAAGCTATGCTCATGTGTAGCTCATGTGGGAAATCTGAGCTGAAGATGAAATCTGGGAGGCCTACGTGATAATGACCATTGAAAATATGCGACTAGGTAAAACCAACCAAGAAAATAGCATAAAAGGATAAAATATCAGAGAAATAAGAGGAAAACTAAACTAGATTGGTGTATTAGTCAGCCCAGACTGCCATACAAATCCTACAGCCTGAGCAGTCTAAACGACAGCAATGTATTTTCTCACAGTTCTGAAGACTGGTGTCCAAGATCAGGGTGCCAGAATGTCTGGGTTCTGGTGAGAGCCCTCCTGCTTCCTGGCTTGCAGACACCACCTTCTTGCTGTGACCTCACATGGTGGTGAGGAGAAGAGAGAGAGAGAGAAATTGGTTTGTTGATTTATTGATTAGTTCTGGCAGCACTGAGTTTCAGAATGAATCTTCAAGCCCCAAACCCCCAAAAGTTTTCCTTTGATCATTCTGAGCTATCCAACTTTCTTTACAGCACACGACCCAAAAATTTCCTCTTTTGTCTAAGCTAGTTTGTGTCTTAAGCTTCTATAATTTTTGAAGAATCCTGACTAATACTGAGATTTCTGGTATGGAGATGGAAGCAAGAATATTGTGATTTGACGAAGTAATAAATTGTGAAAAAGTAGAGAAAAGTGTGGTTGTTTTGTAAGAGAGATTCATTGATTTCTTCAACAAATGTTTTCTGTTCTATGCACTGGAGATTCAGCATTGAACGTAAGTACATGCATAGCTGAGTGTGAACAAATCTCTTTGATAAAAAATTCTGTTGAAAATCAACATTCAGCATCTATTTGAGGTATGACCTAATCTTCATTTCTCCGGTATTACATATGGAGCAATAGTATTGAATTTTGATAGAACTTCTCTCCTAAGTATAACATTGGTTTTGGGAATGAAGATGCAAACAGAAACACACTTGGCTGAATGAAGTCCTCTCCTCGTTATTCTTCCCCGTGGTCAGCATTCACTTCTGGGTTTAGCCAAGAGGAGCACGCAGGGAATGAAACGGCACACCGTTGTTAGGGCCTGGGAAGGGGAGGGAATGGGGGGAGGCTGATATAGAAACAGACCTTCTGCACCAGGGACCGTGGTATCTTGTGCTGCTGCCAATTAATTAGTGATGAGTTTGTTGTGCTGCCTGTTGCCCAGGATGATTAATCTGAGCCTGATTCCAACTAAACCATTAAGGAAAGTTCACGGCGAGATAAGCTGTGAGTGACAATGTTGCCCTTTAGAAGAAGGGGAGCTGACAGCATGAAATGCAACCCCCTGCCACCCCCTCACTGGCTCCCAGACTGTCACGGTAAAATCCCCCAGCTCCTGCCGTGACTAAAAACTGAGAAGGCATGTGATCAGGGACTAGGAGAACTTAAACGGCCTTGGGGATTCACTTCTCCAACTGGCTCATCCCACAGATGAGGGGTGGAGGATCAGAGAAGTCAAGTCGTGCTACTTGCTTCTGGATACCCAGCAGTTGCTGGCTGGGCTGGTCTCTGGACACTCTGTGTTGTCCCTTTCCTATGCATCACAGAGTCCTGCTCTCTCGGCAGCTGCCCCTCCTACAGAAGACATGGGATTAGAGGCCTGGAGATCCAGATTCTAGTCCAGCCTCTGAAATCAGCTTACTCTGTAGACTGAATCTGCTATGGAAAGAGAGGCTGGCTGCTGACAAGGCGCCTTGGTGGTTTCCAATGTGGCTTTTCATTCTTCATTAGGCCAGATCTACTTCCTTATGTGATGGTCTCAGAGAAGCGTTTCAAGAGAGTGAAGGCGGATGCTGCAGCACCTCTTGAAGCCTAGACTCCAAAGCTTGCACAATATTGATTCCACTGCTTTCTATTGGTCAAAGAAAGTTACTGGGCCAACCCAAACTCAGTGTGTGGGGAAAATGGCTCCAGCTCTCAATGGGATGAGTTTCAAAGACACAATGCCAAGAGTCATATGGTATATATCATATTTTTAAGTAATCTTTGCAAATTACATCATTTATCTATAAAGTCTAGACACTTTAGGCCCCCAGAAAATACTAAAATAACCTCACTGACTCCAATCTCCCAATGTACTTATGTCTATTCTCTGGATCATATTGCTTGTGAATTGTTCTCAATTATTGTGTTTTGGTAGTGGTGTAAGGGCGTGGTGCTATGGGAAAGAATATAAGCATGTGTATGTAGATCATGTGATTGCATATATGCTACATGTCACTTTATGTCCAAGTGTATGTTTTAATTTGATGTTTGACTGATTTAGTTTTAAGATGCCATATGACACAAAAGAATATGTAATATCCAAATAGAAAGACCAAATTCAAAGTGGATGCAAAGTAATTAAAAAATAGAAAAGAAGAGCAATCAAATGCAGCCAAAAATGCCTTAAAAATGAATAATATTATGTCCTTAACTACTTGTGAGAGACCAACCAAACCTGACTCTGAGCCTCCTAGGAGACACCAGGAAGAGCACAACACGTGCAACGCAGAGGGAGAGGGACACAGTGGCGATCGTTCGTTTCATGGTCACAGAGCCTTCTGTCGACATTGCATTCCCTCCCTTGTATTTCATGATCTACTCACATAAAACTGCCCTCTTTTCCTTTTTTGTACCTTCAATGGGGTTCCCTATAATAATTTTAATTTTTGTTTTAAAATGCGATCTTAAAGAAAAAGAGAGACCGAATGTGGATTCGTCATGGCCTCTGTGTTCTGTCCATGGGGTTGAACTGGGAGAAAGCCCAGGTGGACCTGGTTTCTAACAGCCTGTAGGGGCTGACTGACAACATTCAATTACAAGTCAAAATGTGTGTGTGTGTGTGTGTGTGTGTGTGTGTGTGTGTCCTGACTGCTGCTTTAAACCAGGCCACTCAGAACCCACTCTTTTTCATAACAAGCCGTTGGGACGCTACAATGAAGGAGTTGCATATCCCTGCCCAGCTCACCAAGAAAGACTTGGGTTTCCCTTTTGTTCCTACCTTTGCACCTTGCCTCTTGGAAGGTCCCCATGTTTACATTTCCCTGATGTAACACTCTGTGCTCAGACAAAATGGTAGATTTCCTGAGTTGTTTTTCCTCTATTGAATTTGATCTCAAATATCCAGTTGGCACTGGTCTTTTTCTTTCTGATAGCCTCCGTCCTATAGATAAGTCCAACTGCCAGAAATCCATTCCTTATCCTGGAATTGGTCACCAGACAGCACCAGTCACTCAGATGCGGGAGAGTCTCACAGAAAGAAATGTGAACCTCAAGCCAAGGCTGGAGCAGGGAGGAGGTGAAGGACTGGGAGGCTGTCTTGTATGGAGTGCCCCGAGGGGTTGTCTAGAAAGTAACCTCTTCCAAAGCTCTTGCGAAAATGCTGTCGCAGAGCACCATTTCTAGGGCGCCCAGTTGAGTGGGAACCCTCTCCTCCCTGCTCCTAGCAGTTACCTCTTAGAAATAAAGAAAATACATTTGCTGGCTTGAGCAGAAAAGCCGCTATGTGTCTCTATTCGACAGAGAAGGAGTGCTGCTCCTCCTCAAACAAGAATCTTTTCCTTTCTTAAAGAACAAGACAAAGCCAACAATGCCCAGGGTTTTTTTCTCCCTCCAAATGGCTGTTTATCCCGTTGAGTCTTGGCTACTGTATTAACTGGAAACAATCAAGGAGGCAAACAGATTTCCAATAGCCTCCCCTTATTCTGCAAGATTGAAATGAGTACCCTGCTGTGGTAGACCAATTCAGAACAAGTTATTTCATACAATTGTTCGAAAATTATCTGTTTATCTGACCACCCTCCACACACACACACACTCACACACACACACACACACCTAGAACAACCAAATCATGTTATTTTTGTACTGTTTTGAACTCTCTGTTCCTTACCCCATATGGCTAATCAACCTCTGAGTCCTGTTTACTCTACCACCTGTGAACCTCTTAAATAATGCAGTAAGAGCAGGATCCTGCAGTGGTGAAGAGCACAGACTAAGGATCTGGATTTCCTGGTTTTGAATCTACCATTTGCAGGCTGGGTCATTTCAGCCTCAACATCATCATATGTAAAGTGGAGGAAGTAATAGTACCTAATTCATAGGATTGTTGATGAAGTATATGCGATGCTTTTAGAATAGCAGTTGACGCATAAGAAGCACCTGATAAGTATTGTTATTGACATTAATTTTTTAAAATATGTTTTTATTGATTTTTAGAGAGAGAGGAAGGGAGGGGGCTAGAGAGATAGAAACATCAATGAGAGATAAACATCATTGATCAGCTGCCTCCTGCATACCCCCTCCTGAGGATAGAGCCTGCAACTCAGGGCACTGAGCAACACTGGCCAAGCTGACATTATTTTTATTATTGAATCTGCTCACTTATTTCCTTTCTTACTCATACAGTCTCCATTCAAGCCAACACTATGTTCAACCTGGACACCTCCAATAGCTTCTCAACTTTTCTTCCTGACTCTGCCTTCCCCAGTCCATTCTTTCATTGTGTAGCCAGAATATACAGTCAAGACAAACAAACTAACAAAACTTGGTGATACTGTGTATGAGTATGAGAATGTGGAGATGACAAGAACCTGAGAAAATAAGCTGGGGGAACTGAGAAACTCCATGAAGGGCTTTGGGTTGTATCCTGCTGTGTCCTGCAGTTTTGTCCCAGGTGGTGTGAAGGGTTTGGACACCAAACTGAAGCTGGCTATCCAACACTGCAACCCTTGGATGTTTGACTCTTCATGTGAGTTAGCGAGCAGCCTGGTTGTCAGAGAGTTTCTGACCAAACCCAACAAAGATAGCATCATCGTTATATTTTGGAAAAATTTGCCATGTCCCCTTGGGTCACTGAGTGATGCTAACGGGTTCCATTGAACAGTTTTTCTTCTACTTTCACCCCAAAACTAAGAGGCTTAAAACAACAACCAGTTATTATATCTCACATGAGTGTGGGTTCACTACGGATTGGCTGATCTAGACTGGTTTCAGCAAATCTCTGATGGCTTTGCTAATACTTCTGCAGGTCAGCTGGGACCCTATGCTACGTGGACTTGTATAGGTCACCTCAACGGGGAAGCCCTGCTTCACGTATCGCTCCTCTTCTTGGGACCAGCATTTGCCTGAGCTTTCCCTTCTCAAGAGTAATGGTGAAAATGAGAGAGGGAACGTAAGGCTTCAGCTCAGAACCCGGTCGCCTGGCCAAATCAGCGCCAGGAAATAGTGTTCCATTTCTATAATAATGCGGATTTTTTTCAATTGATGGAGTTACACATATGTTGATATATATGTGATTTGATATGTATGCTATTTTGTTGTATTGACAGCAAGCTTTAAAATTTCATATGTCAAATTTGCTGAAGGTGTTAAGATCATAGATATTTTTACGCTTAAAAATGTCAAATTTCATGCCAAAAAAAGAGCATTTAAGGGAAGTTTTAATTCATTACTTTATTTTGAAGAAAAGTGCTGCTGAAAATTATCATATACTTTGGGAAGCTTATGGTGAACATGCTCCATCTCAAGATACTTGTGAACGCAGGTTTAAATGCTATAAAAGTGATGACTTTGATGTGAAATACAAAGAACATCCAGGTGAACCGAAAAAGTTTGAAGACCAATAATTACAAGTACTATTGGATGAAGATGCGTGTCAAACTCAAAAACAACTTGAAGAAAGATTAAACATTGCTCAGCAAACAATTTTCAATCGTTTACAAGCAATGGGAAAGATTTTAAAGGAAGGAAAATGGTGCCACATCAACTGAACGAAAGACAAATGGAAAACCGAAAAGTTGTCAGTAAAATGTTGCTTTAACAGCATGAAAGGAAGTCTTTGTTTGCATTGAATTGTGACTGGCGATGAAAAGTGGACTCATTTTGAGAATCCCAAATGCACAAAATCATGGGTTGATCCAGGTCAACCATCAACATCGACTGCAAGGCCAAATCGCTTCGGAAAGAAGACAATGCTCGGTGTTTGGTGGGATCAGGAAGGTGTAGTGTATTATGAGCTTCTAAAACCAGATGAAACCGTTAATACTGATCGCTATGGACAACAAATAGTCAATTTGAACCACACTTTGATCGTGAAATGAACAGAATGTGCCAGAAGACACACAAAGTAATTTTGCTTCACGATAGCGCACCTTGCTTCACGATAACGCACCATCACACACTTTAAAACCAGTTAAAGACACGTTAAAAGATCTTTCCTGGGAAGTATTAACCCACCCACTGTATTTACCAGACCTTGCTCCTTCAGATGACCACTTGTTCCGATCGATGGCACACGCACTTTCTGAGCAGCACTTCAAAACATACGAAGAAGTGGAAAATTGGGTCTCTGAATGGTTTGCCTCAAAATAAGAAAAGTTCTATTAGGACGGTATCCACAAATTACCAAAGATGGGGGAAATGTGTAGCTAGCGACGGACATTACTGTGAACAAAGCACCTTTGATGTTTCTCTTAAAATTATCGTGTTTTCTTTGATTACAACATCACATTATTAACTGATACCCCTGGTAGACTTCCTGGTGCCAGGAAAATGGCAACTGTGGGATCTCCAGCTTTTGCCCAAGGCAGTATTACCCTCTGGCTTTACAAAGGTCCCATGTTTGGAAACACTGTATCTTCATTTGAGGCCAGGGGTCTGTTAATGTAATGAGTGAACTGATGGGGCAAAAAGCATAATTAAATGGAGAGGTGGTGTCCTATCTTGAGCAAGGGCAAGGCTGTTGTGAATGCCTGGCCGGTGTTAACAGCGACAATAGTACAGTAACTGTTCTAACACTTACAGATAATGACACTGTTCTAAAGCAGTGCTTATATTAATCCATGTAACCCTTCCAATAAGGATTTTAAGTAGATATTATTATTATTTATATTTTACAGGTGAGAAAATTGGGGCACAGAGAGGTTTGGTAACTTGCCCCTAATCACAGAGCTGGGAAACCAGAAAATCTGGCTCCAGATTTCATGACCTTAACTGTAACACTCTACAACAAAGTCATTTCATTTTTGAGAAAAAAAAGGTCATAAATGCAGACTTCCACATAAAGTCATTCAGGTTTTACATCCTGATAAATAATTTAAATAAATAAAAATCATTGTGCAGGCCAATGAAAATATATTGATGGGCTGAAATGACTGTAGACATCCAGTTTAAGACCATTATCTGACCTACAGTGTTGGTCTGATTAGAAGTTTATCAGCTGAATTCAGGGCAGCTGCCCGGATGCTCCAGGCCTCCTGCCCTTCGGAAAAGTACTGAGCTCAATGAAAGTTTCAAAAATCAATTCCCGAGATCCCAGAAGTGTCTTCGTGAAACTCTGGCTGATGCTCCTACCCTGGCGTTGATCCAGGGTATCAGGTGGGAGTTGGCTGATTCTCCTACCTTGACATTGGCCTGTCCTTTACATTGGAAATCAGAACTGGAGCCCAGGGCGGAGACTGGCCTGGCTTTGTAAAGCAGGCGTGGGGCCAGCTGTGAGCCTTTCACCTAGGGTGGTTCACCTTCCTGCAGGGGCCTGGCAGGTGAGAGAGAGCTCTGTGCCAAGCAGGTGTGATTTAACATTGTTGTCAGGAATCCGTGTCTGAGGGGGGGCGTGGCGGGGGTGGTTAGAGGAGGGAAAACCCAAAGGGAGACAAGAGGATGTGCAAACCAGGGCTGAAAAATTGATCACACTATGCAGAGAGGGAGAGGAACAACAATGCCTGTGGTGGCAAAACAGAGTTTGCAAATGCAGAAGGGACCTTGATTCAGAAAGCACTGTTTTCTCCTTTCCTATAGCTTTTCCTTAAGTTCCCCCAAATCACAAGGCAAGGCCTGGTGGGATAAGCCTGTCTCTCTGGAGCCCGTATCAGACTCTGTGTCTGTTAGTTAGAGAAGAGGTAGGACTTCCCCTGCCTTCCTTGCAAATCTGAAAAGTGTCCCTTACACCCCCACCCCGCCACACCAGTTCTTCCATGGGTCTCACCTGTTACTCCCATGCTGCCAAATTCAGCTCCCTTTGGCTTTCAGGAGTGATAATAGCCAAATCTCTTATTTTATTTAACGCAGCATTTTGTCCATTATCAACCCCACCTCTTCCTCTCTCAATATGAAAAAGACCTAATGACCCCACCCCACCCCCTGTAACCCCCGCCTCCCCACATCTTTTTGGCTGGAGCAGATGCTGAGATTTCTGATGGTTGGCAATAAGTGGTTACATCCTCAAGTTATTTTTTTTGCAGTTTATATAACAAATCCTGGCAATATTTACCCATTTGTATTATCTAGAGGGTTGTTATTTGCTGTGCCTGCTGTTTTCTGAACAGCATGCAGAGTTTGTTTTTTGTGTTTTTTTTTCAAGCAGCTCCCTGCCCCCTCTGCGTCCAGGAACGCTAGGCTACGGTTGATAACATTCCTGGAGGGGCCGCTCTTCTGTGGGTGGGACGGACAAATGCAGAAAGGCCTTCATGGCAATGAAGCGTATGATGGGACTTCTAAGCAAACCCCCTCGTGGAGATGACAATATTATTTCCTTAATAGAAATGTCATGCACTCTTGTTGTCAACATGTCTTAGAAAACACCAAAGAAGGAGGGGAATCGTCCGTATTTCTTTCCATCTGTGATAAACTTCATGTGAAGTGTGGTCTCCCTGCACCCACTCAGAGCTTCACTCTAAGAAAATATTAATATCCAGATTTATTTTGCACTCTAATGGCGTCCCCACAGGAGTAAGGATTTAAAATGCCTGCATGATTTTGTAACACACTGATGTTCAATAACATCTGAATCCATTCCCTTCTGGCTAGATATGTAGGTGATTTTCAACTTTTCACTCCTATAAATGAGGCCTGGATGGGTGTTCTTGCTCACCAATTTTTGTGTGTGTGTGTGTTTCATATTATTACCTTGGGCTATTTCTATGAGTCAAATTGTTGAGTCAAAGGGAATGGGTATTTTTAAGGCTTTCAGTAATTGTGTAGAAAACTGGTACAAATTTATACTGTGGGGCCTTCTGAGACCAGGTCAATGCTAGCCTGTTCTTGGGACTTCCCTTTAGCCGAGGGAAAAATTATAAAGCAGGTTAGGGAGTGAAGGCTGCCTGGGTGGAGTTGAGATATGAAATAGGAGTCCGAGATGGTGCCTCTACAGTGACTGTTATGAACTGAATGTCTGTGTCTCCCCCAAATCCATATGTTGAAACCCTAGCGGGTAGCCCAAAATGTGATGGTATTAGGAGGTGAGGCCTTAGAGAGGCCATTGGGATTAAAGTCCTGAGCCCTCATGAATGGGATTAGTGCCCTTATGAGAGTCAGGAGAAAGCTTGCTCCCCTTCCCCTCCCCCCACTGCTCTCTGGCATGTGATACAGCAAGAAGCCAGCAATCTGCAACCTGGAAGAGGGCTGGCTCTCAACAGAACCCGACCACGCTGGCACCCTGATAGCAGCCTCCCAGCCTCCAGAGCTGTGAGAAATGCATGTCTGTCATTTATAAGCTACCTGGCCTGTGCTAAGCCTGAACGGACTAAGGTAGCGACAGACACCGGGATGGGCGAGGGAGAGTCACATGTATATCTAAGAGAAGGGGCTCCCTGCAAGGACAGGTGGGAAAAGGACTGGCCCAGTAAAGAAGAGGAAGGTGGGTGGTCTGTTGGCTTCCTGGCGGTCAGAGGAAACTCGAGCTCAGGTGGTCCCCTCCACGGGCACAGCCCTTAGTGCTTTCTTACCTTCAGTGAACCTGCTGGGATGCAGGGAAGTCCACTCAGGTGAGTGACCCGAACCGCTGGCACCTGCTGCTCAGCTGAAAAAAGGAGATCTTCATTCACGTCCAGGGTGCGCCCTCCCTTATAGAAACTCTCAACGGGCTTCCTGGCCAAGGCCTTGTTCTGCACATGCTCAGAAGCTCCGAGAGGATGTGGACATTGATGGACCCCCCTGAGCTGGAAGGAGCTGGCGGTGAAGCTCTTACTAGAAAAAGTCCCGTGAAACTCCAAGTTTCTATTGACATGATTACGTTGACTAATTATTAACAGCAACCTATTATCAAGATGGAAAATAGCAACTCACCAATTCTAAGAGATTATCTCCCAGGCCTTGCCTTAACAGCTTTATGTGGATAATCTCATTTTAATCATTAAAACAACCGTAAGAAGTCAGTGATAGTATTATCCTCATTTTAAGGAGGAGGAGGAAATTGGGGATTAGAGTGGCTAAGTCACTTTTCTAATATCACAGAGCTGGTAAGTGGTAGAGCTGGGATTTGAACCCACTTCTATTGGATGAACTCTGCCTTCTGTTTGCCTCACAGCAGGAGCTCGGTCAGAGCCATGCTTTACCTGGGGAAATGCTGATAGGTGGCCCTTTGAAAGAGTTTATTCAGTTATCTAGGCCCCGGGGGAGGAGGGCTGGAAATTCTGCTCTAACACATTCTGGCCGCCACGCTGAGATCTGGCCTAATTATGGTTTTCAGAGCAACAGAAAAGGCTCAGTTTGTCAGAAGGACATGAGCAGCTCCCTCCTGCACCGCTGGGTTCAGGTCACAAAGTGGGAAGCTCCCTGTGTGGGGTGCCAGGAGGCCTGTCCCCAGGGCCACTTGCCTGAAATGAGCAGTCTCCTTGGCTCCCTTGGAGCTGCAAGATCAAAGGCAAAGGGAGCCCTGAAGAGGACCCGTAGGGTGGTCCAATGGCAGCCCGATGACTTCTTGCTCACCGGGTACCGTTCAGCTCAGCTATCCTTCCCCCCTTATTGAAACCACACCCTCCAAAAGATGAACACTCACTCCTTTATTGCACCCAATATTGCGTTGTGGCTAAAATTGTCAAAATTAATTTGCCAACCTCCTGGCACTTACCTCCTGCTAGCAGTTACTAGCAGTCACTGCTCTACACGATTGACCATTTAGATCATTTAGGTTTCAATACTTATTCTCTCTTCACCACCCTGTGAAGTGGGTAGACTCATCTCCCTTTTAAAGATGACTGGAGGCTCAGAGACATTATGTAATTTGCTCAAGGTCACACAGCCGGTAGGGGAAGAGTTCAAATTCAAATACAGATTGACTGGCTCTAGAACCCATGCTCTTAATTGCTCTGCAGACCTGGAGACGCACAGACTTAGGGTCAAATCCTGCCTATGTCGCATCCCCACTGCACACCCAAGGGCACATCTTTTAATCCCTTTGTGTCTCAGTTTCCTCATCTGTGAATTGCAGGTGCTTGTTCTCCCGACTCTGTAGAATCATAGGGAAAATTAAATGAGATAGTGCATGTGAAGCTCCAGGGAGGGGTGCGGTTTCCCCAAAAGTTTATATTCTGCCTCCACCTCCAACTCAACGCATCTATTTCAACACCGCCCAGCCGTTTCCCTCCCCCCCAGGATGTGAAACTTCACCTTGATCCAAACAAAAGAAAGAATTCAAAGTTACGGAGGGAGGGGGAACAGAGCCCCGAGTAGCAGGTGCTTGCCCTTTTCCTTTGATAGTCCTGCATTTCAAGAGCCCTGACTTGCTAGAGCGAATGCACACCCAAATCTGTTTCTGAGTGGGATCTCATGATGGAACGAGCTGCAAAGCAAAGCCAGGTCTTGGAGCTTCCCTGCAAATGTGAGCCTGCTCCTCCCTCTCCCCTAGACTAGCTCCTCCAGGTGGGCCCTCCAGGAGAGAAATCCAGAGAGAGGTGTCCTTCCTGCATGTCCCAGGCCCGTCCTGTCCTCTGGGCTACATCTTCGACAAAAGGCAGCGTGAGATGACTCAAGGTCTCGTTTATTAATTGGGAATTAGAGCCCCTTTAGGACAGAGCTGGGCTATTGTTGAGGAGCTGAGCTGCAGTGAAAGAATTTAATTTAAAGAATGAGTCAATTCAATTGAATCCTGAAAATCATTTGGATGTTCCCCCTGGGGGAGTCTACTTGGAATCAATAAATGTGCCTGTGTCCCTGGCTCCTGTTTCTACTCCCCTAGGGTCCCCAGCCAGGGGGACATCGTTCAAAGGGACCAGGTTTCATTTAGGAGAAAGGTGGGTTTTGCCAAATGCGCAAAATGGGGCGCTTCTCAGCTCCGTGATGAGATCTCTCTCTCACTCTGTCCTCTGCCTGTCCCCCATGCTGTCCCCTGCTTCCCACTCATCCCCCGCCCCCATGTCGCTCTCTCCCCGGGGTCAGCTTTCTTTCTTTGTCTGCATTCACTCTGTGCTTCCTCCTTTCTTTTTTTCAATCTCTAACTCGCCTTTTTTTCCTTCAAAAATGCTGTTGAAATGGCCAGACTCAGAAGCAGAGAGCAGAATAGTGGATGCCAGGCCCCGGGGAAGGAGGGAGGGATGATGTTGGTCAAAGGTCGCAACGTTTCAGTTACTCAGGATGGACAGAGACCTGCTGTGCAGCTGGCGCTGGAGTTGGGGAGACGGCGCAGAAGAAGAGCCAGGCCCAAGACTTGGGCTCAAGCCCTGATCCTGCCAAACGTATTCCCATTGGACCTCACTTCTCTCATTGTAAAAGGAGGATCATCTTGTCTATGGCAGAGTTATTGTGAAGGTAGTTTGTGGAAAGTGTCTGACGCAAGGTGGGAACTGAGCGGGTGGTGATAACGGTGGCGATTTTGCTATTGCACAGGGATCGGAGGGCCTGGGGTGAGGAGTAGGCACTGACTTTCAGGGGTAAATGGGCAGCTGTGGAAGGTTTCACAGAGTGGGGTGGCATGATCTCGGCCGGTCATTTCCTTTCGCTCCTCACTGTAGGGCAGTGGTTCTCAACCTTCTGGCCCTTGAAATACAGTTCCTCATGTTGTGACCCAACCATAAAATTATTTTCGTTGCTACTTCATAACTGTAATGTTGCTACTGTTGTGAATCATAATGTAAATATCTGATATGCAGGATGGTCTTAGGTGACCCCCATGAAAGGGTCATTCGACCGCCAGCGGGGTCTCAGCCCACAGGTTGAGAACCGCTGCTGTAGGGCCTCGATTTTTGTATCTTGGCCCAGTTGAGTCCTGATTCTCTATGGAGAAACAGGAGAGCCAGCGATCTGTCTGTGCAATCCCTCCTCTCTGCCCTGTGGAACTGAGGTGTGCAGGCAGAAAGTTAACCTATTTTTTTTAGAAAGTGAAAAAGCCCACAGTGCGTGTACATGTGTAAGTCCACGGGCAGCGCTCCAAAGCCTGTCCTGGAATAAGCAATTTTTCACTAAAACAAAACCCGACAGAGGTCAGCTTCTCTAACTCCAAAAGTAAGTAATGATACCGGCAGCCAGACACCTCAGCACAGGGGTTCTCAGCCTGGGCTGCACATTACAATCACCTGGGGAACTTTTTAAAATCCTGATTCCTGGGCCTCACCCTCCAGAAATTCTGTTTCTTTGTTATGGGGTGGGGCCACAACATTAGTAACAAAGAAACAGAATTTCTGGAGTCCCCACCCCCACCCCCGGCCTGTGTGCTTTCCCAGAGGCCCTGGATTGGGACGAGACTCACCTGCCTGCCTCTATTCATATCACCTGGCACCTCTGCCCGCTCTGCTCTATGCCCAGGGCGACTTGCTTCCCTTGAAATGGTCTGGCTTCTTCGAGGAAGCCTTCCATCACGGGGCTCTGACCCAGGGAAAGGTGGCAAGGACTTTTCTGTCTGGAAGTCCTGATTACTCTAAACTTAAAGCAGTCGTGGTCATTTCTCCATTTGCAAAAAGAGAAGATGAAGCAGTTCCTCAAAAAGTGAAAGCATTACCCTGTGACCAAGCCATTCCACTCCCAAAGAACTGAAAACAGGTATGCAGATGCCTGTACACATGTTCATAGCAGCATTATTCACAAGACCCCAGAGGTGGGAACAGCCCAAATAGCCATGGGAGGATGAGTGGATAAACAAATGGTGCCCTATCCACACAACAGAATATTATTCAGCCCTAAAAAGGAATGCAGTAGGAACACACACTACAGTATGGATAAGGCTCAAAAACATTGTGCGAAAACATAAGTGAAAGAAGCCAGGCACACACACACAAATCTCATATTATGTGACTTCATTAATGTGACATATGGAGGATAGGTAAATCCATGGAGCCAGAAAGCAGATTGGTGGTTGTCAGGGGAGGGGGGTGAGTTGGGGTGGGGAGCAGTCCATGTGGCAGTGAGGACCTGTGGGCTGCTAACAGCCACACAAGTGATCCTGGAAATAGATCGTTGATCCTTCTGATAAAGACCGAAGCCTCATGAGGGACCCAGAGACAAATGACCCAACTAAATTTAGAGGATCACACTAGCTTTCTGATCCTCTAAAGCTGGGAGATAATAAGCATTTGCTGTTTTAAGCTGGTAAGTTTTAGAACAATTTCTTACACAGTAAAATGTCATCTGTACAGTAATAGTTTCAAAGCACTGCCTTTGCCAGATCCTTGCTAGAGATGGGGGAGATTCAGAGGGGTGAATCCTCCAGGAGCTCATGGGCCAGCAGGATGAAGACATAAGAATTCAAAATGGAAATCCAGAAGTGTGTCCAAGGCACAGAGCTGGTGGAGAGGATCTTGCATTAACAAAGAGTTCCAGGTCTTTGACGGATGAATAGGAGTTCACTAAGAAGATGCTGCAAAAATTATGGCTTTTGAACAAATGAATAGGTAAGAGTAGTAAAAGATGGGAAGTAAGACCACTTAGGATACAGGAAATGGAATTGTAATTTGGTGACTAATCTGTAGAAAGTGAGGAATAAACACAGGGAGGAGTCAAAGGTGACTTGTTTTTTGTTTTTTTGGTTTTTTTTTTGTTGTTGTTGTTTGAATGAATAAATGGGTGATTGTGCCATCAACTAAAATGGAGATCACAGAAGGAGGATTCTAAAAAGCAGTGAGACTTTGGAACAGGTCCCAGATACGTTTCATAATGATGCACGTTAGCTTTCTTTGATTACCATTTTATAACACAGACTTAGTTGTCTATGGCTGTGCAATAAATTACTCCGAAGCTTAGTGATTTAAAACTGCAAACACGTTCGGTGTCTGCAGGTCAGAGTTCTGAGAGGGGCTTAGCTCCGCAGGGTTTCTCACGAAATTGCCATCATGATGTTGGCCATGTTTGTTGTCATCTGAAGGCTTGAATGAGGCTGGCGGGTCCACTGCCAAGATGGCTCAGCCACAGGGCTGCGGGTGGGTGGCCTCGATTCCTCTCCAGGTGAGCTCCTCCATAGGGAAGCCCCCCGTGGTAGCTAACTTCTTCTGGGACAAAGCTGTCCAAGAGTGAGAGTGGTCAGGAAGCCAGAGGGCTTTTTATAGCTGAGTCTCCAAAGTCAGACACGGTCCCTTCTGCTCTTTCTGCTCATTTGAGGTGTGGAGCATCGAAGAGTTAGTAGTCACAGCTTAAAATTAATACACACTTGGTACTTAATAAATAGCTTTGAACGAACTGATTATACTGCTTGCAGAAGTTTTCTTCTATTTCATTTAACACATTACAAACACGGTTCCCTAGTATTAGGAAATAAGTATATCATGGACTTTGCAAACAGACTGGCTTGGGTTTGGATCCCAGGTCCATCTCTGCAAACTTGAACAATGTTGCTATTCTGAGGCTCAGTTTTCCTGCCTGTAAAGTGAGAATAATAGCGCCTATATACCAGAGTTGTTATAAGAATTAAATAATCCAATATAAACGTAGAACTTAATTCGTTGCTTGGCAGGTAGTACTTATTTTTTA
>NW_006300047.1:299716-329592 GCF_000327345.1 Myotis davidii | reverse complement strand
GCATGAATAGGCCATTCATGTGCTCTCTCTGTATTTTCTGCTGCTCATAGTCGAGGCTTTAAGGATGCAGACACTGAGGGATGAGAGAGCACAGGGACCTCACAGTACAGAAAGGGATGTGCCTTCTGTTCAGTAAAAGCGCAGGGTGTACTTGCCGTTTAGGAGTCTAAAAAGCACGGAGCCTAATGCCAGCCATTATGCTGACTGCAGACGTGATTAATGGTTGTCTATTCCAAGCATTAGCACCTATCCCCATAGATACCTGATCACGATGACTAATTAGACAGAAGTTCTTTCCAAAGCTTGTTTGAATTATAGCTCTGATATAATAAACCCCTAAGTCTTTATTCAATTTGTACATGATCTTTGCTTCTGCTCTTTCTCTTTACAAGAATCGATAAGTTGTTTAGACACCTTTAATAGAGAGGAAATGAACAGAAAGCAGGTTTTGCCACTTTATGAAAGTGACTGCTAACTGTTTTACCTTTAAAAAAAGATCATCCCTTTCATCCGCTCAATGAATTGGGATTTTCAGGGAAATTTTAGATGGGTTTATTTACATGGTTAGATGAGGATGATGAATGGTCTTCCCAACAATTAAAGTTGAATTTCACTGTAAATTGTGGGGACCATGTATCACAGGCCAGGGGTAATTTGTTTTCTGTTCTTGCCTCGCACCTCACCCAATGCTCATGTTTCCTCTGCTCCTTCATGACATTCAGAGTGCACCTGGGATGCTAAGGTCTTCCCGGAAAATAATTATTTTGAGGCACCACATGAATACCAGGCTAGTGAAGAACGGGAATAAAATGTGCTGGGACCCTTTCACCCCCAAAGCAGCACATTGTATGAACTGTACTATTGTATTCACCAGAATAGTCTTTGTCCTGGGCCCATCCTCTTGGGGGAGAATCTTGTTCTTGTGCTGATAAGTGAAGTTGTGAAGGAAAAGCACCATGTACATCTCAGATGTCAGTGACTTTTAAGATGGAACAACAGAACAAGAGCCTGGTACCCACTGTAGTCATCTCTGGTCCTTCAACACCCCCTGTAGTCATAGCACCACGGGTCCCCAGCTGATGTTATTCAAGGCAGGCTGTTTAGGTAGGAACATTGGTGGAGACAATATTGGCCACATATTGTCCCCTTGATCATAGGTCTCAGGCATTCTTGTATCAAAGGTATCCCAAAGGCAACAATTCTTGCCAATTCCTTCTTGCAAATCCTGTCCCACTCCTGGCGTAAGTCCTAGCATAAGTATACCTTGGGAGACAAGGCGTGTGGTAAGAGGTGCAGGAAACCTTAACATAAAGGGGGGAGGGTGTAGAGTTGTGAATTTAGTGGTTTTGCTATCCATTTATTTAATATACATCGACTGAACATGCACTCTTTGCCAGGCACTGTTCTAGGTGCTGAAACCTTTGTACTGAGAAAGCCAAGATTGCAAATGGGTCAGGACCACAGTGCTGTGATCTCTAGGTCAAATCTCAAAAAAACACAAGTTTTATACTTTAAATATCAAATAGAGAGCAAAGCAATTTCAAAGCTTCTCCACTCAACTCATGCTTATGCAGTTATAACTAAGTTCTAGAACTAAAGTCAGGCTTTTAAAAAAAAGTTTGATTTTTTTTTTAATATGAAATACATAGGACATAAAACGTGTATAAAGAAAAGTTTAGTGAACTCCAGATATTTACCATATAGTTTAAGACATCAAACACCATACATTCAATTGAAGTCCTTTGTGGGTCCCTCCTCAGTCGCATTGTGCCCTCTCACCCACAGAATTGCTTCCTTGATTTTTATGTGAGCGTTCCTAGAGACATGTTTGCTTAATGGAAGCATTCAAACTCAATGCGGTGGGGATGAAAGAAAAGCCATTTTGTGGAACTGTGTGCCCATTTACCTTAGACAGCCTTGAAGAATTCCAGCAAACAAGGAGAGATGGATTTTGACATTTGGCCTAAATGCTCCAGGGCATTATAACTAATGGCATTGATTTGACACTTTCACATTCACATTTTCTGCTGAAAGGTTATCTTCTGTGCCTGGTTTTGGTTGTAAGTGGAGGGAGCCTGTGTGGAACTCGAGGGTGGGAATACAGGAAGGCATTGAGTCAGGGTCTGGGAGATACTTCCTCTCTCATCTCTGCTTCTCTCTGTATGTCTGCTTGATCTTTCCCACTCTGCATGCAGATTTTCTCTAAAACAAGGGTATTCTTAGGGCTGTCAGATTTAGCAAAGAGTTATATATTCACATATGCATATTTTACATATTATACTATATATTATATATAGTATTTATGTATTATGTATGTATACTCTATATGTGTATGTATGACACTCAGTTAAATTTACATTTCAGATTAAAGATGAATTTTTAAGGTGTATCCTATACAATATTTGAACATATTTATATTAAAAAATGGTTCATTATCAGAAATGGAAATTTCAGTGGGAATTCTATATTTTATCCGGCGATCTTAAATGGATTCACATCCAATGGTGAATATTTAACATACTTCCTGGAAATCCGTTTTGTAATATGTCAAGAGCCTTATAACTATTCAGACCTGCCATACTTCATCCATTCCTTTCACAAATATTGGTTAAGAATCCAATATGTATTGGACATTTTACTGGCCACCATTGGATATCTCTCCTAAGGAAATCATCAGAAAAGCAGTTGCAGATATGAAAAAATCAACCATTTTCACCACAGTGCAAGTTATAATAGCAAATAATTAGAAAAAAAAAAGCTCTTTAAATCCAACCTCAATATTTATAATGGTTAAGGAAATTGTGGTACAACTGTAATATGGATTATTATGCAGCCATTAGCAGATTCCCATTCTTCATAATAACGAAAATGTTGTGCATTAGTTTTCAAGTTCCAGAGTCAACCTATAGAGGAATCATTATGGGCTCAGGAGAGACTATAAACATTATGAAAACTGACCAATTAAAACTATGGTTAGCAGAAGTTGAGAAGTGTGAGGGAAGAGAATAAGATCCTCATCTTACAAAATGTTGAATTAAAAAAACAAAGTGATTTATAGAAAGGGAAAGTGAGGTTTAGATAAGTATAGTGGTAACCAAGTGAAGGCATAACTAATTGGAAGAGACAGAGGAAAGGATGTGTCTATAGGTGTGTCTATAGACAAGCTCAATTCTCACCTATCATAGCAGAAAATCAACAGGTAATTCCCGAAGTAGAAAAATCTAGAAGTCGCATAATACTTAGCCATACGGAGGTAGCAGATAGAAAAACTTTAAATGTAAGTGGTTAAAGTGGTTCCCAAGGGAATCTCAATGGGGGGGGGGGGTGGTGGTGTGTGGGTGTGTAGGGGCAGGAAGGAGAAAGGGAGGGGACTGTTGCATTTCATTATTGAAAAAAATTATTTATGAAGAGTCTGTAATAACATGGAAAGTATTTATAATTTCAGTGGGAAGGCTGGTAACAAGTTGTATACACAGTGCATTCACAAGTATATAAAAACTCAAAACAAAGCAAAACAAAAAGCTATGCCTAGGGAAAGGCCTAGAGGGAAACATGCCAAGTTATCTCCAGTTCTCTGGGCAGCAGGAAACAGGATCCGTTTATTTTTGTTGCAACTTACTTCATTTCTGTATCTTCCCCATTTTTTTATAGCACTCATGCACAGCTTTTATAATGCCCAAACAAACTATATATCAAAAAACTTGAATGGAAGCTCTTCGGTGCGGTTTGCTATCCTCTATTTGTGTTGAGTGGGTTGCAAAAACCAAAAGGATCTTTTGGCCGTGAGTCAGAAGCCCTGGGGTTTTGCTCTGGCTCTGCTAATGAGCTGCACCCTTGGGCAGGTCTCCAGGCTTCCCTCCTCCTGCAAAGAGAAGGCTGGAACTAAATGATTGCCTAGGTCCCTTCTTGCATCTTAGGATCAATTCTCAGGCAATTCACTATGATCTGGGAACAACGTATTCTTTGCTCACCATAGTCCACATAGTCCCCTAGCCTTGCTTCGTCCCCTTAAAATGATCTATGCACCCTTGTCAGATAGAACCTATTGTTGGAGCCATAACTTTAATGGAAAGAGAATGGTCTGGGGCCAGGGAGACCTGTCTACTCAAGCACAGCACCTGCAGTGGTGCCTGGTACATATGATTTGTAAAGAAAAAAGACTTTCTGAACCCAGCTCCTTGTCCTATTTCTAGGGTCATTGCAAGGATGAGAGGGGTGGCTCGTTCAGGGCCATAGCAGAGTGTGGCATGTTGATAAACCAGGCTGTCGCACAGTGGGCAACCTTTACTGTGGTGTTTACAAAGCCTAGCACTGAGCTATATGCTTCACACTTGTGATCTCATCTACTCTTACCACACTCTCGCCACCAGAGAGGCACAGCTACCAGGTTGGGGATGCAACATAGAGTTTTGGTTAAGAATATGGACTCGGGAGACAGTCTGCTGCTGCCTAGCTGTGTAATTGGGCAAGTTATGTAACCTCTTGAAGCATCCCTTCCTCATCTGTAGAATGGGGATGCTGATAGGACGCCCAGCTCCTAGATGCTTGTGAGGATTAGCTGAGTTATTTTACATGAACTGCATGGAGTCCTGCCTAAAGCAGCGGAACAGCTTTCCTATGGATGAAGGCCCTGTGGCTAGGAGTGAAGGCATGAGCCCAGGAAGCTGTACTCTAGCACTTGCATTCTTAATCATCATGCTATATTTTCCCTCTCCCTGGTCAATGATTTAACATGAGTGAATAGTGATAAAAATGCCCCGGTGAACTGCATGCCCACTTATGATTGTGTTTGTAAATCAGAGTAAGTAAAATCTTATCAAAAGCATTGTGACCTGAACAATGACAACAAGAACAACATCATGAAGTTGCAAATGCCCAGTTTTATGGCCGAGCTGAAGAAGAGTGAGGCATGTGGAAAGGGCCATCGCTGGTCAGCGGAGTCTCACGTGAAGCCATCACTACTCACTGTTGAGTCTCTGGTCGCCACCCTCCAGGCTGGATGGCTTGATGGTGGGCCCGGAAGCAGAGGTGGAGGGGTCAGCGGTGTTCTCTTGCAAACTGTGGAACAAAGAAGAAACATGATTGCAAAAGTCCTCTGGAGTCACAGAGAACCTGTCCGGAGTGATTTATTGCCACCAGTTTCGTCATTTCTTCCTGTCTAGGGGTTCGCGTTTGCAGGTTTGTGTTGAGCCCTCTCCCCTGGAAGGGAGGCTGGCGGGTGACCTCTCCTTGACCTTTACTGGGATCAGGTGTTCACATCTACCTTCCGGTCAGGAGGAATCTTCTCTGAGCCCACAATGCCTGAGAGCTTCTGATGTGCTACGAGCTGCTGACCTAAATAAGAACAATTCCTAATATGTTAAGCCATATAGCTGTCCAGGCATACTGTATCACTGAGTCTAAGACAGCATCAATAACTTACGCTTTTATCTTATCCACCGCTAGGACAAAAAGTACTGCATCCGACAATCTATGATATACCATCCACGGTAAGCCACACTCTGATTTTCAGAGATGATAAAATGTGGGCAATGTGTACCATGGAAGTGATGAAATGCACTGTTAAATCTCCTGTCCTTTCATCAACTCCAGAAAGCAGGTATTAATATACACCCGGGTCAAGGGGAAGAAACTGGTTCAGAGACATTAAGTATCTGCTAGTAAGAGAGCTAGTGCGCTTATGGGAACCGGCATGTCGTCTGTCCTCCAGGCACTTCAGGCAGAGGCCTGCGCTCCTTTCCCTCCTCCCCCCATCTCTCAGCTGAGCCAAGGCCTGCCTTCACACCTTGCAGTCTTCCCTGCTCCACAGACTGACCCCCTAGCTGCTTGCAGAGACCAGCAGGGCCTGGGAGGGCCATACTCCCCTTTTTAGATCTTTCCTGCACGCAATTCCCTGCTTGCAAACATCAGAAACTAACATAAGCAGAAGGGGGACTTGTCGAGAAAAGAGGCAGCTTGCAGAATGGTCAGGAAAGTGGGACCCGGGGCAACGCCAGGAGTCTAGATGCTGGGGAGCCTTGAAACATCTGCTTGAAGGGATCTGTAGCTACCATTTGTTTATTTTTTCTAAATGTGTGTCACACAGTTCAAGGGTCAACATTCCAGGACAGAGAGTCCAGTTGGCCTGGTGTGGGTTATGTCTGTGGATGCTTATTGGTTGTCCTCCAATACCACGCACAGCGGGAGTTCCCCAAAGGAAATTTGGGTGAAGAGTATAGGCTCTGGGGTCCAACTGCTTTCTCTCCCAGGCTGGCCCTGCCTGCTAGCTGGGTGACCTTGGGCAAGTTACTTAACCCCTCTGTTCCGTTATCTATAAAATGGAGATCACAACAGACTTGCCGCACGGGATTGTTGGGGGATGTGTGAGATAACATACCCTGCACATATTAAGTTCTGGATAAATGGTAGCTACTGCTCCTCCCCTCACAAGGCAAACATCAAAGGCAATGGCTGTTGCACAGAATCTTCCTGATTCCTTCAGTTTCATGAATCACGTTTTTCCAGAAGTACCTGGAGTCCCTGAAATTGGAGATGCCCCACATTGGATTTTTTGGAGCTCCCACTTGGCAACAAAAATCCCAGGTGCTCAGATTTTCTGCCTGAAATGCCTAGTATCTGACATCGATATATAAATGGGTCATTTCTATGTAAGCCTTATGTTATCTGATCTACTATAAAATCCCTATGCCCAGCACTGTGGTAATGCCTATGGTTTATAAGCAAGGAGAAAAGAGCTATATCATTCATGAGTTTCTGACTCTGGGAATTCCAACCTCTGTACCATTGGTATTTTGTCAGCTCTGTTGTGGGGGCTGTCCTGTGCCTTGTAGGATGTTTACCACCACCCCTGGCCTCCACTCCTACATGCCAGTAGCAAATACCCCTCCCTTTCAGACATTTCCAAATGTTCCCTTGGGAGGCAATATAGCCCCTGGTAGAGAACTATTATCTGAGATAAATGCAGGGTGAAGTAAAAGTAGGTTTACAGTTGTTTGTATGGAAAATTATACAATGATTAATATATAATAATATAAAAATAAGTTCTGTGTTTTGTGTACTCACAATTGTAAACCTCCTTTTGCCCTCCCCTGCATATAAATCCCACGAGGACCTGCCTGTGTCTGTCTGGTCCAGCCCCAAATTCCCAAGGCCTAGAATAGTCTCTGGCACACAGTAGGTACTCAATATTTACAAAATAATAAAATAAACCCAGATCATGGCAATCTTCTGCTAGAAATAAAACAAACAAGCAAAAAAAAAAAATCCAGCATCTCCTATCACTTTTTTAAAACTTTATTTTTATTGTTGTCACTATTTCAGATATCCCCACTCACCTCCTTTGCCCACCCTCATTGAGCCTCTGCCCCCCCTTCCCTCTGGCCATCACCACACTGTTGTCTGCGTCTGTGGGTTATGCATATATGTTCTTTAGTTAATCCCTTCACCTTATTTCATCACGTCCCCCTTCCCTCTTTTTAAATCAAGTCCAAATGCCTTAGCTGACATCCACAGGCCTACAAGCTATGGGTCCAGTCTACATTTCGGTCTCGTGCTCCCATTGCAAGTTGGGCAGTCCCCATGGACGCATTTCACCATGTTTATGCAGTGAAATAGACTCAGCAGTTTGGTGAGAAAACTCTCCAGGCAGCTGCATTTCTGTTGCCCTAAGAGACCTAGTGGGAGAACTCTCAAACAAATTGCTTAGTTGTCTAAGTGACACTAAGACGTAAGCCCTACATGAATAAGAGATGATAGCACTCTAGCACACGAAGATAAAGCTGACTCTCCTTCTTCCTGACACCGATGTGAAATGGCACGGGCTGTGGTTGGAAAGGGCAAGGGCCCGACTTCCAGTGAGCCTTCCTGTCATTATTTCTCTCCCCCCTGCCCCAACTTCCAGGATTGGCATGGGAGTGTATGTGTGTGTGTGAGTGTGTGTATAATGTGTGTGTGTATGTAGTGTGTGTGAGTGTGTGCATGTGTGTGTGTGTGTGTGTGTGTGTATTGGGGAGGGAGGCTGGTTCTCCAACCTGAAATGTGAATTTAACCTTCATGCCATCCAGGAGGTGCAGCCCTGAGTTTACAGCACAGGCTGGGGGTCTCAGCAGTGGTTTCAGGCCTTCTAGGCCCCTCTAGAGGTTTCCTGGGGCCGCTGCATAGATGTGTTCAGAGGTGATGAAAAACGGGTCAAGGAACAGAACATGGTTGGCTTTTCCAGTGGAGATGATTCTTGTTTAAACTTTGGATTTTCACTTGATATTTGAGTTTGAAGGAAGGCCAAGAAATAGGAAAATCTACAATTGTAATTGTTCTTGTCCTGTGAAAGTGAAGTTTTAAATGAAATGGTAGGTTAGAATGGAGGCAAAACAGCAATGGGCTCTGAGGTCAAGGGACCAGGTTTCAATCCAGGTTCCTCTCTCTGCAGGTGGGTGATGTTGGGCCAGGTACTCACCTTTCTGAGCCTTGGTTCCCTTCTCTGTAGTAATGAGACCAAACTCTTTGGGTTACCAAGGAGGCTTTAAAGAGATAGTTCATAGCAAGTTCACCCCACACAGAGGGAAGCTTCCTTTGTTGTGGTTGTTTTGTAGTTACTGATGCATAGCCAGAGGGAAGACAGCAGGGTCACCTCTGGAGAAGGGCTTCCTCTGAAGGCCAAGACCTACCCCTGGAACAGGTACAGAAATGTCTAATCTGAAGCCGGTGACTTGATTTGTGGGTGGGAGCTGACAAGCTGGGTGGACAGGCGTAGGGGTGCTATTTAGCCAAGGCATTGAAAGATTTCTGTTGCAGCTAGCCTAACTATGGGCTCACTGTCTGGCCACCTCTCTCTGGGCCTCAGTTTCACCATTTGTACAATGAGGAGGGTAGGATTTGAATGTCTCTAAACTTGGATACCCTATCTTGGCTCTGTCCAATGAAACTCTCTGCTATGATGGAAACGGCCCATAGCTGTGCTGCCCAATGTGGTAACCATTTTCCAGATGGAGGTAATGAGCACTTGAAGTGTGGCTAGCACAGCCAGGAACTGAATTTTTCACCTAATTTAATTTTAATACATTTAAACTCAAATGTAAATAGCCCATGTGACTAGTGGCTGCCATATTGGGTAGCACAGCTCCAGGATTCTGGGAATCCATAATGCAGATTCTAAGTGGAACTACCATCCCCAGATGTGACTATCTCTGTTAACCTAGAGGTGGCATCAGGAGGGCATGGATATGAGCAGTTGTAATGCCAGCAGAGTCTAATACCCATGAGATCAAGAATTAGGCCTCTTTCATTATGGCTTTCTCTCTAGAGCCTTGCATAGTGTGTGTGTGGCACAGAGCTGGTGATCAATAACATTGCATTCCATGAACGAGTAAATGACTGATCTTTTCCTGGGTTTCTCTTTTCTTTTTCTAACATAGGCCTGAAATTCCCCTAAGAGCAAATAATTCTGGCAGCTTTTGCTCTGTAGTGCCCACAATTCATCAGTTAAAATGCAGCTACCCTGGGGAAGGTTTTGCAATAAAGACATTATTAGCATCTTACCTACATTGATCTATTAGATTAGTGGGGCACTGAAGGGAGGCGTACAAAGGAGAAGGACTTTTTGATAGTAGGGGGGAAGGGAAAGTCTATAATTTAAAGAGCCCATGTATTGTATAATGCATGTGTTTCCTTGTATATTCAGGTGTGTCTGTCTGCGAATCTCTGATTGTGTTTGTGTACAGATGTGTTCAATTTATGAATTGTTACAGCTGGGCTCCACAGTAATAATAATGGTCACACAATAATGATCTCCACCAATTAGTAGCTAAGGTGATTTTGAGCAAGTATTTAACCTTTTGGAATTTTCTAGCTGTGGAATGGGGATAATAATAAAAATTATATCTTATGGATTTTTAATGAATAAATTAAATAAATTTAAAATTACCTAATATAACACCTGGAAGATAATAGGTGCTCAACAAATGCTTGCTAAGTAACATAATAGAATTGTGATTATATATTATATAAGTCTACTTATTGTATAGGTCTTAGTAATTATATTAAGTGCATTATAAATATTTCTTCCTTTAATTCTCAATAACCATTTTGCCAGCTGAGTAGTATGTTATCTTCATTTTACCGGTGGTAATGGCCTCAAAGAAGCTGAGTGTCTTTAGTGAGTTCAGTCAACTAGAACAGCAAATTAGCCAGTGCTGACTAATAGTAATGGTTATGTAGTGGTCTAATATAAAAAGATAATTGGAAATAAGCACAGACTGAACTTCATATCTACACCTTCCCCCAATACCTGTAGGTGGTTAATTGGGCAGTTACATTCTGTTTTGCATACAAACCTAGACTGTATGGCTTAAGAAGTTTAGCAGGGGTGCCAAGGGGGCTAGCTAGTCAAGGCCTGCTTTGAATGTCAAAGGCTGAGCTAAAGCAGCTCAGGGCAGAGGACAGTAAATAACAATAGCTTAGCCTCCAGGTGAGCTTCCCCTACCTACTTCCTCATTCCCATCCCATCCTATGGATGTGAGTGGTTGCAAATCTTCTCCCTGTGAATCAAATCTGTCCTGAAAAGTTGTTCACTCTCAGGTCATGAGCAATGCAATACCACATGGTCAATAAAATCAAAGAAGTTGCCAGCCAATCCGTGTCTTGATTCATGTTGTCCCAAGAGCTGGGTCACACTTGTGAGATGTAGGTGTACGTGGGAGATGTTCCCTGGTAGATGCGGTGTATAGGAGAGGTGTTCCCTGGTAGAAGTGGCATCTGAGAGTCCCATGATTATCCTGCTATGTTTGCTTAAAAGTGTGCATTCTGGAATCAAGTTGGTTCTATGGTTCTATATCTTTAGAGACATAGAACCATAGAACCAATAGGGTCGGTTTATCTATCTATTATCTATCTATCTATCATCTATCTATCTATCTATCTATCTATCTGTCTATGATTTATTATAAAGACTTGACTCAATCTATCTATCTATCTATCTATCTATCTATGATTTATTATAAAGACTTGACTCGTACAATTATGGAGGATGAGAAATCCTACATTCTGCTGTTGTGAAACTGGAGACCAGGAAATCTGGTGGTATAGTTTCATTCTGAGTCCGAAGGTCCGAGAATAATGAGGGCTGATAATATAAGTTCCAGTCCAATGTCCCAGCTTGAAAACAGCCAGGTAAAGAAAGCAAATTCTCCCTTACCCTCACCTTTTATTCTACACAGCCTCCAATAGACTGGATGAAACCTGCCCACATTGGGGAGGGCCATCTGCTTTACTCACTCAGCCCATTCAAATGTGAATCTTATCCAGAAACACCCTCAAAAACACACCCAGAATAATGTTTGACCAAGTATCTGAGCACCCAAATTGACACATAAAATTAACCATCACAGTGGCCTGACCCAGGTGCCAACATTGGTTAAATCTTAGTGGTTTCCATGGACCTTGCTTCACTTCACTTAAGAGTCAGAATTTGATTGGTTGATATTAGACCACATGCATGTCGCTACTGTATTTGGGTAATGAGAAAAATGATCTGGTAGTAATATCCAGCACATAAGACATGTTTCATATATGGGTCGCTGTTGTTACTATTTTTCTCTCTCTCCTCTCTGTGCCTTATTATCAGTAACTCAGTGAATCATCTCAGAATGTCTTTGCAATTGGGTTATCCTTAAAACAACCTCCTCAACACCCACCAGCCAAATCTGCTTTTTTCCCAGCAACAATAGATACAATTTAGGTGTTAAACAGTACGATAACAGTTATTCAGTTCTTGCCATAGTGTTTACCAATTTTTAGAAGTCTTTCCTCCAGGAAACACTAGGCATTATTACTCTGCCAAAGTAATACCCTAGGTTACTCCTCCTAATACACCAAGCCAGCATCCGACCAGCCCTTCTCCCCACAGCCAGGCCCTAACCAGGGAGAAAGGGATCCTGGGGGTAGGGCCTGAGCCTGTAGCTTTTGGTTGGTGGATAGATCATTGAGGTCATCAAAAGGCACAAGTTGTTGCCTTTCTTTGGGCTTCAATGTTGCATATAAAAACCTCTCATCATTCTCAGAACATTATGTTCACATATTAGCCTTGAATAAATAAAAGAAAAATTTCTACTTTTTAAATCCTCACCCGAGTATACGCTTTCATTGATTTTTAGAGATAGAGGAAGGGAGAGAGAGAGAGGGAGAGGGAAACATCGATGTGAGAGAGCAACATTGATAGGTTGCCTCCCATACACGCCCCCACCAGGAATTGAACTTGAAACCTAGATATTTTCCCTGACAGGGAATGGAACCCTAACCTTTTGGTGTACAGGACAATGCTCCAATCAACTGAACCACCTGGTGAGGGCAAAGTTTACATATTTGAAAGTTGTGCAAGTGAGAGAGAAACTGCCTCTTCTGCTATCCTAAATACACGTCTGTCCCCTTCCTCCTCCTCTCAATTTGAAACAGGGCCTAAAGCAGGTGCCCCATGGCATCGCCTCCCCTCCCAGCTGTTGCCCACCTCTGCAGAATATTAGGTCGTTTAGAATAGGTTTGAAAGAGAAGAAAATATCAACTTTTAAACATCAGTTTTCAAGTAAGTGTCTGTTCTTCCCCTTGACAATCCCAGTGTGATTACAAGCAGCTTTCTTTTCTAAGAGGCAGCTTACTGCTCTGGGCTCATGATTGAACTACAAGAATTAAATTCCATGTGGGAAACTGTATTGTTGACCCCAATTCTTCACCCCTCCCTCAACCCATGTCCTTTGTCTCTTGACTTTTATTTTCTTCTCCTAAAAACATGGAAAATAATGTCACATTCCTTCACCTCAGGTTCAGCCATGTGACTTTCTTTAGCCAGTAGGATGGGGCAGAAGTGACATGGTGGCACTTCCGAGACAATGCCTTCTGAGGCCCCACATGCTCCCTTTGCTTTCCTGCATCTCTGTCATGCCAGGAGACAAACATGCCCGGGAGGGCCCACTAAAGCAAGGACACACGGAGCAGAGCAGAGCCGCCCCAGCCAACTCCTGGCTCATCCCTGGCCAACCCACGACACTTGGAGCTAAATAAATGCTGATTGTTGCATGCTGTTGAGATACTGGGGATGTTTGTTACACAGAAGAATTGAACATGTATATTTGGCTTATACACCTTGTTCTACCACTTTATCCTTGTGTGGCCTTGGTCAGGTCTGTTTCCTCAAGTTTTCATCAAAGGATTGGACTAGAAAATTCTTAAGGGACTTTTGAACTCTGAAATTATTCAATATCTTCACAGTCACCCTCCCCTCCCCCTAATAATCCCATCAGTGATCTAACCTAGCATCCAGCAGATCCCAGAAATCACCTAAATAAGATGACCAGTAGCCACCAAGAACTACCACAGACACTAATCACTCCTAAGGAGTAATTAATTATGAAGGGGCAGAACCAAGTCAGAGCTACTGAACAGGGAGCTGGATGAAAGGCTGGGATCTGATAAAGAACCAGGAAAAAATCCAGGGTGCCAGAGCCATCATGTACCCCACAACTAGAGAGAAGAAGGGAATTCAGGGGAAGGGGGGATGCTAAGCAGTGGCCCCTGGGCAGGAGGGGGGACCCCCGAGGGTCAATTTGGGGGTTTCTAAAGGTTAACAGGAAACATGGCTGCAAAAATAATTTTAAACATCTGGTGAAAAAATAGAAAACTTTTTAATATAAATTTTTTCCAAAATGTTTTAACTTTTCTCAAAAAAAAGAAAAACTATTTCTCCCAAACTTTCCTCCTTCCTATATTCTCACGTCTTTAAATACACCCAACATGATAATTTTATGAGCAAAGCACTTTATACATAATGCATCTACAAAGTGACTTAAGTTCCACGGAGAGTGTTAAAGTTTTTTTAAAAAGAGGAATGTGTGTATTTCAGTTTTCCCGCATTGCTGCTTCATCTGCTCTCCTCCATGACAGTAAATTGTTTTCCTTTTGGCTTCAACGTCTTGGGAAATTTTATGACCGTCATCTCAGACTCCCTTTCCAGGATGACCTCCTCTCTCCTTCAGATAAGACCTGGACCCCACTATTTCTCCAGTTCCACTGTTGGTCACAGCGTGACTTCCAATGAGTCACCTAATTTCTCTAATCCTTGGCTCCCTAGCTGGAAAATGGAAATAATAATATGACTTGCATTGCGACAATCACATGGCAATCTGGAGAGGAGGAAGCTGGTTTGGGTACTGTGGGAAATGATATTCACCCTGATGAAATCATGGATACGTCTCAAGGTCATCCACAGACATACATCTGACAGAGATGCACAGAGATCACAAACTCTGCCCTCCTGGCATCATGGAGGAAGGGAGGGTTTCAAGTCTGCCTGTGTTGGTGTCCTGCATATTTTATGGCATTTGGGGTGAATGGAAATTCTGGACATCTCCCAATAACCTCAGACTTCCTGGAGCCAAGAGCCTCATCATGCATTTGGAGGGACAAGTTTTGGAACTTTGAGAGCTAATAACCCAGGTTTCCATTCAACCACTAAAAAGATTTGGAGAGAATGAGGGAGATCAGCAGGGATGTCCTAAAACAGTTAAGGAACAGAAGGGAAATCACTGTGTGACTAGCTGGTATATACACTGCTTTGCCTTAAAGTAGCCACCCAGTCCTTAGGAAGCAAAAAGATGTGAGGGTTGGGGAGTTTTGCCATGCCCAGGCTTGCTGACATAACCACAGTTCTATGCTGTCTTGTTGAAACTTTTACAACCTTGTTACCAGGATAACAAAGGCCTTGTCTCTCAGAAAAGTTTTTATCACCCAGCTCCGAACAGTCTTTGCTCTAACTATAACCACAAAAACTAAAAAGACCAACATTTGCATCATGGTTTTCTGTCTTCAAACCTTTTCCATTGTATTTCTGAGTCATGTTCACAGTCCCAGTTTTCAGACAAGGAAACTGAGATTTGGTGATCTTTGGACTTCGCAGCTGTTAAAAAAGAGATAACAGGTCCCAAATGGAGTAACTTGTGCTAGGCTAACGTCAGCAAACTGAGATTCAAGACTCAACATAGCCCATCCAGCATGGCTCAGTGGTTAAGTGTCAACTTATGAACCAGGAAGTCATGGTTCGATTCCAGGTCAGGGCACATGCCTGGGTTGCAGGCTTAATCCCCAGTGTGGGATGTGCAGGAGGCAGCTAATCAATGATTCTCATCACTGATGTTTCTCTCTCTCTCCCCGTCTCCTTCCTTTCTGAAATAAAAAAGTATATTTTAATAAAAGACTCAACCTAATAGTAGTTTCAGCTTCCCAGGAATGTAAACTTCAACATGGAATTGCCTGTTCATCAGTAGAGAGATAATCCACCCAACAGGCCCCTTCTGTTCCCCTTGGGAAGGCAATCTTGCCCCAAACAATGCATTCTTTGCTAATAATTTCTTTTTTTCTACCCCCTTTCCACCTTTAAAAATATTTCCTTCCCTATAGCTTGTTGGAGCTCTTTCCTATTGCTACGGATGCTGCACAATTTGCGAATCCTTGAGTGAAGCCAATTTGATCTTTAAACTTACTCAGTTGAATTTTTGTTATTTAACAAGGCCATGTTTCAAAGTTTAATGTCAAAGTTAAACATTAATAATAGAAATCCAAACCCTTTTCTCTGCTCATTGGGAATAGACAATTGTCACTAGTGAACAAACTCTGTGCATCTACCATCCAACCCTAAAAGGAAGAATCTGCCTCATGGTGGCCACTGGGCAAACTGTCTGCAGTCTGAGCCAGTGTTGGTCACCAGACAGTCCTCATGGACACACAGGTCCAACGGGAAGCAACTGCTCCCGATTTTGAATTCTAGTCCTGCTGGCTGACATATCTTCCCTTCTTTTAGCTTCACTTTTATCCTCTGCAAAATGAAGACAATAGGAGTCCCTACCTCCTGGGTTTGTTGTGAAGAATCAATTAACTGATATGAATATTTGTTTGCCCATGACTAGTTGCGCTAAGTTGAGTGATGATCATAAAGTGATTAAAAGGGAGTCAGGAACATAGTAGGTGTTCAGCAAATGTTACATGCTCACCTTTCCTAGAGCAGGATATTCCACTACAGTTTTATGTGCTGGGAACCTAAGTAATTCTAAGACTATATGAATCTCACCTTTGGTTCTGGTAACTTTTCATGCTTCCTTATACTTTTTTATTCTTTTCATGTACCTGAATTCTGATTCCCATTCAGAGAACCCAGGATTTATGGGTCAAATTGTGTCCCACCATAAAATATATGTTGAAGTCTTAACTCCCAAGTACCTCAGAATGTAACATTTGCAGACAGGTTCATTACAGAGGTAATCAAGTTAATATGAGGTCATTACTGGTCCCTAATCAGGGGTCCTTATAAAAAAAAAAAAGAGGGAAATTTGGCCCTAGTGGGTTTGGCTCAGTGGATAGAGCATGGACCCATAGACTGAAAGGTCCTGGGTTTGATTTCTGTCAAGGGCACATACCTGGGTTGCAGGTTCCCTGACCCTGGTTGGGGTGTGTGCAGGAGGCAACCAATCAATGTGTCTCTCTCACGTCCATGTTTCTCTCTGTCTCTCCCTTTCCCTTCCACGCTCTCGAAAAATCAATGGAAAAATATCCTCAGCTGAGGATTAACAAAAAAAAGGGGGGGAGGGGAACTCAGACACAAAAACAGATACCAACAGAGGGAAGGTACTCGTGGCACAGAGTGAAAAGATGTCCATGTGATCAGAATGATGCATCTGTAAGTACAGGAAGGCCCGGGGCTTCCAGAAGCTACAAGATAGGCTGGGACAGGTCTGCCTCTGAGTTTTCAGAGGAAGCACAGTCCTGCTGACATTTGAATTTGGACTTCTGGCCTCCAGAGCTGTGAGATAATAAATTCCTGATGTTTTGTACAGTAGCCCCAGGCAAAGAATGCAACAGGAGGTGGAGATGGTCTCATCCAGGGCTTTCTGGCTTGGGAGTGAGGCTCAGTCAGACTTCTCTCGTGGCCTCTGTTCTATGACTCAGCTGATGCATGCTTCACAGCCCGGCCCTTTGAGCCCAAATCTTCTAAGTTCAATCTATTTCAGGAAGCCAAGCTGCTTGCAGAAACACACACACACACTCACATCCAAAGCCTCCATCTCAAATGCCAAATGAACAGAACATAAGAAAAGGGCATATTTAGGTCAGAAGGGCTGACCTGTAGATAATATATTCCAGACCCTTGCCCAGAAACAACATGGTATTTTGTAAAGAACTCAGATTTTGGGTAGCAGCAGCATCCTGGGTGAAATCTACCTCTGCTACCCAATTGTGATGTAATTGTGGACAGGTTCTTCACCTGTGCGATGAAAATACTCATAATATTGACCTCATCGGGTTATTAGAAAGTTGAATGAGAAGCCATTGGCATTGTATCTATCCAAGTGCTAGACAGCAGTGGGTGCCCCTTAAAAAGTAATTATTAATAATGCAGTTGCTGTTGTATCCTAGAGAATAAAATAGTCATTTGTTTTTCCAAGAGTTTTTTTCCTAATCACATGGCTCTTTAAAAACATTTGAAAAAGATAGCGGACACAGTTATCTAATTTCCTCAACTACCCAGGAAGTATAGTTCACTGGGTCTATTTTCTTATATAATAACTAGAGGCCTGGAGCACAAATTTCGTGCACAGGTGCAGTCCCTAGGCCTGGCTGGTGATGGAAGCCTGGCAGTGACTCCACTGTTGCTCACTGCCAGCACTGCATCAACGCCCGCCATGTTCTGCGCCGTCCCCTGGTGGTCAGCGCACATCATAGTGGGCAGTCAAACTACCAGTCGAACTCGTGGTAAAGGGAACAATTTGCATATTAGGCTTTTATTATATAGAATGAGTGAATCACACCACATGTGTTTTACATATAAAGATGGAGCTTGTGATGAACCAGGAGGGAAAGCATTGGAGTGGTTCATCAAGTGCCAGTGGAGGTTTATACATTGAGTGCTCCCCCTTGATCTCACCTGTGCACTGACCAACAGCATGATGTGGCAACAATTTTATGAGCAAATCTGTGTAATAATCACAGAGATGGAATATGGGTCATCACTCTCCACTCTGTGCCCAGGCAGACATTGTTAATCAGTCACGGAATTCCTTCCCACTGCAATTATTTATAACCTTAGAATCTGAAGAACTACCACACGATCATGTTCAGCCTTTAGATTAAAAGATACTTGCTATCTCTAGCTCAAGAAAAGAGAGAACACCCCAACTAATTCATGTCTCTTTGGTGGGACAGATGAGGCAAGTCACCCACCCTGAAAATCTGATGGCCATAGTGAGGAGGAAGAATGAGGCTTTGGGTATAAAAAGCTAGTCGAGGTCAGAAATGGGAGAATATTTAAGATCAGACCTTAGGTCAGCGGTTCTCAACCTGTGGGTCACGACCCATTTGGGGGTCGAAAGACCCTTTCACAGGGGTCGCCTAAGACCACAGAAAACACATATATAATTACATATTGTTTTTGTGAGTAATCACTATGCTTTAATTATGTTCAATTTGTAACATTGAATGTGGGGGTCACCACAACATTAAAGGGTCATGGCATTAGGAAGGTTGAGAATCACTGCCTTAGGTAGTTAAGTCAGATATCTTGGAGAAAGAAAGACTTCAGAACAAAGAAGAATGATTCATGGCATCAGAGATCCATGCTACATAGTACAGTGATGATGCCTAAGAGATTATTGGACAAAGCCATGGTGGCAGGGCTGAGGTAGAGGCAATTAGGGGCCAAGAGGGGAGGGCAGTTGTGGGTGATCAGGCCAGGATGGGACAGCAGTTGTGGGTGATCAGGTTGGTGGAGCCGGGGCGGGGGAGGGGGGCAGTTGGGGTGGTCAGGCCGGCGTTATTGCATTATTTGGGATGTAAATATGCAGGTTTAGGATTGGCTGATTTTAGAATTAGCTCTGGGGTATAGATGCTGTCCTGGGTTACTTGGCCCTGGGGTGATTGGGGTGGATAGGTTGGCCCAACAGCAGAGGTGTTTGGGATGTGGACTTCATTGTCTGCTCAAGAAGGACAGCTAACAAGCTTCTAGTCAGGGCTTCAAAATTGGGTCAAGACAGAAATTTAAAAGCTATAGTAGAATAGCCTTAAACAAATGATGGAATATCTGGATCCCCTTTTTCTTATCTGCAAAATGGGGATAATAGTATATACCCATAGGATTATGCGAAGATTAAATAAGAAAAGAAACATAAAGCACTTAACTGGTGTCAGGAAGAGCTCAATAAAAGTGCTATTTTAGCAGAGAATGTTATTAATGAAGTTATTTATAAAGTCCTAAGAAGTACCCTGATTCTTACAATCAAAAGTTTGTCATGCCCAATACCCTCTTCTAGGTAAAACAGTCCCACCTTCAGTCTCTACTCAGCTACTGTGCTCTCTCCATGGGGGAACTTCTGATTGGATATGGGGTCTGGTAGCTCACCCATTAGCTGGCCAATGATCTCTGAGGTCACTTGACACAAAGGCCAATTAAGTTGATGGTTATTAGCACAGCCAATTAGACTAGCTTCCTCTTGGATATAGCCCATAAAATATGAAGAGGACCACTTAAATAAGAGGGAGGGGTAATGGAGTTGAGAAATGAGAGGCAGAGCCATTGTCAGGGAGAACGTTTGTGGACTAAGAGAGAGATGGATGGCATAGGTTGTCTCTAGAACTACCTTGAATTCTGACAGCTTTTCTACTTCCACTCATAGGGTCACCATATAATTTTTCATATTTTGAGAATAAGAATAGGGTCATCCTTTAATTTTTTGTTTTTCTCAGCAGATGCAAAATGGGATGTCACTCTCACATAAAACCCAAGAGAAGCCCTGTGAATGTCACTTCAGCACCATCTTTAATTTGCTTTGGACCAACCACACACCCTCACTGAGCCCCAGTCTTCTCATCTGTCAAACTCCACGCCTTGGACATCCTGCAAGGTTTCGGTGCTCCTCTGAGGGTGGCCGAGGCCACTAGAGGGTGAATCTGTGGAATCAGGTAGGAACCACAGAGTGGAGGCATCCTACTTCCTTGGACACCAGGCAGGACTATCTTGGTGCTTGTGCCTGTACCCACTGGTGCCTAGAGAAGAAATAGAGATGTACTTCCATCCCAAGAAATGGAGATAAATATAGCCCTGGTTGGATTAATATCCCCAGAATTACTCATGTCTCCTTCAAAGTGAAGCAAAGATCATGTGCCGCCTGACAACCACCCATCTGGCCTGAGAACTGTTGCCATATGGATGGTTCTCGCTAATTATAGTTAAATACTGAAGGGAGGGGTTCCAGCATGGAGCTTTGTCAGAGCAGAAGTCCCTTGGTTTCCCCTTTCCAGGAGTTTAGTAGAAAGCTGGTGAAGTTAGTCTGCTTACACCTGCCGAGGCACATTCAGGCATGCCATTCAACCTTTCCAGAATCAAGTTCCTTCACCTCGGAAGTGGAGGAATAATACTCTTTCTTCTGAATGTTCAAAAGGGTTAACAACAGTGGCCTCTATACCAAATAAAGGGCCAGTCAAGATCCTGGATAATGGAGGAATCCAAGGAAACAACCAATAGTACTAAATTTGCATTTTGTGGTTCCCATTGTGAACCTGAGTCCTTGTTTTGGTTGCCAGAGTTTATACAAAAGATATAAAGATATATTATTTTTGCTGGTCCTAGGCAAAAAGCACCCAATGAGTCATTCCAATCCCATAAAGGAAGCTCTCTTGTTGAAAGCACTCAGCAAATGAGGCATTGCTTTCTTAAAATAGTTAGAGATCACTTTCTCTCCATCCCAAGAGGATGGCCAACTTGAGAGATGAGAAATGCATTTCCTACACATGTGCCCTTGGACACTCACCAAGAGCTGCCAATTTAGCTTTGGACCAAATGTTGGGTGGAGGATTCAGTTTTGGGTGAGGTGGAGGTGGGATATTCAACTTGTGGGTGAACACATGCCTTCATTCTATCTGCATTGCTTTGTCAACCCCTGATCCTGGTTCTGCAAGCGCCACTAATTCTCCCGCCCACCACATCATCAAAGTAGGATTACTCTCCCATGGTGGCTCACACTTCTGTGCCCTCAGAAGCCAATGCACGTAACTACAGTGGAGCAGGTGTAGAAAAACCACAGGTCTCTCTCCATGTTCACTAATTAACACACTTTTTAAAAAGATGTGGATATAAAAAAACACTTCCCTTCTGAAACAAAAACAATGATGAAAGCATGGCGAGAAATGACAACTAATGCCTGGCTCTAGAGTTTGGGAGACAACAGGGTGGGGGAGAGATGGTCATAAACTCGGGAGTGTATGCCCTGTCTCAACAGAGCGCCTCTAAGGAGCCAGGCCATGGTTACCATTTGCCAATGAAGGACCATTGTTGCCAGATCTTCGGACTTTTCTAGAAATACTCTCAACTAGATTATTCACGTGACATATTCTGATTTTTTTCTTGACTCAAAATTTAGCTTTTAGTAAATATTTGAAGCTTTTCTACTATTTTTTTTTTATTAGGCATGGTCTTGGTTAAAGTGATAGAGTATGAGGCAAGCACTCCCAGGGGGACTTCTTGTCAACTTAGGAAGATAGCTTATCTAAAATGAGTACAGACACTAGTGCAGTGAAGGCCTGGGGGGTGGGGGTCTGGGAGCCAGGTGGAGGAGGTCAGTGGGAGGGGGCGAGAGGGGGACATCTGTAATAATTTCAACAATAAAGATAAATTTAAAAAATAACACAATGACAACACAGATGAGCACAGAGCTGAGAGATAACTGAAGTGGAGTCCTGGTGATATCATTTGAACCCCTGGATCCAGCCACACCCGAAACCTCCTTCCAATATCCCTGAACTTCCTAACAATTTCATCCTCTTGCTTAAGTCAGTTTGAGTTATGGTTCTTTTACTTGCAACTAAAAAACATCCTAATCAATACAAGGACCTCAGGGTCATTCATAAATAGTTGATAACAATATGAACATGCCACGGATCTGCTGTGGTCTGAAATGGCTGGAGAAGAGAGTGTGTTGGTGCCAGAGCAAGCTGCACAGATAGAAAAAAAGATGAATCCTAAAGATACTAGGATGCTTTCCCCAAAAGTTTGTCTCTTTAGCCACAGGCTAGTAAACCAGTGAAAGGTTTGGGAAGTGGCCCCAGCTTTCTTAGATGTAGTAATGACTCAAACTTTCTCTGCTGTGGGGTTTCTATTTGGAAGTTTGGCTTCTTGGTGGTAGGTCCCGTCTTTTTCTGCTAGTTATTCTGGGGCAGTGGCAGCTTCCCTCCCACGTGATGGGGTGAAATGATGGAGCCTGTGTTTTCTGGGTTTTGAACATCTCCAAGCCATGTTGCAGACTCATTTGACTGGTTTGTAACCCCCAGGAGAATATCTAGCAAGCAGAAGCTCCCGGCACTTTGAATACATGATACAATAAAGGCAAAGGCACGATCATAGAAGAACAAATGGCACAATATTTTCCTAAGCGTGTTTGGATTAGATTTATGTTAGATTTGGGAACCTGGAAATGTAATAGGTGGGAGAACTTTCATCAAACTTTAGAAAGCGCGTGTATAATTCATGGCTGCCTGGTACAGGGAGCTGCTGGGAAGGGTTCCAGCAGCCACAGAGAGAGAGAGAGAGAGACAGATACAGTATGGCAGAGAGCAAAATAGTGTCACCTGCCACCTGCCACCTGCTAAACCTCCTCTTGCAATTTATGGGGACTGTTAGCTACTAACAATCTAAATAACTCATTTCCACGCCAGGGATGATAACTAATGCAGAGAATACTGGAGATTAATGCCATGTTGTGACCTCTTTTTGAAAATGGGGACACAGCTGGTGTATGGGTGTCATGGAGTGGGAGCTGGCATGACTTAAGGGCCAATAGATAATTTTTAACATATGGTTATTATTGTTTGTTTGTTTTTGTCTTTTTTCCCCCACAAGGGTCCCAACATTCATTCAAGAAAGGCTGAGATGGAACCAGTGGGAAGAGGATGATGGGAAATTATTTTCATGTCCTAATATCCACAGAGCTTTGGGGTCAAACAGGCCTGGATTTGAATCCTGATTCCTTTATTTATAGTCTATTATCTTGAATGAGGAACCCACCTTTCTGAGACTCCGTTTCTTATTTAATAAAATGGAGACAATAATAATAGCAAAAACACCATACAGTTGTTTCACTTAAAAAATACATTGAGATAAGAATTTACCAATAATAGACATAGTGGTTTTTCTTCCCTTTGGTGGATAAAAGGGCAGAGAGACAGAGACTGAAAGACTGAGAGAGAGAGACAGGGAAGGAAGAAGAGAGAGAGAGAGAGAGAGAGAGAGAAGAGGAGAGGAGAGGAGAGGAGAGGAGAGGAGAGGGAGAATGTGAACAGCATGATATTTAACTGCCTGGATTCTGAGACCAGCCCACTGGGGTTTAAGTTATGGCTCTACTACTTACATAGCCTGGTCAAGTAATACTACTTTATCTCAGGTTGTTAGGAGGGTTAAATGAATGATTATATGGGAGTGCTTAGATCCTGGCACATGCTTTACTATACGTCTTAGCTATCAGTAGTAATTATATTATTAATTGAACACTGCTATTATTTCTGTTCAGAATGATAATGATAATAATTACTCATTTGATGTAGAGGATTATGACATTTGGGGAGGAAAATGATGAAGGGTGTATAGACATTGAAGTTATTCCTGGCTTAAAGTATACTCAACCTTCATTTTTACGTTTATAAAGTGGAGGGGATTTCTAGCCCGTGGGGTTAAAGTGACGTTAAAATGCGTCTGTGGTGAGCCAGCCTAGGACACAGTGGCTGCTGTCATGACCGCTCATTTTACAGAGGAGACACATGCCCCCAGGCACACAAATGGTCTGGCCACGTGTCTTTCCCAAAATCCCTTGCCTTTCTCATTCCCCAGATGCTGCCTTTTTTAAAGGATGTTGGGATCATTTAGGGGACGGTGGTAGTCTTTGGATTTTCATACCATGGAAAGTGATGGCACCATGAGAATTGAAGTAAAAGCAATTTGGGGGATCTGTCCAGTTCATTTGTTCCTGACATGTGACCCCACCTCGTGTTAGAGGATTGGACCAGGGTTGGCTCCTGCTTCTAACATATCTGTGCTTCACTGTGGCTTTTGGAATAAGAACGTGGTTAGTCTGGCCTTACCCATCATGGACCTACAGGGTCTCATCTCATGCCATCTCACCTTCTGTTTAGTACTGCAGCCATGCCGGCCTTCATTGACCCTTGAGCCCACCATGTACCCTCTAGAGGGCCTTTGCACAGGCTGTTCCCTGTGCCTGGAACACGAGAGCCTCTACTCTCCTCCTCTACTCTATCTTTCTAATATAATTTCCATGGTTACTTTCTCAAGCAAACCTTCCCTCACCTCCCTGACGGGGTCAAATTTGTCCACCGCTGGTTGTCATTGCCTGCTGTGCCATTCTGCCCTAACAGTAGCCACAGCTGCAATTATACATCAGTTCGTGTGACTGTTTGGGCAATGGCCACATCGCCCAGCAGACTCCAGGCTCTGAGGGGTGAGGTCATTTTTACTTTTGTATCCTCAGTACTTGGCATGGAGCCTGGCCCATAATAGATGCTCAACGAATACTTGCTGAGTGAATGAATAAGTACCAAAAATGGGTAGAGAACTACAGGTGAAATGCATAACATAGCTGCTGAGAGGGGAGAGCTGTCCTGGTCCCCACCCTGACCTTTCTTAAAATCTACTTTTCTTAACATTTTCTTTAGATTCCATGCAAGCCTCTCACCACCAGCCATCTATTGAATTCCTATGTTTTGTTTAATCTCTTGTGAGTGGGGCTCTCTTAGTGGCAACCCAATGAGATCCTTCATGCTGCTGTAAGGAGATGGAGAACTTCCCGAGGGTTTTCTTATTCCAAGGTGATTCAAACTGAGGATATGCAACAGAGACAATGCCAATGACCACAACTCTGAGGAACAGTAAGGGTGGTTGTACTTCTTACCTGCTGTTATTTATAATGTGGCTCAGCACGCTACCCAGCCTGGCCAGGGAGCACCACTTCAGTTTTTTTCTAGTCCTAATGAGGTCTTAGCTCAGTCCTTATAACACCTTCCCTAACTTTTGCGTTCATTTCTCCACTTTCAACACTCTTCCCTCCCACAGACCTTATTTGAGTCCATTAGCATCTTTGTCAAATGTAAAACTCTCCTTCCAGGAGGTCAAACACGGAAAGCAACATCCAAGTACAGCACAGGGACTATAGTCAATGATATTGTAATAACTATGTGCGGTGTCAGGTGGGTACTAGACTTATCGGGAGATCACTTTGTAAGTTACATAAATGTCTAATCACCATGGTGTACACCTGAAACTAATTTAATGTTGAATGCCAACTGTAATTGAAAAATAAAAAAGAATATTTTTAAAAAAATGAAAGCAGTGTCTAAGGATCCTGTCTTTATATCACAGAGAAACCTTGGTTTATCTTAAACCTTTAAAAAAAAATTTATCTTTATTATTGAAAGTATTACAGATATCTCCCCCCGCCCATTGATCCCCTTCTCCCAGTTCCTGCCCCTCCCCAGGCCTCAATGCACTATTGTCTGTGTCCAAATAGGCATATATACATATACATTTTTTGGTTAATCTCTTCCCACCACCATCCTCCTCACTTCCCTATGAGATTTCTCAGTCTGCTCCACGCTTCCATGTCTCTGGATCTATTTTGTTTGCCAGTTTATTTTATTTGATCCCACATTTAAATGAGATCATGTGATACTTCTGTTTCTCTGACTTGTAAAAGCTCTCCTACTCTCAATTCACTGTTTCTGTCCTTCCCAGTCCTTTTTGTGTGTGTGATTAGACCAAATGAGCATTCACCCAGCTGCTTAGACCAGGATCTAGACTTAGAAGCGGGCCATCACTTTGTTGCATCCCTTTCCCTGACCCCCACACAGTCAAACCCACTGAATCCATTCACCATCCTACCTGCTAAATGTTTCCACAACTCCCCTGCTTCCTTACCTGTGTCCTCACTGCCACCACCCTGGCCAAGCTGTGTGATCTCTCTCCTTGATGATTCAAACTCTTTTCCAATTGTCTCCCTGCTTCCAGGCTTACCCCCTTCCATGCTGCTCATCTTTCCAAACACAGACACGATCATGTCTATCATTTCACCTCCTCTGCACCTCAGCTACCACCGGAGGGTCACACCTTAGAACTCATCGCTGAGTACTGCCCCATCTACAAACATCACGAATGCCAGCTTCCTGTGGCTAAAAATTCCTATACTTCCAGCTACAAACATCACCACTTTCTTCATATTCTTTAGCCATATCTTCTTTAAAAAAATACCCATTGCCCTAGCTGGTTTGGCTCACTGGATAGAGCGTAGACCTGGGGACTGAAGGGTCCCAGGTTCGATTCCGGTCAAGGGCATGTACCTTGGTTGCATGCACATCCCCAGTAGGGGGTGTGCAGGAGGCAGCTGATCGGTGCTTCTCTCTCATCGATGTTTCTAACTCTCTATCCCTATCCCTTCCTCTCTGTAAAAAAATCAATAAAATCAATTTAAAAAAATACCCCAAACTTTTCATTGTCAACACTATTGCAGATGTCCCCATCCCCCCTCCCGTCCCGCCCCTCTCCCGTTTGCCCACTCCACTCAGCCCTCACCCTCTTCCCTCTGACCATCATTTCACTGTTGTCTATGTCTATGGGTTATGCATATACATATTCTTTGGCTAATTTTTCACCTTCTTTCATCCAGTCCCCCTCACTCTCCTCCCCTCTGACAGCTGTCAGTCTGCTCCATGTATCCATGCCTCTGGTTCTATTTTGTTTAGCAGTTTATTTTGTTCATTAGATTCCACATATAAGTGAGATCATATGATATTTGTCTTTCTCTGACTGGCTTGTTTAACTTAGCATCATCTCCAGGTCCATCCATGCTGTTGCGAAAGGTAAGAGTTCCTTCTTTTTCACAGCTACGTAGTATTTCCTTGTGTAAAGGTACCACAACTTTTTATCCACTCATCTACGGATAGGTACTTGAGCTGCTTCCAGATCTTGACTATTGTAAATAATGCTACTCTGAACATTGGGATGCATATACTATTTCTTTTTGGTGTTTTGTATTTTTAGGAGTGGGATTGCTGAGTCAAAAGGCAATTCCATTTTTAATTTTAGAGGAAGCCCCATACTGTTTTCCACAGTGGCTGCGCCAGGTTGCATTCCCACCAGCAGTGCATGAGGGTTCCCTTTTCTCCACATCCTGGTCAGTACTTGTTGCTTGTTGATTTATTAATGATAACCATTCTGACAGGTGTGAGGTATATCTCATTGTGGTTTTAATTTGCATCTCTCTGATGATTAGTGATGTTGAGCATTTTTTTTACCTGCTTCCAAATGCCAACATACTCAATATCTTTAATTTCTTTTCTCTTCCCACCATATTTGTCTAGCAAAATCCAACCAAACATGCAATGAGCCATCTGCCTTCTTCGAGTTGCTAAAAACATTAGACAGAAAATAAAACCAGGATACTGATTTTACATTCTATGATGTTTCTCTACAGAGTTTGCTTTTCTGCTCTGCAAGATCCAATCCAACTTTGTAAGGTTGTTGGGAAGATTAAGAGCTAATAAATGCAAAATGATTATAAAATTACTTGATATATGGGAAGCACTCAATGAATGTAGGCTACTGTTGTTGCTAATATTATTCTTGTTGTTGTTATTGTTATCATTGCCCTTAATCCTCCCTCCTCTCACATAATGACTTGACTTCAGGCTTCATTGAGAAACTAGAACTTCCAATGAGAATCTTGCTCTCACTGAATCTCCAAACCTCCCAACAGCTCTACTGATCTCATTCCTCTCTTCCCAAAGCGAATCTTTTGTCATGGGATCTAGATCTTATATGCTTTTGCTTTCTCATATACCTTTACATTTTCCCATTTTTCCTTTTTCTCTCTCGTCCAATAAAAGAAAGTGCTCATCATCATCCTAACTGAAGTATTGTCACCAGCCCCTACACCCATATTCTGGACAATTAAATCAAGAATTTAAAGCATGTTCCACAAATCAGTGATTGATAGAGAAAGTCTTAGAAGAAAGCAAGCACCAATTGCTTTAAAAAAGAAAAATTCTATAAAGCCCTAGTTGATGCACATATTTGTACCCTGAAAGTCAGTTCCTTCAGAATCACAATTTGTTACCACAGAGCAGTTTAGCTGCGGTGATTGCATGCCTAAAAGTGCAATAATTATCCTGACAGAACCAACTGAACTAATTAGATTAGGCATTATGATCTTTAATTAGATCAACAGGAGAAGAGCATCAGTATACACCTTGGGAAGCTTTTGCTATATTGGCTTGGCTCTCAAGGATTCCCACCATCAATATTAATCCATAGGAAAGTGTTCAGCAAAACACAGTAAATCAACAACGAACGAAAGGATAATTTGGGTGAAATGAATCATTGGTGTCATAAAACAAAGGCAAAATCAGCTTATAAAATGAATCCAGGGCATTGGGGACCATGCCCTGCTCTGGCACAGCCTTAGGGTCACTCATAGTCATGGCTTTCAAAACATTACTATTGGCAGAGACGAATGACAATTCCATTACCAATATGCACTTTTCCATTCATAGGAAAATCCTGAGTTATTATACTTTTAATGATATCACCTAAGAAACTCACTCCATGTGAATCACAGAGAAGTTGCTGCGTTTGTGGATGGATAACCAAGGAGGGGAGTGATAGAATTGGAGACTTAGCCAATAGGTCTGAATTGGGTCACCATTTAAGCATTCAAATATATATATTTGATATATATGGATATAGAAATAATAAATAAATGGAGAGAGGAGAAATTACTATGTACTAGCTAGAAATGGTTTCAAGTGCTGAAAATTTGTCTTGCCCCATTACTCTTTTACTGTTATTTCCTTTCCTCTCTTTCCATGCCCTTTCTTACTTCTGAGGACTTTCTGGATTTGTTGCAAATTTCAATATTATTTTCTAAATATCAGATCCATCTGCCTCCAAACTGGGTAATGTCGTAAAGATGTTCACAATAATGATAACAGTTGCATGTAATAATATAGAAATAGTTGCATACAATAATAACACAATGGCAAATCATTTTGTTCAGTTTTTACCATTTGCCAGGCATGACACTAAGCACCCATGATACAGCCCCTGTTATAATTCTCATTTTATTGAAGGCACAGAAAGGTGACCTTATGTGCCCCAAATTACACAACCAACAAATGACAGAGCTTGAGTTCAAGACCATGAGACCTGACCCAACCCCTGTACTCTTGGTCATTACACCACAGTAAGGACCTTAAAGGAGATATCTATCCTCCTGGCCCCCCTAAGCAGAAAGGAGCGAAGACACTGATCATTCCACAGATAGGGAACCAAAAGGGCTGCCATATTTCTGATGTATATAGAATATATGAGGGAGTGGAGGGCAGCCAACTTAGAGTAATTTCATGGCTTCTGAGGGGACTCTGCTGTGGCTCATTTAGTGGCTCACCCCGCTACTTGTCTGGATACACTTAAGGCACAGTCAATGAGAGGACAGCTTAAACCAGCAGTTGTGATGCCGCCAGATCTTCATGTAATGAAGACCCCTACAGCTCTTTACCGCACACAATGCTCAAGCTCTCAGACAGGACATCGTAGGAGAGTGGAGACAGACCCCTCAGACCCGTGGTAGGTCTTGTCTGGATACACTTAAGGCACAGTCAATGAGGGGACAGCTTAAACCAACAGCTGTGATGCCGTCAGGTCTTCATGTAATGAAGACCCCTACAGTTCTTTACCGCACACAATGGTCAAGCTCTCAGGCAGGAGATCGTAGGAGAGTGGAGACAGTCCCCTTATACCC
>NW_006300047.1:294735-299659 GCF_000327345.1 Myotis davidii | reverse complement strand
GGTTTGCCGACCACTGCAGACTGATAAATGAGCACGAATGTCCCTTGAGCTGAGCCTGGAACCCAGGTAGCCTCCGGGTTTGGTCTTCTGAGAGCTTCAGGTCTATGACTCTGATTCTTAAAGGCAGAGATGCACTTACACCTGTGCCTTCAGGCCCCAGAGATACAATTCACTCTAAGACTACTTGCCTAAGCTGCCATGGAGAGACAGAGAGAGAGAGAGAGAGAGAGAGAGAGAGAGAGAGAGAGAATGAGAATGGGTAATACTCCAGAAGGGCAGCTACTGGAGTATTACCCCAGAATGGGTCACTGAGTGGCTGGTTTTAAGATGTTGTTCCTTGTTACTTAGAATCCCTCTTTATTCTCTAAAAGAGGCTTCGCTGAGGTCAGAGTGAGGAAGACTTAATCTTACACAGAACAGCTCTTCCAGGGAACACAATATCCACAGTCTCTTCCACCAACAGTACTTTATGGGCCTATAAAAGGCTTGTAGGTGCTCCCAACAGTAACAATAACTAGCATTTGTTGAGCCCTGCTGTGCAGGCCACTATGCTAAATCCTTTAGAGGAATAAAATTTTTTATACAAATGGTCCCAATCGATTTTTATAGCAACCCCACTACACAGATGAGGTCATTGGGAATCAGAGAGATTAAGTAACTTTTTCAAGGTCAAATACCAAAAAGGGTCAGAGCCAGGACTCAAATCCAGATCTATGTATGTCACTTCAAAGCCGAGTCTCTTAGCCACCTACCCACACTGCCGGCTCCTCATCGCTTATTTTTCTCCATCCCAATGCTCAGGAGGTAGACAGAACAGGCTTCTAGCAGACAATGTTAGAGCTACCGGGAAAGCAAATGGTAGCTGCTTCATTGTAAATACACTCTTCTGTATTTCCTGCCCCTCAGGACTTGAGGGTGGCAGAGAAGAGAAAGGAGACAGAAAGCAAGTACAGCAGTGTGACGAGCAGGAGTAGGAACCAAGCAGCACAGATGTGCACAGGAGGTTGGCTGAGAGTGCAAAAGGAGGAACCCAGGACCATTTTAGAGTCAGCCTCGGATTCTAACCGCCCACCTACCCTCGCCCTTCCTCCCTCCAGGCTGTGATGGTCTGGGGAGACTCGGACACTTACTGAAGTTGCTGTATGTTCCCTGAGTTAACAGTCACCAGAAGAAACTGTTTCCCCCTCTCCCACTTGGAAAAATTAATGTGTTGGAATAATTATGATTCATCCTTTGATCTGTCTCTATATCTGCAAAGCATAAATAGTGTCAGCTGGTGAGTCCTGATAGCTCTGATATTTCAGGTTTAAATTTTGCATAATACAAGACTTGGTTGCTAACACCGGTAAATAATTTACTCTAGTCTGAAACACAAGCTCCAGGCAAGGAAAATGAGATCAAACATGGGAACTGCAGTACCAGAGCAACCACTGCAATCCTGTGAAGTTTCCCCAAACTCACTGCTGGAGGAAGGGTCAGGTATGGGGGTGCTGAGGGGGAGATAAATCAGCCACAGTCCTTGTCCAAATACAATGGCTTTACTGATATTGATGGAGGCTGGAGAAATCAATATCAATCATGAGGGTGGAGGGGGGAAGTGAGGGCTGAAGGAGATTTCCTCCAGATTCTAACATCAAAACATGTTTTCCCCATTCCTTGTATGAGCTGAGTAGCCATGCCCATTCCTTACACATCCTTTAGAAAAGCATTCCAAGCCATGGCATGCCGAAGAATGGAAGAAAGGAGTGCGTGCCTGATTTTTTTTATTTCATATATCTGGGGCAGAAATCAAAATTAACAAACAAGGAACTTAATATGACAGGGGAGGTTGTCTAATGCTTTAGTCATGAAGTCACATGAAAAAGGCAGAAGTTGAAACGCAGCTGCAGTCTGATCGCAATTAAGTTCAAGCCAACAGCAAAATGTCTGGAGTGAGAAGAGATGGACCATAAATGCGCTAACATGTCAGCATCAGTGGCTGCCATTAGGTGATGGGAGGATAGTTACGTGCCACACTCCTTGTTACTATAAATGGGGGATCCTGGTGGGAATGCAGGCGCCACTGTTTTGTCTTGAGATGACCTTTCAGATGGGCCTGGACAGGAATAGCAGGCCTCTGTGATGGGCATGGCCAGCCTTGAAGAGGGAGACACTTCCTCCTGTCAGCAAATCGTTGGTAAGTGGGACAGATATCAATTGGCTCTTACTATTCTCTACTCTATTGGTAGTGACTGTCTGGAACACTGAGGTAAGAAGGATCCTGAAATCAGTGGAACAGAAAGCCTGATTGATTAGTGATGCCTACCTGGGGGCAGGAGAGGAAGTGATGCCTACCTGGGGGCAGGAGAGGAAGTGATACCTACCTGGGGGCAGGAGAGGAAGTGATGCCTACCTGAGGGCAGGAGATGCTATATTTGCCATCCGGGCTTGAAGTCAGCCACCTCAAGTCAAATCTTGGCTTTGAGCATGAGTTTTTGAACCTTAAAAAGTCACCCTAATTTTCCTGGATTTGTTCCCAACGTGTGGGAATTAAATGGAATCATTTATAAGGATGTTGCTGGCATAAGTAAATGCTCATTAAATTTCCCTATTTTCTTCTCTCCCCTTTCTTTTTCATCCTTCAGGATGCAAAGGGCATAAGAGAACTTTATTCTATTTTCAGGATGCTCAAAAATCCAGCACATTTCTAAGTGCTTCAACCAGCCAGTGGAAGGTCCCAGGTTAGAGGAGGATTGGGACCCTCTTCCTCACCTGCCTGGCCTACAGCAGACAGTTGAGGGCTATGAGTTCAGATGTCAATGGGATCTGTAACACATTGTTCTCTTTGCTGTTTTCTGTGCAACCCTATGAAGATGAACATGGTATGATTGACAGGCCTGCAAGACAAGGTGTTTTACGACCAAATAGTGTTAGAAAGGCCTGTCAGAATGAGGAAAGATACCTCAATTCACTGGGTACAATGCTGAGCTAAACAGAATATGGATGGAAATTTTTGGATTCTTCCTTCAAGGCTAGAAGCCTGGAATCTTAATAGCTATGTATTCCTGAAGGTAACGAATTTTTTTATTGGGCTGAGAAATGCAATTTCCATTTATTAGATTTCAACTAGAAAAGCGTATGCAATTTCATTCTCTGTGGCGCTCATTTTCCCTTTTAGATTCCGTGTGTCCAGTCTCTCGAGAAATGGGTACCTTTCGGTCCTGGTGTGGAGAACAATAACTCCGCAAAACCAATAATTAGTACTAGCCCATTCGTGCCATTGCCATTTTCACTTTAATAGGATTCTTTGCTGAAGTCTGGAAGTGTGGTGGGTGGTAAGAATTTAAGTTTTGGATTCCATCCGATATGGGCTTAAATTCCAATTTTCCAACTTACTTTCACCTTCTGAACCTTGGATCTTCAGAGAGTAAACGGCACTAAAGGTACTTGCACATTTCAGGATTTTTGTAAGATATGCAATTTTCCACTCACAGTGTCAGTTTCTAGGCAGAGCCTAGAAACATGGTGGAGTTGACGCCAGCACAGCAATCCTCAGCCAATGGGAAATAGAAGTCAGTGGATAAATGCCAGGACCTCCGGGCCAGCAGAGGGGGCACTCTGAGGTGCTTTCTACACAGTTACTCAGAGGGTCCCAGCAGGATGCTTTCTCCATTTAGTGGTAATCAACTCAATAACACCCCCTTTATCAGATTCCCTTTCTTTCATGTCTCACTTGCTCTATTCCTTCATCCCTACTTTGAGAGCTAACCTCTCAAATAAAATACCTGCAGCAACTTCTTACCCCAGGTTCTCTTTTGAGGAGAATCAAATTAACATCCCAGGTATGCTAAACATTCTTCTTCTCTTTTTCCCCTAACACTCACTCTTTCTGCTTTATTTCCCACACTCATGGATGAGTCAATTTCTCCCTCAAAGGCTGAAAAAAGCCACCATCGTCTTTTCTTCTATATCTATCCCCCCCATCTATTTCTTTCTTTAACTCTTGGACAAATAGGACCTCTCTCTCTCTCTCTCTCTCTCTCTCTCTCTCTCTCTCTCTCGCTATTACTTTTCTGTTGTAATGAAAAAGCACGGTTCTCCACCAAGGCCATTATTTTTTCATTAATGGTACCAACATCTCTGCTTAACCCGAAACCAGTGGGTCATCCTCTTCTCATCCTCTGATCAATCAGCAAATCATATATGCTTCTCCATTTTTATCCATCTCTCTAAATTAATAATTGCTAATCTTGTTGAGTATTTGCTAATGCTAAGCACCTTCTGAACTTTACATGCTTTATCTCATTTATCCCTACAGGCATGGTACTATTTTTATCCCCATTTACAGATGGCAAAAATCAAGATAAAGGAGGTCAAGGAATTTGCCCAAGGTTGTTTGAGTGTGGAAGTAATGGCTTGGAATGCTGATCCAATTCTTTCTTTTTATTAAATATATTGTTATTGATTTCAGAGAGGAAGGGAGAGGGAAACATAGAAACATCAACGATGAGAGAGAATCATTAATTGGCTGCCTTCTGCATGCCCCCTAATGGGGATTGAGCCCGAAACCTAGGCATGTGCCCTGACGGGGAATCCAACCGTGACTTCCTAGTTCATGGGTCGATGCTCAACCACTGAGCCACACCAGTGGCCTTGTTCCAGTTCTTAATTGCAGAGATCATGTTCTTAATCACTCTGTTTGTCCACGTGTCCATCTCCCAGGGCATCACAACCCCACCTGTTTCTTCCTACTCCATGATCTCCACTCTGTCCCGCTCCCAGGGCTTCTTACCTTCTGCCTTCACTCATGCTGATGTATCTTATTTTATGCAGTAGTCTCACACAAATGATTTATAGAATGAATGAGCCTTTACTTATCTGGTTATTCTTCCCATATGTATTACTGGCATTAACACTTAATTGTTCACTATTGTTTCATTCCCAA
>NW_006300047.1:293354-294703 GCF_000327345.1 Myotis davidii | reverse complement strand
TTGGGGCTTTGGAGTCAGAAAGGCTTGAGGTCAAGCCCCTTTGCCATAACTTAGTAGTTATGGGACCTTGACTTCCTCAGATATAAAATATGGATTAAAAATAGCTCCTCCCCATAGGTTTGTTGAAAGAAGTGGATGAGATCATTTATATAGGCAAATTGATCTTCAGTGTTTCTGCCACGTAATAAATGTTTATTATTCTGTGGTACTAGCAGAAGCAAAGGCAGTAGTAATAGTAGCAGTAGTAATAGTAGTGGTAGCAGTAGTAAATAATGGTAGAAGTATCAGTAGTACTACGTCCAGATGTCAAGAGGGTCCTCAATTACATGCAATCTCAGTTCCATGGCCAGGGGAAGTTCAGAGTCTTCCTCAAGATTTTATTAATTTTTAAGGTTACTTGGTCTCCTCCCCTCTACCCTTGCCACTTGCAGTCTATGCTTCCTATAGCAGTCAGAAAGGCCTTTAAAAACTCAGGTCAGCCCTAACTGGTTTGGCTCAGTGGATAGAGTGTCAGCCTGCAGAGTGAAGGGTCCCAGGTTCAATTCTGGTCAAGGGCATATGCCTTGGTTGTGGGCACATCCCCAGTGGGGAGTGTGCAGGAGACAGCTGGATTGATGTTTCTCTCTCATCAATGTTTCTAACTCTTTATCCCTCTCCCCTTCTCTCTGTAAAAAAATCAATAAAATATATTTTAAAAAAAACAAAAACTCAAGTCAGATCCTGTCCCTTTCTCTGCTCCAGATCCTTCATTGGCTTCCCATCCCACATCCTGCCCCACTCAGGATAGAATCTATAATCTTGGCCATTCAACACCCTATGTGATTGGCCCCTCCTGACTGGCTGACCCCTCTCCTCCCACGGCTCCCTGCACTCTCCCTGTCCAGATATGCTGACATCCTTGCTTTTCCCAATCAGGCCAAGCATTCTCATTTTCTGGGCGTTTTCTCTTGTTCCCTATGCCTGGTGGTCTCTTGCCCCAGATAACCTACTGCCCCTTCTTATTTAATTCTGGTCTCTACTTCAACATCTTTTTTTCAAAGAGGCTTTCCTTGACCGTCATGTACCATCGTCACACCATCATCTTGCCCTACTACATTTTCTTGCCAATTATATTCAACTATAGGCCCGGTGCACACATTTGTGCCTGGGTGGGGTCTGGGCAGGAGAAGGGGCTGCAGTTAGTTGGTGGGATGGCCTTGCCCCCTGGTTGAACACCTGGTTGAGGGGACAATTTGCATATTAGCCTTTTATTGTATAGGACTAGAGGCCCGGTGCACAAAAATTTGTGCACTCGGGGGGGAAGGGGGGGGTCCCTCAGCCCGGCCTGTGCCCTCTCGCAGTCTGGGACC
>NW_006300047.1:278019-291818 GCF_000327345.1 Myotis davidii | reverse complement strand
AGCTTCTACATGTTACAGTGTTTCTTAAACTGCAAGCTCAGAGGCCGGCAAGGCAGGCAGGGAACGTTGCAGTCCTCTGTCACTGAAGCAAGCAAGCCTCATGTTCAGTTTAAGCTGTCTGGCTGCTGGCCGCCATCTTGGCTGGCAGTTAATTTGCATATTGCCCTGATTAGCCAATGGGAAGGGTAGCGGTCATATGCCAATTACCATGTTTCTCTTTGATTAGATAGGATGCTTTCACATAAACCCCATGGGATCAAGGATTTTCCCCTTTTCACTGCAGTTCCCCTAGTTCTAGAAAACTGTCCAGCACCTAGTCATGCTCAGTGAGTATTTCTTGACCAAGCAGCCTCCTAATTAAAATGAATCACTTTGTCTTACAGGTCACCTTATTCCATGAATCCTGGCTCAAGTCCTCACTGTACTGACCCAGACTCAAAACTCAACCTCTTTCTTTATTTCCCCAAAGCAAACACTGGCAAAAGCACTGTAGAAGGCATTTGTGAGTTGGTGAGTTTTATTGTGAGTTGGTATGCCAGGGCAGACCAATCAGAATAAAAGAAAAATGCCGACTGTCACCGAAATGTGTTTTCTTCTTTTTCTCAGTCCCCTTTGCTCTTCACTTTCCCCATTCTAGTTCCCTTTCTTCTCTATGCCTTCTCTCTCCAGCCCAGGAGCAAAGCACCTCCCTTTCATCTCCCCACACAGAACCACATAGCCTTTTCTTTTATTGCTTTATTTTTTCCCCCGAAGTCCAGGCACTCCGAGCTTTTCTTCAAGTCCCAAGTGGCTTTTCAAGGGATTTCTCCCCACAAATGAAAAAGAATCCCAATGTCAGCTAATGATATAATTAATGTTGCTACATTTGCTGCACTCATGTTAGCATAAGATTATTATCTCTTTAGGAAGAAGAGCTATGGTGTAGTGAACTCAGAAAACGTTTAGAAAATACTCAACCATGTGACCACCTCTCTGTGGGCCCTGGATACACAAACATGAAATGATATAGAGTTGAATCATGTGACCCCCTCTCTGTGGGCACTGGGTACACAGAGATGAAGTGATGCAGAGTTGGCCCTCCACAGGGCCACAGTCTAAGAGGAAAATCAGGCACAGAAAACAACCATTTTCATATTAGGTAATCAGCCCAACATTGAATTATGCATAAGGCCCAGCAAAATACAGAAGTAGTATCATAATTTACAGTTGCTCATTTCATGACTCTCCTGCCAGACTGAAATTTCCTTGAGAGAAAGATTTTTCCTGAAGAAGAACTAAGTCTCCTCAGGGGAGTGTGATACTGAGGAATATGGTATTTGAACTGAGCTCTGAAAGATGAAACAGAGAAGTGGGAGAGTGTTCATTTAATCTCTGTATAACCAGGGCCCAGCCTTTACAGCATCCTCTGTGCTGAATCTGGCACAGCGCTGGCTTCAGAACAAGCACGCATTGCATTGTGGTCTTAAACTTGCTGCAGCCTCAGCTCCATAGCATACATGAGAGACCTGTGCATTCTCAAATCTCAGAATATTCAGGACTTCTAAGGCAAAAGTACTCAGGGGCTGTCCACAGAGCAACAACATCAGCATAATTGTTAGAAATTCCCATTCTCAGGCCCTCCCAGAACTTCTGGATCAGAAACTCAGGGGGTAGGACTCCATGATTGGTGTTCTTATAAACATTCCATGTGATTTCTGATGCATGTTCAAGTTTGAGGACCCCTGATCTAATGTGTGGGGGTGTGGGGCTAAAATTCTATATTAACACACACACACACACACACACACACACACACACACACAGAGATAAAAACATATTTTATCTGCCCAGTTTGAGAACCTCCACTCTAGACATGGCCCATGTCTTTATTGCCATTGGCTCAGCACCACAAAGACAGATGTGCTCTGCTTTTTAGAGCTAGCTTGGGCTTCCTCCAAAACACCTGTGTACATAAATGTGAACTAGACCAGCATCTGCTGAGGGAGGTGAGGCTAATCTGATGTTCACATGCTCCTAGGAGAAGGGAAAAGTGATTGTTTCTTTGCCGAAGACCTTGAATCACACAAAGACAAGAGACGCCCTAAAAAAACAAAAAGCACATCTAGAACAACCAACAAGAGATGTTTCTCCATTCAGCATTTGTTCAACTTGCAGAATTTGGGTGGTTTATGACTTTCAATGAATATGCAAGTTGATTCTTTTCACCCAAATATAATTAACACAATTCAGTATTTTTATTCAACAGACAATATACCATAGAGACAATATTAAACAGACAATATGCAATTATAATGAACACCAAGGAATATTTTTATTAAATAGGTTATTTAATGGTAAGAGGCCCCTGAAAGGTTATTTCACATTTCATTTATTCTTTGAACACCTCTAGGAAAGTCTTTAATATTTAAAGCATTGTGCTCTCCAAACGGGTTCCTTCCCTGGAAATGAATCACTTTTTGATTGATGCAAGTGACAACAGTAACAAAAGCATCTGTATCTGGGTGATTTCTTTGATTGGAGTATCAGGCTCATTTGAGCAGATTGTTGGTAAAGTCAGGGTCAGGGGTTCAGTCCTTGTGTGGGTAGTAGCGGAAGTGAACAATGTGTGGTAAAAAACACTGAAGGGTGCAGAAGTGGGTGAGGACCTTGGAATATCATAACTATGTTCCAAAAAGGATGATGAGGGAGATGCTGTCAGAAATAACTCCCAGGTTTGTATCTGTTTGTTAGTCCTCATGGACAACCTATGTATTTAAACCTTTGAAAAAATCAAGGAAAACAGTGGAATGACTCCAGAGCTCAGGAAATTTTCCCCAAGGAAAGTTTTATCTCATAAAAAAGAAAAGCTCTGCTGAAATCTTCTACATGGCCTTGAATTGCAATTATAGAGCCCCTACTTTGGTGTTATCATCACATGGTGTGATGCTGGTAATTTTGTCTCACAGTAGGTCCAGCAAATTATAGATCATTTATGGCCCATGTAAAAACATGTATATACAAAACTGCCATCGCTTACACACTGTCAAAAGTATCTTGCCCAAGTGGCTCAGGTCATTTGAAAAGATCTTGCAGATTACCCAATGAGCAGTGGCTTAATGTAACATCAAGTCTGTGGTCCTCTCACTTTCGTATAGTACTTGCTATAGACAGAGACATTATGCACAAATAGAGGACACATCTATCTAATGAGAGGAGAGGTGTGTTTTTGTACGTAGTATAAGTATTTACGTAAATACATTTCAAATTTGATTGCTCATACAAGTTACCAGAGGAGCTTGTTAAAATACAGCTTCTGATTCAGTGGGTCTGGGGGTCCTGGAAATGCTGAATGTATAACCAACTTCCAGGTGATGCCAATGTTTCCAGTCCCCAGACCACACTTTGAGTAGCAAAGATCTAGGTTGTAAAAATCGGAGTTAATAGTTATAAACAATTCCTCTCTTCTCTAAAGGATCTTAACAACCTTAGAAATCATCTGTCACTAGTACAACAAGGAGTTCCAATCAACCAAATTTAAACTTGAAGAATGAAACTGACTACCAGGGTGAACATAAATGTCCGGCAATAATTGCCACAACCACTCAGAGATCATGCTTTTTGCAACTATTATGTGTTGAGTGCTTATTGAGTGGCAGACACCATGTAGAGTTTGCTCTGTGTGACCCAGTCATGCTGAGGTTGGAACTCAGATAAACTGGGTACATAAAACAGAGGAAGGGGAGATGCCACCTGTGGGTACCACTTATTAAGCTCTTGTGCTGTGCCAGGCACTTTACAAACATTCCCCTATTTAATCCTCACAATGATAAGAGAAAAATAGTGTCATTCTCCCCGTTTTCCAGAAGAAGAAGCCATGATGAGAAGTTAAGTCATTGGCTCAATTTCATATTGTTAAGTGGGAAACCGAGAATTTGAACCCCAAGTCTGTTGACTCATTATCCAGCTTCTTTTAAAGTTTGCATCACTTGGAATGGAAATGTGGCTTCCAATTCTAACACCAGATGAACCGCAAGCAGAATGGGCTGAGAAAATGAAGTTCCCTCCCAAAATAGGCAGGCGCATACACAGTCCACACACCCAACTGAGCTGGCCTTGCTCTCCTTCGCTAAAATTGGAACTGAGAACACGAAGCTGCTAATGAGCCCTTACTTATCCCTGGGTGTCCCACCGTCTTCCCGGCCATTAGAGCTCAGCTACAATCCCAATCTGTATTGCCAGTGGCTGCAATCATCTATCATTCAGAAATGCCTTCTCCCAAAACCCCACGGACTGTCAATTCCCTCCTGTGCTTCAAATGATTAATCAACCAAGTCAATCAACAAGTCCTTAAAACTGAGCTGAGATCACTGAAATGCAAAGGCATTTCTCATCAGCCATCTCTGAGCAGTGCGCACTAGTGTGTGGAATTGTGGGGCTGACTTTGCAACCACCTCTCCAGTTTGGGGAAGCCAGAGGTGGTTTCTGATGCAGTGAGGTGGGGAAAGAGGAATTTCAAGGAATCTTGGTAGCACAGGTAGGCTCTTACTTGTAACTGTTATCCAAGGAATTACAACAACCAACCTCACACTGCATTCGGATCACCATAATATACAGAAACATGCTAATTGGAGGGAACATGATATAACTATTGGGAGAAAAACCAATGGGATTATTAAAAACTGGGTTATATAGTTTTTAAAGCTGATGGGAAGGGGGGAAGACAGTATAGATGAGGAGACAAGAATGTGGGGAACACAGTGCTGGTTTATAACATTGACAGAAGCCTTTTAAAAGACACTTGAAGCTGGTGGGAAAGTGGTGGGTTGCATTGACCAGAGAATTCTCTAGTTAGAAACATTCTTGGAGAAACATGAGGTTAACGTTTAAATATATAAAATGCATTTGCTTAGAACAATGGCCTCCTAAGCAGAATGTGTGCAAGAAATCCCACTGGCATTGTGAGACCCCAGAAATGGGACTCTCACTCTGTCCCGCAGACCAACGGCGACCCCAATCAACCGCAGGAGACGTCACTTGATGCAAACAGCAAGAGGTTTTTATTCCAGCGCGCTGGGGCTCAACTCGAACCTCACGCAGGAGTGGAGTTGGGCCCCGGGCAACAAGTCTTTCAGATATTTATAGGCAAAAATCACACATCAGGGAGGGGCTGCATGCAGGAGGGTAAGAGGGAAACAAAGAGATTCCAAGGACCCTGCTGTGTATCTCAGTAGGGCGTTTTACGACTTGTTATCTTAATGGTTGATTGGCGCTCTGTTTACTCAGCCTGCCACTTGTGACCGAGGGCTATCTCCGAGGGCAGCCTCAAGGCCTGCACTCCCTTTGTTCCCCTCCCCTGGCGTCTCCAGCGGGGGCGGGGAGGGGGAAGCCTGGGGAGGGGGAGCCTGGGGAGTTGAGATAAAACAGGCGGCTCGGTTTGTGCAGCTTAAGCAGAATGTGTGCAAGAAATCCCACTGGCATTGTGAGACCCCAGAAATGGGACTCTCACTCTGTCCCGCAGACCAACGGCGACCCCAATCAACCGCAGGAGACGTCACTTGATGCAAACAGCAAGAGGTTTTTATTCCAGCGCGCTGGGGCTCAACTCGAAACTCACGCAGGAGTGGAGTTGGGCCCCGGGCAACAAGTCTTTCAGATATTTATAGGCAAAAATCACACATCAGGGAGGGGCTGCATGCAGGAGGGTAAGAGGGAAACAAAGAGATTCCAAGGACCCTGCTGTGTATCTCAGTAGGGCGTTTTACGACTTGTTATCTTAATGGTTGATTGGCGCTCTGTTTACTCAGCCTGCCACTTGTGACCGAGGGCTATCTCCGAGGGCAGCCTCAAGGCCTGCACTCCCTTTGTTCCCCTCCCCTGGCGTCTCCAGCGGGGGCGGGGAGGGGGAAGCCTGGGGAGGGGGAGCCTGGGGAGTTGAGATAAAACAGGCGGCTCGGTTTGTGCAGCTTGTAGCACTTTTTATTCTTTCAGCATATGAGAAGATATTAGAACTTCTAATAATGTTTACTTTTACTTGAAATTAAGAAACAAATAAAGCTTTATGGATGTCTAACACATGATTGACAATGGATAACTGCTCTGTGTATAAGTGAATATGCACACATTTGGGTGTGTAATCAAACATCGATAGCCAGTACGCTTGTTTATATGTGAATCTCTGTGTTTGAAAATATTCTAAATGTTATATTGGTAGAAATAATATGTACTCAAACAGGTAAATAGAGGGTTAGAGATTTACATAATTGAATATCAGACAGCTGTTAAAAATGAATAAATTGAATTTAGATCAGTCTCAAACAAAATGCTGAATGTAAAAAAGCAAAGCTGCAAAATAATGTGTTGAGTGTGATTCTATTTGTGTATAGTTTTCAAAACACACAAAACAGCACCCTATGTTGTTTATTAACATTTGCATATATAAAAAGGCTATGACATCAAGGATGAGAGGAGTGCTCACTACTTCAGCGTATGGTAACACCCGAGAGAAAATTAAGGGCACAAGATTGGAGAAGACCACAGAGGGAGTCTGAACCCAGTACTGACGGTTGTTCACTCTAGGAGATGGGAGAGGCTGCTTTTCAGTTTATTAAATGAGTCTATACTTTTCCATATGTTCAAAATATTCCTAAGTAATCAAAGAAATGAACTGTACTAAATTGCTGGGTGGAGGAGAATGTACCCTGGACAGTGAGAGTTACATGTCACAGTGTGGGGAGGCTACAGAGACTTTCTTGTGATCTGACAGTGAGATGAGCTGAAACAGAAGCTCAACCTAGAGAAGCAGAGAGTGTAGCCAAGACTAAACTGCTGCTGCCGCTCTGGGCGGATCCTGTGTGGGCCCTCTCTTCAAGCCTATTGCATCACAATGAGCAGAGCCACAGACCAGTGATCTGGGGCAATGTGACATGTGATCCTGTGAGCCCCATCTTGGAAGATTTGGGGTAAATTTGAGAAAAATGTGAGAAAAGGACAAAAACTGAGCTTATGGGGGGCAGCTAGGCCAGTGGTTTTCAGCCCCAGCAACACTGAGGCAGCTTACGTATGTCTGACCCCCTCCCGGACCAACTGGGTCAGCCTTTCTGGGAGTGGAGACCTAGCAGGAGCATTTCAAGTTCCCCAGCTGATTCCAAGGTGCCGCCTAAGGCCCCGTGAACACAGGTTCTGTCTGCTTTTACTCTTGGACTGATAACAATCAAGGTAACTTGTATTTGCAAATACACATTGCCTCACCGGCCCTGCTGGTGGCCTTTTCTGCTCACAGACCTCAGTGGGAAGTGGGGAGTAGAGTCAATGACCCTTAAGGAATCTCTGAGACCATATGGTATGATGGCCCCATTTTCAAAACGAGAAAATGAAGGTCCTAAAATGCAAAATGCCTTGACCCTAAGACACACAATTAACCAGTAGTAGATCCAGGATTCAAATGGTGATTTCTGGATACCATCTTGAAAATAAAATGAAAGGAAGTTCTATTCATAAGGGTTTCTTTTCCCGAGCCAACACTGTTCACCTGAACTGGCTTGAGGTGTTGCTCAGTGGACCTTCTTTCTAGCACAAAATAATTTATAGTTATCCTACTTGTATGGAAATGGGAGTTTCTCAATTATGCCAAGGTTCGTAAAAACCATTTGTTCAGTTAACTATTTTAAGTGCTCCCACTATGATCTTGTTTTTAACATAAATTTATGTTCTTTTTTTCTGGGAGTGTTTGCTTAGTAATGGAAAGCTCTAATCTACCCTCTAAATAGTCATGCATTATTATTAGGAACCAAATTAATGAGGTACTGAAGGGCTCTTTACTCTGAGGGAAAGGCTTGTAATAGAATGGGCTCTATAATAAAAATGTTAAGGAATAATAATAGCAAACACTTATTAGCACTTGCTGGTCACTGTTCTCAGTGATAGGTTTGCCAGATGTAGCAAATAAAAATATAGGACAGCCAGTTAAAGTTGGATTTTAGATAAACAATAAACAATCTTTTAGTATAAGTAAGTTATGTTATTTTTCCTTGTTGATTCTGGCAGCTCAACTGAGTGAACTAATTCCATTTAATCTTTATACAACCCGATGAGGTAGCTTCTATTATAATTCCCACTAGAGGACCGATGCACGAAATTCGTGCAAGGGTAGGCCCTCGCAGCTGCCCCGGCTTCATCCGGAAGGTCGTCTGGATAGTTGTTCCGCTGTTCGGCTTTTCGGTTTATTTGCATATTATGCTTTTATTATTATAGATAAGCCAGTGGAGGCAGGGTGTTAGGTAACTTGCCCAAAGTGACAAAGCCAGTATATAGCAGAGTTGGGATTTGAACCCAGGAGATATGGGAGGGGGGGAGGGATGGGAGGGGCGAAGGAGAGAGAGAGAGAGAGAGAGAGAGAGAGAGAGAGAAAACCCATTGTGAGCTTGATGAGGCAATATATAGAATCAAAGACTATATAAATAGCCAAAACCGGTTTGGCTCAGTGGATAGAGCATCGGCCTGCGGACTGAAAGGTCCCAGGTTCGATTCTGGTCAGGGGCATGTATCTGCGTTGCGGGCACATCCCCAGTAGGAGATGCGCAGGAGGCAGCTGATCGATGTTTCTCTCTCATCGATGTTTCTAACTCTTTCTCTCCCTTCCTCTCTATAAAAAATCAATAAAAAAATATATTTTTAAAAAAAGACTATATAAATACCTGACTGTGGTTTAGTATATTGCCTCTGCTGAAAAGTTTGTCCTTAGGGAGGAGAGTTAGGTTGGGGTGTATGTCATGTTCCTACCTTTCTTCTGCGGACTCCTGGAATTTTGTATCCCCCAGTCAGCTTTTGAAAGTCTCCAGGGCAGTAGGACATTCTAAGCTGGAGATGGCTGATGGAAACCTTAAAGTTCATTTTTTTTAAATAAAATTATTTATTTTTTACTTTTTACTTTATTTATTATTTGTTTTACATTTTAAAAATATTTTTCTTTTATTTATTTTGTATTGAATTTATTTTTAGAAACTGCAGAGTTCTTAATACCCATTCAACAATTACCTGCTGAGTGCTGGGCAAATAAGGGCGATTAAGACAGTCAAGAGGCTCATCCCCATGGGGCTTCTGTTCACTTTATCTTAGATGAGGTTGGGTGATAGCTTTCTTCTAGCAAATTTGGTGCAGGCACAGTATCTCAGGCCTAATTGCAGCCCATCCTGAGGCAACGGGGCTGTGGCATGTTCCGATGCAACTCCTACTCTGTCACCCAGGAACAAGTAGCACCACCTCAATGGTAAGAATGAGGGTCACACTGCTGAGATTTGGGACAATTAAAACTGAGGACCGGTGGTCTCCTGAAGCAGGCTCTTGTCAGTCATTGACCCCAGTTCTTAGCATTCATGAAGCAACACCTAAGATGATTAAGTTTATTATCTAATACCATTTCCTCCATAGGTTCATGGCTAAGGGTACCATTTTTGCAATGAGACCATAGTTAACATCTGACTTTGCTGCATGATGCTAATGTGATCTTGGGAAGATTGCCACAGATCTCTGTACCTCAATTTCCACTTCTACATGATAAGAAACACTGCCACATTACTAAATTTAAGGCCCACATTTTTAAAACATCTCTCAAATTGAAATGTGACATACAATTGATTTAGACATTTAAAATATTAATCTCTCCCCCCCCCCAATGTCTGAGCTGATGGTGCATCTTATAACTTACAGCATTTTAGAATAGAGCACTTTCAGCAAGAAGACCTAACCTGATTAAGACAGTTTTACATTTTCATTGGGTTTAACTCTTGGTTGATTATGGGAAACACTCATTCATTCAGTCATTAATTCATTCTTTGATTCATCAAATATGTAGTGCGTGCTTGCTACATTGCATTGCAGTCGTCAAAGTAATATAATGGTAAATAAGAAATTGAATTACTGCCTGTATGGAAACTTCAGTTTAATGAGACAACTTTAAAAATGATTATAAAAGTAAAGCATTTCGAATAAGATTTAACACCCATCAGAGGGACATCAGTGAAATGGAATTGTAGAAACCTCCCAAAATCTGTTCTTCATATAAACAACACTAGTAAAAAAAAGTGTCAAAAACCAACTTTTTCCGAACTTGGGAAATTAATCAAAGACTTTTATTTGAGAAAAACAGTGAAAAATCTTGAGACCAGAAATCTCTGTGGCATTTTAACTTGCCCCATTCAAATCCCCCTCCTTAGCCCCAGAGTAGCCTTGAAAACCAATAGGCTGCAACCACAGGGAAAACCAGCAGCCTAAGCCATTGGAAAGGAAAGAATGGGATTGGAGCTCTCCAGAAGCACCATTCTCAGCTGAATGTCATTACTGACCTGTGGGGGCCACTGGGAACACCCACCAACAAAGCCTGTATTTATGACCTGACGCAGAGCCTTCTCTGTGTGAACAACCTTTTCCCTGGAGACATGAGATACCACCTCACACCTGTTAGAATGGCTATCATCAACAAGACAAGTAAAAACAAGTGTTGGAGAGGTTAGGGAAAAAAGGGAACCCTCATTCATTGCTGGTGGGAATGTAGACTGGTACAGCCACTATGGAAAACAGTATGATGGTTCCTCCAAAAAAAATAAGGATAGAGTTACCATGTGACCAGCAGCCCCTCTTCTGGGTATCTACCCCCAAAACCTCAAAAACATTTATTTGCAAAGATATATGCACCCCCATATTCATTGCAGCATTATTCACGGTGGCTAAGATATGGAGACAACCGAAGTGTCCTTCGATAGAGGATTGGCTAAAGAAGATGTGGTACACACATGCTGTGGGATTCTACTCAGCCATAAGAAAGGATGACATACTACCATTTGCGACAACATGGATGGACCCTGAGAATATTATGATACACGAAATAAGTTAGTCAGAAAAAGCTCAGAACCATATGATTTCACTCATATGTGGGATGTAAAACTGAAACTCTTAGGAACAGACAACAGTATGGTGGTGACCACCGGGAAGGGGCTGCAGGAAGTAGTAAAGAGTAAATGGGGCCAAGTATGTGGTGACATCAGATGATTTGACTGGGTGGTGGGCACATAACGTCATATACAGATCACATATCTTAGAAATGCACACTTGAAACCTATATAACATATTAACCAATGTCACCCCAATAAATTTAATTTAATAAAACCATCAGGGACAATTGTTCATAGTATACATTTGAACAAACAAAAAGCTGACGAAGACATTTAAAAGGAAATGGTGAAAAATAAGATGTCCATTGAGGATTTTGAAAATGACATATTCCTGAGAATCTAGGAGATTACAGATATGCATAAAACTGCATGCCTGGGGCTATGCACATGCTAAGGACAGCACTGATAAGACCTTAAATTATCATGTCTGGCTGACCTTGTGACTCAGAAGCTCTTCAAAGTAGGAAGTGAAGGCTAAGGAAGAGTTGTAAACTGCCTGCAGAGCACTGAAGGGCTGCCCGGTCATACAAAAGAGACCCTGGGCAAAGATGAGTGACTTAGCGATTCCAAGAATTTAAGGAAATCTCTGTTCAATCATCATGTCCACTCAGTTAAGGAAGCAGAATCTCTGATGTCTACACATAACAAGAAATACAGGTTTTAAATAATTGGTTTTAAAAAACCACTAAGCAAACAGCAGCAGCAACAACATCAACAAACAACAATGAACTGGTGGAGGTGGGACAATCAGAAAGATCTCCAGTCAACAGTTTAGCCTTGTATATTAACAAACTAGAACAAGAAGAACAGACTAAGCCCAAAGCAAATGGAAGGAAGGAAATGATAAAAATCCAAGAAGAAAATGATGAAATAGAGAAGAGAAAAACAATAGAGAGAATCAGTATAAACAAACTTTGGTTCTTTGAAAATATAAACAAAATTGATAGACTGGACCAAGAATAAGGAAAGATTCAAATTAGTGAAGTTAGGAATGGAAGTGGGATGATTTTTACCAATCTCACAGAAATAAAAAGAACTCTAAGAATATTATGAATAAGTGTATGCGAACAAATTATAAAATCTAGATAAAATTGACTAGTTCCTAGAAAGACGTATTACCAACACTGTCTCAAAGAGATCTGGATATCAACTTAAGGAAACTTTCACACAAAACAACTCCCAGACCCAGGTGGTTTCACTGGCAAATTCTACAAATGTCTAAAGAAGATATAACAACTTTCATAAAATCTTCTTTCAAAGAAAGGAGGGGAGAATATACTTTCTGACTCATTCTATTAGGCCAACATTCCCTTGATACCAAAACCAGCCAAAGATATCACAAGAAAAGAAAACTATAGCCAATATTCCTTATAAATATACCACAGTCATAAAATATTCAACAAAATGACATATCCAGACAAATACAAAAATGATTCTACACCATGACCAAATAGGATTTATTCCAGGAATCTAAGACTGGTTGAGTAAATGAAAATCAATCAATGATATATGTTGCATTACTAGAATTAAGGATTAAAAATACCACATGATTATTTTAATAGACACAGACAAAGCGTTTGAGAAAATCCAACATGCTTTCCTAATAGAAATAAATACTCAATAAACCAAGACTAGAAGCTTCCTCAACCAGCTTGATAAAAAGTGTCTATAAAAAAAAAATCCACAGCTAATGACATGAAGGCAAAGACACCCACTTTTGCCCCTTTTTTCAACATTGTACTAGAGTTTTGAGCAAGGACAATTAGGGGGTGAGAGGAATGTCATCCAAATAGGAAAGAAGTAAAACTGGCATCATGGAATCTATTTGCAGATGACCTGATCTGTATACAGAAAATCCAAAGCAGGGAGGGCAACTCTGCTAAAGCTAACAAATTATTTCAGCAAAGTAACAGGATATGGTGTCAATATACAAAAAATAGTTGTATTTCTATACATTAACAATGAACAATTTAAAAAAAAAATTAAGAAAACATTTCTATTAACAATGGCATCAAATTTAATTTTAAAATTTAAGAAATTTAATGAAAGAAGTGTAAGACTCGTTCACTGAAAACTAAAAAGCATCATTGCAAGCAACTAAAGAAAACCTAAAAAAAAGAAAGAAAAATTAAGAAAAAAAAAATCAATGAAAAGATAGCCTGCATTTATGGATCAGAAGACAATGTTAAGGGGGCAAAACTCCCTCAACTGACCTAAAGACTCAACACAATGTCTATTAAAATCCTTCTTTCATTTCCATAACACTTCTCAAGCTGATCCTACATATCATATAGAAATGCAAGGGATCCCAAACAGCCAAAACAATCTTGCAAAAGAGCAAAGCTGGAGGACAAACTTCTGCTCACAATTGGCTCACATCTCTTTGGCTCACATTCCATTTGTCAAAATAAGTCAGATGACCAGACCTGCTATCAATGGGCGAAAATATGTAACCCTCCCTTAGAAGGGGCAGTGAATATAGAATATGGAATATGGATATAGAATAAGTCTCAGGTGATATTTCAGACAGACTAATGGCATAGTAATTTGGGATCTAGTCAACAAAAGGATAGGTATCCTCTTTGCCCTCTCCTCCCTGCAAGTTTGTGAGGCATTCCATTTAAGAACAAATGTGGTGTTTAAAATATAAATGAATGATTGGTATTTGACAACATAATGCAATGAACTGATGGGTGACCAAAAACTGGGCAGCCCATCCCTTGCATAGCTGGTTGCTCTCAATAGTCAGCTTGCCTCACCCTAGCCAGTTTGTTTCAGTGCATAGAGCATCCGCCTGCAGACTGCGGATGGAAGGGTCCCCAGGTTCAATTCTGGTCAAGGGCACTTACCTTGGTTGCTGGCTCCTCCCCCCCA
>NW_006300047.1:264253-276980 GCF_000327345.1 Myotis davidii | reverse complement strand
AAGAAAAGTTGTTTCCCTTTTGGCTCAGCGACCCACCCTCTGGGAACCTATCTCACAGATGCAATCTGTGTGCGGAGATGTATTCAGACCAGCTTTCCCCTGGCTGCATTGCAGCTGCCCCCTATGGTAAATATCCTAAATGTTTATCGATAGCAGACTAATTAAATGAATTAGGCATAGCCACATAATAGAATACCAGGAAGCTGTTCGAAACACTGAGAGAAAGAACAAATCAGTGTAAGCCGATATAAAAAGATCTCCAACATGTGCTGCTAAGTGTTAAAAGCAAGTTAGAAAATGATTCCTTCGGATGAGGGTTTCTCAACTTCAGCGCTGTTGACATTTTGGGCCAAATGATTCTTTGATGTGGCAGCTGTCGTGTGCATTACAGGGTGTTTAGCAACATCCACAACCTCTACCCACTAGATGCCAACTGCAACCCCTGCCACTCTCAAGTTGTGACAATAAAAACATCTCAGTGGCTCAGTTGTTTGGAAGTCATCCATTTCCTGTCGGGGCACATGCCGTGACTGCAGACTCGGTCCCTGGGCAGGAGGCAGCCTACCAATGTTTCCCTCACATTGATGTTTCTCTCTCTCCCTCTCCCTTTCTCTCTTCCTAAATATTAATTTTTATTATTTTTTAAATGTATTTTATTGATTTTTCACAGAGAGGAAGGGAGAGGGATAGAGAGTTAGAAACACCGATGAGAGAGAAACATCGATCAACTGCCTCCTGCACACCTCCTACTGGGGATGTGCCCGCAACCCAGGTACATGCCCTTAGCCGGAATCAAACCTGGGACCTTTCAGTCCACAAGCCTACGCTCCATCCACTGAGCCAAACCGGTTAGGGCCTAAATATTAATTTAAAAAATCCTTTGAAAATGTCTCCAGACATTGCCACATGCCCCTGGGTGAACAGGGATACACAAACATCCCTGCTTGAGAACTATCTGATATTTCTATATGACGTTTAGAATCTTGATACATGAAACATGAGCTATGGCTGTGTGTGCGCGCAGGTCATTTCTGAAGTAACCATATGAATCACTGGTGGTGGCTGCCTCTGGAGGGTGGGACTGGGATCCTAGATGAGAAACAGACCCAGGTTTCACTGTAAATATTTTTATATTGATTGACTTTTACCATGTGTGCCATTTTAAAATCAGATTATAAGTAAACTATACAATGACATCTCTACAATTGTTGAAGCTGGAGGTAGAAAGAGCATTTTTTTAAAGTACCATTTTGACCAAAAAACTCATCACCTGCTTCCCCTGGGATATGGAATGTGCACAAGGTGAAAAGTTATGGGACAAAGGCAAGGTGGGCTGCAGCTGTGAACCATAAAGTACACATTCTTTGGGACAAAAATAGGTCCCCTGTAGTCACTGTCCAATGAGTTTGGGAAACTGATTTGTTGGAAAGAGCGTGAATGGGCTTTTGGAGCTAGAGGGTTTAGGTTTTAATCCAAGACTTTCCTCTTAACGGTATGTGATGTTGCCCAGGTTACCTCTCCAGACTCATTTCCTCACTTGCATAGTGAGCATAAAATTACTCAGTTCACATAAATTTTGTGAGCATTACATAACACATACATGTATGCACACACACACACAATTTCTGCACAAAACTTCTGGGGACTTCCTGTTAAGAGTACTTTTTCTAAGTGGAGTTATAAGGGGACTCAACTATAATGATTAAGAACATTTTCTTTGTAATCAAACTCTGGAACATGCTTGCTGTGTGGCCTTGGGGAAATTAACTTCTCTGATCCTCAGTTTTTAAAATTTTTTTTCTGCATGAAAACCATCATGGAAATTGGAGAGACCCTACCTGTGGACCTCCCTGCTGCTGAAAAGCCTGCAGAGTTGAGACAGATGATATCTTGGATCTTCCATTACTTAGGGACAGAACTCAAACTAGTTTAAGTTAAGGTAGGAATTTAATGACCCACATATGGGAACTGGTCAGGGGTTATTCTGACATGGCTACTTGGTAATGACTGGTTGCAGACACTCAAATGATGTCATAAGGACTTGGTCTCTTTCCATCTCCTTGTTCCATTTTATTCTGCGTTGGTTTTCTTCTCAGGCGGGCTCTCTGCATACGGTAGCAGGATGACTGTGCACACTGGGAAGCCCTAGCTTCAATGGAGTACCACTACTCAACAGTTCAGGCAGTTTCTGGATTGTGTTATCAATCCTGCCTGAGCCCCACACCCATCTCTGACACAACTGGGGTGTCCAGGAAGATGCAACCCTCTATTTGGCCAGCCCTTGCTCACACACCACCCCTGAGAGTAGAGTGGGTCAGCTCCTCTGAACAACATGGAGATGTGGGAAATGGGTCTGTTATCCATGGCATTTACCACAATAAATAATGTATTTATCAATGTCATTTCTTTTTTTTTCTTTTTAAATATATTTTTGTTGTTGATAGTATCACAGATATCTCCCATTCCCCGCCTCCTTTACCCTCTCCTTTCAGCTCCTACCCACCGCCCCCCCACCCCCGGTCTTCATTACCCTTCATTGTCCATGGGCTATGCATATAAGTATATAAGTTCTTTGGTTTATATCTACTTGTCTCCCCGCCCCCCCCACCCCACATCAAGATATGTCAGTCTGTTCCATGCCTCCAGGCTTCGGGTCTTATTTTGTTGGTCAATTCATTCTGTTCATTAGATTCCACAAATAAGTAAGATCATGTGATATTTGTCTTTCTCAGATTGGTTTATTTCACTTAGTATAATATTTTCCAGGTCCATCCATGCTGCTCCAAAGAGTAAGAGACCTAACTTTCTCTTCTTCTAGATGCTGAGTAGCACAAGGGTTTGGGCTCTGTGAGTCTAGTACAAAGACTGAAACATATACAAGATCAATGATTGTTCCTACAATGCAATGAGTTACAGAGGCCAAGTGCATTCTAATGATCTAGTCTTGGGTCTATCCCACAGTTCAAAAATATTTGCTGAATGAATCGATGGTTCCTATGAGATGGGAAATCATATCTGACTCACTGTTTGTATTCTCAGCAAAGTACACGTTAAGTGACCATTAATGCTAGTTAATTAAGCAATCAGTTGAGAGAATGAGCTCTAAGCTTCATCATAGCTGGGGTCTTATCTCTTCCATCTCTTAAGTCCCAGGGGTAGGTCCAGTGAGCCCCACCCTCTAGGGACCCAGGCACCTCCAGCCACACCCTACGCAGCAGGTAGACAGCTGCTTCTCACCTATTACCCATAAGATGTTCAGAGGATGGGGCCCCTGGGGAGAAGGTAGTGAGTTTGAAAACGAAGAAGAGAGTGAGGATACAAATGAGGAGTTCATTCCAAGTTCATGTCTTTCTTACTTTGGAAGGGATTAGGAACGGAGAACAAAGTTTCCGTGAATAATACTGCTTATAAAATGCCTGCTCTCTCTGACGGTGATTAAGATGGATGAAGCATCACACTGGCTTTCAGAGAGAGTGGGAGTGCAGCGGGCAATTTTCCCATCAGAGTTTTTCACGAAGAAGGAGCAACTCCCAGGTCCCCTCCTTTCCCTCTTCCTGCTCCAGCCTGCCTCTCCTGCAGAATTCTGGCTGCTTCAAGGCACTGGGGGAGGAATTCATCAGGAACTGGCAAGTGGCAAGTGACATTAGCTTCCAACTATGTGAAAGGATGTGAACACAGTGGGCGTGGTGCCATGTTACCTCCGTGAGTTTCCCAGCCCCTGTGCCAGCAATAGTGCCTGGGTCTCCGTAGACATACTTTAAATCATTCTGTTGTGGACATCTGTTATTTTGGGCATTCCACATCCATTTTCTTTTCTTCTGTCATCAATACCTTCCTTTTATTTTGGAGAACCTCTCCCTTACCTCAACTGGGGATTAAAGGAGCTAATTTTTTTTTTAAATATATTTTATTGATTTTTTACAGAGAGGAAGGGAGAGAGATAGATAGTTAAAAACATCGATGGGAGAGAAACATCGATCAGCTGCCTCCTGCACATCTCCCACTGGGGATGTGCCCGCAACCCAGGTACATGCCCTTGACCGGAATCGAACCTGGGACCTTTCAGTCCACAGGCCGACGCTCTATCCACTGAGCCAAACCGGTTTTGGCTAAAGGAGCTAATTTTATAAAATCCCTTTAAAAATATTCCCTGGCTTAATTAATATTAGCAATTGCTACCAATATTATTATAATTCATGAAACACATCCTGAAACAGGATACCAAAAATAAAGAAACTATCAGAGTGTATGAAAGAGCTTTTTAAAAATAAAACATCGACCGGCTGGCATAATTCAGTAGATGAGTGTTGACCTATGAACCAGGAGGTCACAGTTCAATTCCCCATCAGGCCATATGCCCTGGTTGCAGGCTCGATCCCCAGTGTGGGGTGTGTGGGAGGCAGCTGGGCAATGATTTTCTCTCATCATTGATGTTTCTGTCTCTCTCTCCCTCTCCCTTCCTCTCTGAAATCAATGAAAATATTTTTTTTAAATCATAGCTTATCTTTAAAATTATTTGATAAGCATAAGAATTGAAAGATAAAATCAAGGGCATCTCAGAAAGTAGGACAAAAAGGCAAAAACAACCACATTTAAAAAAAATGTATCTTTGTTCTTGAAAGTATTGCTGATGTGTCCCTTTTTTACCCATTGACCCCCTCCACCCTGCTCCTACCCCTCACAGCCTTTCTCCTCCCTTTGTCTGTGTCCATGGACAATACAAATACACATATAAGTTCTTTGGTTAATCTCTTTCTGCTACCGTATTCCTTTCTTCCCCAGATTCCTCAGTCTTTTCCATGCTCTATGTCTCTGGATCTTTATTCTTCATCAGTTTATTTTGTTCAATAGGTTCCACATATGAGTGAGATCGTGTGATACTTGTCTTTCTCTGATTGGCTTATATACATATTTTTAATATGAGTGTCAATCCAAGAGGTCCAATATTCCCCCAAAAAGAGTTCTCAAAAATGGAACAGGGATGATAAAGCTAAGTAAATTATCAAAGAAAAAAAGTACAAAAATATGTCTCAGTTTTGTTCTAACCCAGTGCCCAGAACAAAAATGTTTTAAAAAATGACAACTAAGACATAATTAAGTTTTAAAATAAGGAAAGTAAAGAAAATATTAAAATGCTTCAAAGGAGTATAAAGCAAATATGTACAAAGGATTGAAAATCAATATAGCATTAGATTTCTTAACAATGGCCTTAGAAACTGGGAGACAATAGATCAAGAATTTCCAAATTCTGATTAATAATGATTTCCAGGTAATAATTTTATATTCAAACTATAGATCAAATATATGGAAGAACCTATTTTTTTTTTCACATTTGAAATTTCTCAGAAAGCTGAAGGACAGTGTGTTCCACCTAAAAGAATCAAACCAAAAGACAGAAAATAAGTTTCCTAAGGAAGCGGTCCCGCAAATAATAGAGGCCTAGGTAATCTCAAGAATGGTTTTGATAGGCAGAGACTTTACTTGGGGTGGTGAACACACAATACAGTGTACAGATGATGTGTTGTAGAATAATAGATGATAGATAGATAGATAGATAGATAGATAGATAGATAGATAGAATGGTTTTGAAGGAAAGCGCCTAGATGACAGCTGAAAAAGTAGGCCTAGAGAGCAACTAAGAAAGACTGGAGAAGGGAAACAGAGGGATTTGAGAGACCGGAATAGAGAATCTCTGGGAAAACTGTGGAACCAATGGAATAACTGATCCATTTGTGAGAAAATAGTTGTGAAAGGATTTCTAGAGTTCTGTGTAGAGTGTGAAGCAATTTATACCTAGAAAACGAAGCAAATAAAAAATAAAGTAATTAACTCCAGGAAAACAGAAATTAATATAACTGAGAAAAGATAATCAAAGTATACTGTTTGACTCAGTAGGTAACTTATAGGTACTAATGAGGTTGTGACCAATCAATGAATAAGTAGTTATAATATAAACAATGAAGGTTTAATTAAATTTGAGATCTGACTTTATTGGAAGAGTTGGGAAAGATACCATAAAACAATCAGAAGATAATTAACAAGATGGCAATGGTAAGTCCTGCTTAAAAAAAAAAAAAGCTTTTAAAAAGTGCATAGACTACATACATGCAAATGAGGACAAATAAAAGTGAGTAAATATGAACAAGACCATGATTATATCGGTGTTAGTATTCTGATTGAAATATTGTACTAGTTTTGCAAGATAGTATCAGTGGAGTAAACTGAGTAAGTGGGACACAGAATCTCTGTATTATTTTCTATAATTGTCAAATAATTAAAGACTAAAATTCCATTGGTTACTGTCCAGAGTCATGGACTCCCCTCTACTTCACCCCAGAGGTAACTCATGAAGTTTATGTGTATTCTTCTAGAATACATATAACAGCAGAAGCAATAGCCCTTTGATTTCAGACAAGCCTGGATTCAAGTTTCTATTCCACCACTCAGTATTTAGAGAAGGCAGAGAAAAAAAATCCCCTTTCATCCAAGGCTCAGTCCAGAAAAAAAGAAATAAGCCCCTCCAAATAGTACTTTAACTTTTCTGTGCCTTAGCTTTCTCTTCATTAAATTCGATATAACAATAGGAAAGTTTAACAAGTTAATACGTGCCGGTCTGTTAGAACAGTGCTTGGCACATGCTGCATGCTAGATGCTATTTTTATTACACATATATCCTCAGAAAGCATACAGCAAATTTTTCTTTGATGTTAAATGCTGTTTGTTTTCTATACATGTTATCATGCTCCCTGTATCTCTCTTTTACCTGGTTTTTCTCCCCACAACATCTTAGATTCCTTTTCATGTCACTAAATATCAAATGATTGTATTCTTTGTCATTGTCACATAATATTCTGTGGTTGGCTACATTTAAATTTATCTTTTCCCTATTGATGGAGACTTAGGTTATTTCTAATGTTTTGCTATCTAAATTCATGTGACTGCGTCTCTGAGCTGTGATAAGAAATGGAATAGTTGGTGCATTGAATTTGTCTTTGAAATTTTCAGATAATTTGTTTAGTGCTGTTTATATAAATTTCAAGACCCCAAGCAATGGTTTGAAAATTCTCCTTGCCACTTTTTAAAAAAGTACTTGATGGAGATATAACTTACCTATTATAAAATTCATCTATTTCTGTCAATTTACACAGATTTATGGGCAGCACCATAATGCACTTTTGTGTGGACTGCCTTGTGTCCCCCAAAGAAGATATATTGTTGGTCTTAACCCTAGTGATAGTTCATTTCTTTTTAATGCTGAATAATATGCCATGGTCTGGATGTACCAGTTTATTTATACATTCACCAGCTGAAGGACATAGACCTTTCATTGAATTAAATGTCTCCATCTTACAGCTGAATGACTACAGCAGAGAATGAGCTGATGGCAGCATTCCAAAATTATTTGGAAGTGAAGTAGGTCCTCCCAATGACCCAAGGTCCCACCAATGTACCACATAGTTCTCTAACTTCACAACACCCATTGTATTAAGATACTAAAGAAACAAAACTGATTTGCCGGGGATTCTGGGAATATCTCTGTTATAATTGCTGATGAGTTCCATCCGCCCCCAAAGGCTGACCCACTTTTCTTGGATGCGTGTTTTAGGAAGATCAAATCTGGGAACTGCACCTCCATTAGGCCTCCTTACCCCCACTTATTTCTAAGGACAATAGTGGGTAAGCACCTGATTTAACCGGGTCTTTGAAGACCCTAACTGGCAAGTGCAAATGATAAGTCTTGGGGGGAAAATCAGAATGCATTGCCTGGCTTTGCTAAAGCCTGAATTAAACAGAACTTAAATACTATTTGGGGGGTGGGGGGAGAGTTATTTGTTTTTTTCTGGACTGAGCCTTGGATGAAAGGGGATTTTTTTTCTCTGCCTTCTCAAAAGACACCAGGTAAAGCAGAAGCAAACATGCATTCTCTACAGCCAGCCAATCATGACGTCAAAATACTCTCCAACCTGCACCTGATCCAAACCTGCATTTCATACAGAGGGAGGCTCTCGTCTAAATTAGGCCTCAGACATGGAACTGTTCTACTTGATTCAAAAAGGCAACAGGAAGTGTGGCCACTGGGTCTTTCTCTCTCTCTCGGCTATGTCATTGTGTTGTTGTTTTAAGATGTTTTATTGATTTCAGAGAGAAGAAGGGAGAGGGAGAGAGGAACAGAAACATCAATGATGAGAGAGCATAATTGATCAGCTGGTTGTCTCCTACACACCCTCTGTTGGGGATTAAACCCAAAACAGGACATGTGTCCTGACCAGGAATTGAACCACGATCTCCTGGTTCATAAGTTGATGCTCAACTACTGAGCCATACTGGTCACACACTGTGGCAGGTTTTATGGCTCCATCTCCTATCTGCTTCTCTGCATCTTGGTGGTTGGGTCTCTACATCTCTGTGTCTCTGTCTTTGTCTGTTTTTCTCTTTCTTTCTCTCTATCCTTCTGTCTGTGATCTTTCTTCTCTCCCACTGCCTCCTCCTGAAGTCTTGCAATACAAAGTCACATGCCTGAGCCCAGATTCTGCAGCAGACAGCTCCAGAGATCACCTCCCATCTCTACACGCCAGTCTCCCCCTGTCAGACATGTATAGAAGGGTGTCTGGCATGTAACTGGCTTGTTATAATCATTCACTGTTATTTCCCACATTTGTGTAGCCAGCTTCCCAGGCAGTTTTTGGGACCAGGAAAGAGTTACACAGTAGATTAGAAAGAACACTTTGCCGGGGGCGGGGGGGCGGGGGGGGACTTCATGGGCTGAGGAAAACAGAGAACAAGACCCAGGTTAGGTCTCTTGCCTGTATGGTGTTTCCTTGCCTCTTTTGCAAGAAGCAGTACAAAATATCTCCGAAGACAATGTAAGGTAGAACACAAAAGAGAAGGGGAAAGTGGGCGAGAATAAAGGAGAGGATAGAAAGAAAGTCAGTGAGAGAGACGACAAAAGGAAGAGAAGAGGAAGAGAGAGAGATTGTATGAGATTTACTGAAGACATGTCCCAGTGTTTTCTGCTGAATAGAATAAGAAAGATCAACTTGCATTTTTGGTGAAAAGGATGACCTGGCCCACATTATTGCTGTTTACAAAGGGCACCAAATGCGGGCCTTCTGTCTGTGAGCAGTTTCAGTATAAATTCATTGTACTGCCGCAGGCCTCAGTTTCCAGCTGAGGAGCTGCCTTTGTAGGCAACAGTGAAACTCCATACAGCAGAGATTTGCCTCCTTAGCAACTGAAAGCTGTTAGGCTAAAGAAAAGCAGATAGAGCACATGGTGTGACAGAGTTAAAGCATCCAGATATTGAAGCATTTAATTTGGAAGCAACAAACAAAACAAACCCAGGCCACGCCATCTGCAGTCCTCCCGCATCAGTATAGTTACCCAGATGGCTGCCTGCTGGGAGGGTTCCAAACCAGTGGTTGTTGAGTTTAGCTGTGTGCGGTAATCACCTGAGAGCTTTAAGAAGCAGAATCTCAGTGCCCAGGTGGTCCCCCAGGCTGATTAAATGGAGGGGCCTGGGCATTGGTATTTTGAAAGCCCCCTGGGTGACTCTAGCCAAGGTTGACAACCTCTGACCTTTCATAACTAAGTGAGCTGAGTCACAGCGTTTGGAGCTGGGTCACCTGACTGCAGGTAAGATGGCTCAAGAAATGACTGCACCTGTTGGGTAATTAAGGTACCAACTCAGGAACTGTCAGAGGACCATTTCAAGCCCATCGTTTTGGGTAAGTGATGTGGTTTCATCGGATAATATTCTTTAAGAGCAGCTACCTCATTCCCTGACATTTGGTTTGCCCCAAGGGTTTGACGTCCCCGGGTTTGCTGGTGTCTGTTGATGGCCATCTGCTGCCTGTGCTTGTGGTGGAGAGGAGCCATGTGCTGCCAGTGAGGTGTGCGGCAGGACAGCTTCCCTACCTGCCAGCTCCTAGGGCAGAGGGGTCAAAGACCCACAATGCACCTGTTCTGGGTTGGGTTGTATGCTGGGGTCCTAAACCCCCAGTGCTTTAGAACTTGACCTTAGTTGGAAATGAAGTCATTGCAGTAATTAGTTAAGATAAGGCCATATTGGAGGAGCATGAGACCCTGATTCAGTATGACTGATGTCTTTTATAAAAAGGGAAATTTGGATACAGAGACATGCACACAGAGAGAACAATATGCAAAGCTGAAGGCCAAGATCGGGTGATGAATCTACAAGCCAAGGGAAGCCAGAGATTGCCCACAAACTGCCAGAAGCTAGAGGGGAAGCGTGGGACAGAGCCTTCCCTGACAGCCCTCAGAAGGAACCGACTCTGCTGACATCTTTACCTCACATTTCTGACCTCCAGAACTGTGAGACAGACATTCTGTTGTCCAGTGTGTGGTTCAGTGTTACAGCAGCCCTAGCACCATACAGTAGCCCAGCCTGGGAGAGCAATTCTGCCCACTGACTGCAGCACGTGGAGGGTATCCGGGCTGGGAGAAGGTGGCCCTGAACCAACCAGCTGTCCCAGCTCTAAGCCAATCAGGATAGTGATGGCTCTCCACCCACTCTGGCTCACTGGATCCTTGCCAGGGGGACTGAACCATAGTGGTGCTTGCTTCATAGACATATATATGACAGGACCCCACACTTAGAAGAGGTCCCTGCTTGTCTCTGGTGTCACCGTCTTGAAATTCTTAATAATGTTTGAACAAGGGCCCAAATGCTTGCACTGCTCCCTGTAAATTGTGTAGCCAGCCCTGCCCCCAAGCCTCCCACCAACTTCCCCTACTTCAGTCAAATCTCATCTACCTGCTCATAAGAATTTACAGTCCATAAACATCACCCCCTTTTGAATTCACAATGATGTTATAACTCCTTTTAATAATAGTGTTTGGGTCATTTGTAGGGACTTGGGGCAGGAGGGAACGGCAGAAGGGGACTGTGTTTGCCATCCAAGTAGAATATTCCTGTAGCCAAGACAAGTCTTATACCCATTTAAAGAAGGAGATCTATCATTGTCCTGAAAACAAATAGTGATCCCTCTGCCTCATGACTTCCCCTCATTCAGTAATCCAATTAAGAGTATCTACGAGGCAATAGGGCGGGGAGGTTGGGGGTTAATGGGAAATGAGGACACATTTGTAATACTTTAACTAATAAAGTTTTAAAAAAAAGAATATTCCTATTCGAATAGGACTCTTCCATTTATTAAACTGTTAGTCCTATTAGAGACCATGGCTGAAGGGAGGAGCAGCAGATTATGAAAGACTATTTAACTTGGAGAAATGGCAGTTGGGCTTTGGGGGCAGGTGACCAAGTGTGGCCCAGAAGTGTGGAGGGAGTGTTGAGCCCCTCAGAATGCTGTCTCTGTGGACTTGCTATTAGCACAATGTTTTGCTGCCTGATCACTGCATTCACAGCTCTCCTTGAAACCCTGGCAAGGATTCCTGTTGCTCTTAGGATGCTGTAACAAGTGGGGTTACTGCTCCCACGACTTTCCTCTCTCCCTGAATTAGAAGTCATACATTCATGCCCTTTGCCATGGGCCTTTGCAGTGCATCCCTTTTTAGGCAAAGTGACCTTCCCCGCCCCATTGGTGCTGGGTTGGCCAGGTGACTTTCCTTGGCTAATGGAAATGTCAGAGTGCCAGTTCCCAGCTGAGGCGTTAAGAAACATTATGTGTTTCCTCTCCTCTTCTTGCCTATCTGCCATCTGCCGTGAGGAAAACATGCCCCATGTAGTTGCTGGTCCGAAGAGAATGAGACAGGTGCAGCTGACTCAATGCCCAGCCTAGATTCCCACCTAGCTGATCCGACTAAGCCCAGAAACCTCACAGCCTCCCCAAGGATTCAGAAGCAAAACTTAAATGCTGGGAGGTCTTTGTTATGCAGAATTACTACAGCAAAGCCAACTGATACAACAGGATGTCATTTCTTTAACTGGGCTGCCATGGCTTTTCCTGGCTTGGCTGCTCCTCCTTTGCTCAGCTTCCCTCCCCATCCCTCTATCCCCTTCTCTGGCCATGACATGCTCAGTTCTTTTATCCTTCCAAGATGCCATGGTTTTGCTTGGCTTTGAACCAAAAACACATTCTCTCCCTCCACCACCACCCCGGCCCCCACTCCTCTTTCACCAGCTAGCTTCTTCTCATTCCATAGCTCTCTATCTAACTGTCACCTGTACCAGTAAATCTTCCCTAAGGCTCACTAGGAAATGCTAATGGCCCCTTCCGTGCTCCTGTTGCACCGTGTGCTTCTGCTATCCAAGCGTTTGTCACGGTGCATTGTCATCACTGGTATGGCCGGGAAATATATTGAGATGATTATTTGTATTTCATTTTCACGGCTGTGGAAGGACCAGAAGAAATGATAAATGGCAATGAATAGCAACCCTTTGCTTTCCACAGTCATTCTCGGCTTCTCTTCCCTCCCTGCCAACCCCCAAACAAAGGGCTCTATAGACTTTTTGGGGTTGGCGGGGAGGGGAGAGAAGCCGAGATTGACTGTGGAAAGCTTTCTCTCACAGATCCATCCCAGGGCCACCTATCCTCGCACCATTCTCCTTCTGGCTGGCACCAGGATAGCTTTGGGTTTTCACAAGAGGCAGTAAAAACAGATTCAAACAAAACCAGAATCTGTGAGAGAAAGCTCGAGGATGGACAGGGGTCCCATGAATAGGGGCCTGTGCTCAGCACAAGACCCTGAAGGTCCAGTGCACCTAGGAGGGGCTGGACCCCAGCCTCTGGGCCCCCACAGCCAGAGT
>NW_006300047.1:261146-264227 GCF_000327345.1 Myotis davidii | reverse complement strand
CTGGCACAACAGGGCACTCACCAGAAACCAGCTGATCAAAGGAAAGATGAAGGGAACTGTGTTTTCATTTTCTACTGCTGCATAACAAATGACCACAAATGGGCGGGAGCGCTTAAAACACACAAATGGCCAGGCTGGCGTGGCTCTGTGGTTGACAATGACCCATGAACCGGGAGGTCATGGTTCAATTCTCCATCAGGGCACATGCCCGGGTTGTGGGCTCAATCCTCAGTGTTGGGCATGCAGGAGGCAGCCAGTCAATGATTCTCTCTCATCATTGGTGTTTCTATCCCTCTCTCCATCTCTGAAATGAATAAAAATATATTTTAAAAAATAAAATAAAGTTGCATAGCATCTCAAACTCTGCAATTCCCAGATTTTCCAAATGATTACTTCGCTTTCATTAGGAGCACAAACTAAATCAATCCCAAGGGCCCACAGCACAAGGTGGTTTTCCTCAGTCAGGCTTCACTCAGCTCCTCTTTTAGGTTTTCTGTTGCCCTTGGGATTCGTTCAGTGAGCAGAAATCTTGGCTGTGGGTTATGTTTTTTATAAATCACATAACTACTCCACTAATTCTTGCCTCTGGGCCTGCGCACATGCTGTGATGTTGAGCTGGAATGTTCTTCTACCTTCCCATGGTTCCATCTTTATCATTCTTCAGTTCTTGCTTAAATGTCAGTCCTCAAAGGGTCTTTCCTGAGACCCTGTCTGCAGGCATACCTCCTCATTAATTAATCCCCATAACTCCATACCATATATAGCACTTTTCATAATTTTCAATTATATATTAACTTGTTTGTTAGTTTGCTTGTTCATCCCCCCACTATATTACATGCTTCATAAGGGTAACTAGCAATGTGATTTATTTGCCACTGTTAACTCTAACAGTGCCTGGACCAAAATAGAATGGAGTTGTATTTCTTAATGACCAAATGAATGAATGGAGTTCCTTGGGCCATTCAGCAAGCATCAACTGAGCACCAATTATGTGCACCAGAGGCTGGGAATACAAAGTTATCCAAGACCTGGGTCCTTCCTTCTAGGTGCTCACAGTCCTGTGGAGACACTTGCACAGATATACCCTAAATGGCTCAGGCCTCACCTGGCTAAACCACAAATGGAGCCAAACTAACATGAACACCTACATGGAAGTGGCTCTTTGTTCCTGCTAAGGCACTACAGGATATTGCTTTCCCTCAGATACGTCCTGTGAGTGCCCAGAAATGCTTTACTTGTACTCCAAGACTGGCCCACTCATGTTCTCACCACCAACCTCCTGGATAAGTCGCCATGTCACTCTCTGCACTACTGTTCTGGTGGCTTTCATGGCTGTGTGGCTTTCTGGCCTTGTTATGGAGTTCCCCACTTCACTGCTGGAGGAGGCTGCCTGTGTACATCAGAGTCAGGTGGTATCAGTTAAAATTCGGGTTCTGGCCCAGCTGGCAGGACTCAGTGGTTGAGCATCGACTTATGAACCAGGAGGTCATGGTTCGATTCCTGGTCAGGGCACATTCCTGGTTGTGGGCTCGATCTCCAGTGTGGGGTGTGCAGGAGGCAGCCAATCAATGATTCTCTCTCATCATTAATGTTTCTATCTCTCTCTCCCTCTCCCTTCCTCTTTTAAATCAATAAAAAAAAAAAGAAAGTATGCCAGTGCACATGCATGCACACAGATAAAATACCAAGCAATAAGTGAAAATGCAAGGAGGTTAGCTAGATTAGGATTCCATGTTCCATCTCCTTTGCTCCCTAGTGGAATCACTCTCAGGCATATATTTTACTAGAGGCCCAGTGCATGGATTCATGCACTGATGGGATCCCTCGGCCTGGTCTGTGCCCTCTTGTAATCCAGGACCCCTCGGGGGATGTCAGAGAGCTGGTTTCAGCCTGATCCCTGAGGCCAGGCCAAGGGACCCCACCAGTGCACAAATCCGTGCACCAGGCCTCTAGTATGCATATAAGATCTTTGGTTAATCTCTTCCCACCCTCCACCCTCCCCCTTCCCTCTCAGATTCATCAGTCTGTTCCATGTTTCCATGCCTGTGGTTTCTGCTCCAGCGTTAAGCATCTGCCCACTGGTGATCAGTGCATTTAGGCTTTTATATATATAAATTCAGCTCCCAGGATTCCCTAGAGAACAAAGGAACGAGTGCTCACATTAGTGACTTGCTTGATGATGTCTCATTAATTGGCTTTCTTCTCCTCCCTATCTCACTCCTCTCTGCTCTCCCTCCCCAACCTGGTGTTGCCAGCAACCACCTCCCATGTAAACTCTTTTCACTCAAATCCTTGCCTCTGGGTCAGCTTTGGAGGAATCTAAATCAAGACTAAAGGCTCATTGCCTCTTGGGGCTGTTAAATACCAAATGGAGACTGAACTTGAAAATTCCCTAAGCAGACAAAACCATGTAGCCATATAAGCAAAAACAAATGTAGCGTATTTTATGAGCATAAGTGAAACATAACTTAGGTTATGTCTCATAAATGCCTCTGATAATTGTAAAAGAAACTTCATTCATCTCCCTAAAAATGGTATAAGAATCGCTTCTTTGTCTATTTTTATTGAACTATATTTTACATATGACATTGAGTACAACATGTTGATTTGATATGTTTCAAAATTGCAATATGATTACCATTGTAGCATTAGCCAACACCTCTTTCACATCATATAATTATCTTCTCTTTTTTGTGGAGGGAATAATTAAGATCTAGTCTCGTAGCCAGTTTGAAGTCTATATTACAATATTGTCTATAATCACTCTGCTGTGCATTAGAGCCCCAGGACTTCCTTAGCTACCAGCTGCAAGTTTGTCCTCTTAAGCAACATCTCTCCTATGGTGAGGGAATAAGATAATCGCTTTAACCAATCCCCAGCCGCCTGGAACCCTCACTGCAATACCCAATCATTGTAAAGGTTAAACCACTTCCTCATGTTTGCCTGAGTTTCCAAGAACTGTTTTATCATCCTCACCGGAGGACATACTTAGAGGAGAGAGAGAGAGAGAGAGAGAGAGAGAGAGAGAGAGAGAGAGAGAATATAGAAACACATTGAAAGAGAGAGAAGCATCAATCATCA
>NW_006300047.1:253330-261077 GCF_000327345.1 Myotis davidii | reverse complement strand
TTCCCTACGTGCCCTGACTGGGGATCGAAACCTCAACCCTTCAGTGCATAGGTCGATGCTCACCCAAATGAATCACTTTGGCTGGCCCAGAACTGTTTTTATATGCACAATAAACTCTTACTAAATACTATTTATTGATTTGGTCATTTTAATTGTGCTATTTCTGGATTTTTGACAGGGCCAAATCATCATAACATAAAATCACATTTTTTTTTAGAAGGACTAAGTTTGATCATGGAGGCAACATCCAGACACCACCCACCCAGTCTGTCTGGAGGCTTCAGCCATAGTTCTCCTCACCATCCCAATGGCATCATCTCAAATAAGGGAGCAGTTGCTGCCAGGATCCCCCCAAAGCTGACAAGTGAAAAATTCATTCCAAGGAGCCTCACTCCTTGTCTAAACACATCAGTTTGCCTGTTTCCCACTAAATCTCCTAAGGATTAAAGAGAATTTATTGAGTGCCTGTACCAGTTACTCTTCTGAGCTATTTATGCACATTAACTTCTTTAATCCTTATAATAACCTTACGAGTTAGATACAGTTATCAGCTTCATTTTACAGAAAACTAAGGCACAGCTAGTTTAAGGAACTTTCTCAAGGTCACACAGCTAGACACAAAGGGAACCAGGATTCAAACTGCCAATCTGGTTTCAGAGCCATACCCTTCCCACCACACTAGAGCTGAAAGACTGAGCAGGCCCCACACATGTTATATCTATTTTCTATAAAGATCCTGTTGGGACTGAATGTTAGTATCCAATTCCCTCAACCCCTTGAATTCATATATTGAATCCCTTATCCCCAGTGTGACTGAATTTGGAGATAGGGGCCTGTGAGGAGGCGATGAAGGTTAAATGAGGTCATAAGGGTTGGGTCTTAATCCCATAGGCGTGGTGCCCTTATAAGAAGAGGAGGAGACACCAGACATTCCTCTCTCAACCATGTGAGGACATAGCAGGAAGAACTCTTACCAGAAACCAAATTGGCCAGCACCTGGACTTTGGACTTCCCAGCCTCCAGAATGTGAGAAAATAAATTTCTGGTGTTTAAGTCTGTAGATTTTGTTATATCTGTTCCAGCAGACCAATACAGACTCTGACCCATAGTGCTTCCCAAGGTTTCCTTGAGTTCCCCTATCAAATCTTGTCCCATGTCCATTGTCTCACACCCCTGCTATGTGACCAGAAATAAACTAAAATAAACCAACTGCCTTTCAGGGCCTAATATTTAAAAATAATGTATTTTTTTCTGATTACAATCATAACTTGAGTTCAGCACAGGCATGTAGTACATCTCTGTGAAGTGAATGAATGGATGATTGGATGAATGAGTGACTGCAGGACCCAAAGTGAGGGTTTGTCCCCTGTGAAATGCTCTATTAGTAGCAAGCATGCTGCTCTCTTGTGGAATATTATCCTTGATCACTATTGCATTGACATTTTCCAAACACTGTATTGGAAGAGGAGATAGTAATTAATCATAGTATTAGATGGTGCAGATAGAGTCATCATACACACCTTCCACAGGGAAAGAAGCATGTTATTAGCACTAAATAATCTTCTGAGTAGGTTGTATAAGGAACTGAGGACAGAATGGTGCCTTCCTATTTCAGGGTCTAGAGTGACGCTCTTGAAAAGATGGATTGAGAAGTAAGAAACCCAATTTTTTAGATGAGGATTCCGGTACCAACTGGCTGGGCATTCTTGGGTAAGTCACTTTACCTCTATGGGCCTCAGTTTCCTCCCCTGTAAAGGAAGAACCATAAAGCTGGGGGTTCCTTTGATTTTCCTTTGACCCCATCAAGCCAGAGCTAGATATCCCTTCTCTAAAACGACAATATATTGCAAGAGCAAATTACTCAACAGAGAAGCACACTTCGAAAATGGTAGCTTTATGATTCAATGCCAGTCTTTCCTTACCCTCAACCCATGCACTTTCCACTATTATTTTATTTATGTCATTCCCCCACCACCTAGCATTCCCTTCTTCACTTAGCAATAACTGTCCATGTATCTTACATTCCTGTAAGGGTCACTATAGAAATTATAGAAATTTTTTCTCCAGACTCAGACCCAGAGCACCCTTTTCCTCCCTGATCCTGGAACACTTTCTGGCCAGTATTCTGCTGCCCTATACTTTTTTCTCAGCACTTAACCATGCCCCCCAAAGTTCTACAATACCTTGGAATGTACCAGGGACAGGACTGTGTGTGTTGGGAAGGCTGTATGACTTAGTAAAAGGCACCAGTTGGGTTTCAAAGCCAAACACATATATGTCTTCTAACTTCATCACTTTCTCAGTTGTGACTTTTCACACACCGTTTTTTTATTACTAAGCCGTAATTATTTTTATACAAAAAGGAGACAATGATGCTATTGTGAATGCTGTTGGTTGCCTAAACAGCCGTCATTTCATCTTTGTTGGCAGCAGAGTTATCAACAGATATTCAGAGACCCATCCCAGGGAGGAATGTTGATTTCATGATTGATCATAATAATCCTATTCCCATTTGTCAATGCTTGCTTTGGGTTAGGCCACATGACCATTTTTGGACTATGGGATACAAAGGGAAATCTGCTGGAGAATGCTGGAAATAGATTTCCCTCCCTGACAATAAGAGAGAGACTTGAGAAGGGAGGGAGTCCATCTTCTCTCCTCCTTAATTTTAGGTATTATTGTATGTCTTTGTGATGATGGCAGCCATATTGCAATCATGAGGAGAAAGCTGAGAAAATAACAGGAACACCATACACAGTCCTGACAGTATTTACATGCTGATATGCTCTACCTGAAACCATTTATCTTTAGATGTTTTATTGTCTGAGAAATAAAAGTCTCTATGGAGTCATTTTTATACTTTTGTGGGATCCGAGTATTACACTATGTTATATACTCTTTAACTAAAATAATACATAATTTAGAATACAAAAATTAGGTTTGAAAATGATACTTATTTAGAATTAAAAAGGAAGTCAGAGCAGATTCCAAATTTTAAAAGCTAATAGATGCCAAGACATCAAAAAGTATTTTAAAATAATAATTTTTATTAATAATAATGAACCTCTATAATATTTTTATCCTTATATGTTTAGGCTGCATATGATAATAATTTTATTTAAAATTGTCTAAGAGAGAGAATAAATAATTCTGACTTTTTCTATCATGGTTGATAAAATATTAATGTTATTATTGATGGTTTAGAAAATTTCCTTTCAGCTGCACAACTCATTAGTACTAGCAATGTCATGTAAATTTTTAGGATTCTTATCAAATTTGGAAAGTTCTGATGAGTTCGTTTCATACATGAGTTGTATGCTTTAGAAGAATTTCCTACAGACTAGCTTTTGGCTCCATATATTTCACACCTAATGTCTCCTCTGTTGCCTGCATTTCCTCTGTTCCCATTGCAATGCCACCTCTAGTCCTGATGTTTTTTTTTGTTGTTGTTGTTGTTGTTTTTTTTTAGATAGAGTGGAAGAGAGGGAAAAGACAGAGAAATATTGATGTGAGAGAAACACATCAATTGGTTGCCTCCTGCACATATCCTGACCGGGGAGGTGCCTGCAACCCAGGTATGTGCCCCGACCGGAATCAAACCCAGGACCCTTTGGCCCACAGGCCGATGCTCTATCCACTGAGCCAAACGGGCTAGGGCTGGTCCTGATGTTTTGTATCAAGATACCAGGTGAATCTGCACAGTGGTGGCAGGAATATTCATGGAAGCCACCCCTACTCTGGGCATCTTGGAGTAACTTAACTGCACATAGAAATGAGTGAAAACCACATCAAACCCCATCCTAATATATTATTGTAGCTGACTCCCCAACCCCCAATCCCCAAATGCCCCCAGGCTCTCTAATACCAAACAACATTAGTGGAGGTGTGACCAAGTTAGGAGACTCTCGCACCATTGCAATTTAACATGCTTTACTTTTGCAAATTTTCAAAATATATGGCACCATGTCAGCACATTGCCAGGTCCTTAGCTAAAGTCCATGCGAGTGAGGGGGCCCTGAAGCTTCAGCTTTGTTTGCTTCACATGAAATACCTCCTCCTCTGATCACAGGCGCACCATGTGAATACGAACCCATAATATCAATAAAATGCTGAGCACGATCTCTGGCACACGGTGAGCTTTGGAACATGGTCGCCACTGAGATGCTCTTAGCAGGATGAGTGCTCTTTAAGATGGTACCGCCCACAGGACTTTTTGTTTTTCCTCCTGAATGTGTTTTCATTGTTGTCATCAAAGGACTGAAACAAGCCTTTGACTGACACTTTTCCACCCCTGGGTGGACATAATTTAAAGGTTGTTTTCCAGTAAGAAAATTGTCCACAACAGAGCTGTAGTTCTCAGGGCTTTAACATATTTGAAAAGAGTGAACATCTCGCCCTAGCTGGTTTGGCTCAGTAGATGGAGTGTTGGCCTGAGGACTGAAGGGTCCCAGGTTCAATTCCAGTCAAGGGCACATGCCAGAGTTGTAGGCTTGATTCTCAGTAGGGGACATGCAGGAGGCAGCCGATCAATTATTCTCTCTCATCATTGATGTTTCTATCTCTCTCTCCTCTCTCCCTTCCTCTCTGAAATCAAATATATATGAATGTCTCCATAATTCCAGTGACCAGATATCAAAGTGATATCTTTGTAATCAGTAGTTTAAAAAATGACATCTTTGCCCTAAAATTGGCATGCTATACTTAGTCACCATCACCAAGAGACATCTGTCCAATGAGGCAACAGCGCTTTTTGTAAATGATACATCATCTCTTTATTTCAGCAGCTAAACACCTTCTGGAACAACAAACAGCCACCTTTGGAAACAAAGATGAAAATTTGGGTGCCTTAACAGATATGAGCTGTCTAAAATTACAGACAGTGCTAATTAACTGGAACACAGAATTAGAACCTACAGTTCAGAAAATATGCAAGAAAAATAGAGTGTTTGTTAGCAATGAGGAGATAAGCTGGCTGTTTCAAGGATGCTAAATTGATGATAAGAATGTACTGTTAAATCTCAATAAACAAATCCTGTCAGGTCATGCTGAATTAGATCATTTGTTCTCTCAAAGAGCTGGTGTTTAAATTCCTTTTCACTGATAAAAAATTATGAATAAACCTGGCGAAAAGGATATTATCTGTGGGAAAGAGACTGAAAGTGACCATAACTTCATTTCTGTTTGGCTAACAAATTTTTTTCTGTCAAATACACCTTAATTTACAGAAAGCAATGATCATTAGTGTTCTTGAATTAAAAACTGAATGAGTTGCTTAGAATATATATATATGAGATGCTGGTGGGTTTACCTGGTACATGTGTGCTGGTGTTCTTCTAGGAGAGAGTCAAGTGAAAAGGTGGTGTTTTATAGAAAGGACAAAGTTTCAAAGTCTGGAAACTAGTATTTTCATCCCAAATCAATCACTAATTCACTGGATGATTATAGTGACATTACCTATAATAAGGTCAATAATAATTCTCAACTCCTTAACTCAGGAATAATTTTAGAACACTTTGCAAGCCAGAGGTACTACATAAAAGGAAAGTGGCAATGCTAGGAAAGGATGACAATGAGGAGCCAAGATTACTAGACTGCTAGAAGCTCAGCCACTAATCAGGTGATAATCAAGGGCAGGCAACCTAACTGCTCTTCTTCAGAAACAGATGCATCAATGGTCAGATGAAATGTGTGGAATTAGTCAGTTCACCAGAGTGTATTAGCAGCCCAGAATAACAATGACTTAAACATAAAGAAGATGAGACCCATGGCAAGCATTCCAGGCTAGTGTGGTCTCTCTGCTCCATGATGTTATTCAGGGATCCAGGATCCTCCTTTCTTGTTGCTCTGCCACCCCCAGGCTATTCTTATTTGCATCAACAAAAATGGTTAGACAGCACATTTGAATTTCAAGCAGCAAGACAAATGAAGGCAAGGTAAGGGGAATTCAGGCATACCCGCTTTCTTTAAGGATACAACCCGTAAATTGCACATGATACTGCTGCTCATGTTTCATAATATGAAACTTAGGAATGTGGTTGTCCATAGTTTCAGGAGACACTAGGTCACGTGGACTTTATTCTGGGAGGATACAAGTCCATCTAAAATGCAGGAGATTCTTTGCCAGGAAGAAGAAAAAGAGCTTATATAGGGAGATACCAAGCTGAGTCTGCCACAGTATCCAAACTTCTTAGCATAGATGAGTGGCAAATACTGTAGTGGTTATTTATTACTATTTAGGGTCATACAGTGTGAAAAAAACATTTGACAGGAAGATCCCAGTTAATCCTCTCTCCTAAGTCTGGTCTGGTGCACAATGCTCATCTTTCTGACTAGTTTCACCCTTTGTACACACAAGGCCTCTTCTCTGCTCTAAGTGCAGAAAGGGGAAATTTTCAAAGAGCCTACAAATGGACTATATTAAATATTCTTTTGGGTTATCAACTATAAAGACCCTCATTCTCTAGGCAGTTAGAAGTGATATCAATACTGGAAAACCTTATTGGACTATCTGTCCATGCTGAAATATTAGATCCCTGCTGTCTATCTGTCTGTCTGTCTATCTATCGATCTATCTATCTATCTATCTATCTATCAACTACCTATCTATGTCTATCTACTTTTTCACAAAGAACTTCTTTGACTTTTATCATTATGAGCCTTAAAACAATGATTTGACAAGGCACTCCCTGTTGCAAAGTTCTGGAGTGCTTTGAGATGGACCACAGTCGTATTAAGCTCTTTAATATAGGATCTGTCAGAGAAAGTCTTACCATTGGGCTGTGATAGCTAAGAGGAAGATGTCCATTTGAGGTGACAAACTTGTCCCAGTTTCCTGGGATGCTCCAGGTTTTAGCACTGAAAGTCCTGGATCCCAGGATCCCCCTCAGTCCTGGGAACACTGGGGTAGTTGTTCACCCATCTCAGAGAGTCCTTTGGGGATGGGACTGAGTAGAAGCTTCAGGAGAACCAGTTGATACCTGGAGTGTCAGAGATAGAAAGGGCCTTGAAAATATAGGTGAAACCCTCAATTTGTGGTAAAAGTTGTTGTATATAAGAAAGGGTAATAGATTTCCCATGTTTATGCCTTTCCTTAAGTGTAGCATAATTTGCAGAGGACTAAGAAGGAGGCCATTTTCCAAGCATACCTCCATCATGGGTCTGTCCAACATGGCCTTCTCTTCTGCTTAAGCAGAAATTCCATTCATAGCTCTGTTGATGTGTTAGACTAGGAATCCCCAATTAGTGGAAGGGACTTTAGAATTCAAAGATGCCTCTCTTGTTTTTTTCTTTCTTCTCCCTTTTATCATTCTTGTATTAATTGGAGCTCTGTTAGTTACATATAAAAGAAACCTAACTCAAACTGGTTTCAACAGTGTGGTGGTTACCAGAGGGAAGGGGGTGGGAGGTAGTAAAAGGTAAAGGGGACCAAATATATGGTGACGAAGGATGATTTAACTTTGAATGGTGGACACGCAATGCAATATACAGATGATGGGTGTATCATAAAATTGTACACCTGAAACCTATATAATCTTCTTAGCCAAAGTCACCCCAATAAATTTAATTTTTAAAAAATGAAATTAAGTTTAAAAACTGGTTTCAGCAGGTAAAAAGAAATGCATATATTGTCTCATGTAACTAGATGCAGAGGTAAGTTTCAGGCACAGCTGGTTAAGGAGCTCAAATCACAACATCAGGAATCTATTTCCGTTTCTACTTCCATCTGAGTAAGTTTCATTTGCTGGCA
>NW_006300047.1:251723-253249 GCF_000327345.1 Myotis davidii | reverse complement strand
TGCAACCAGTCGGAAGAGAGTTTCTCTCTTCAGTAGTTCTAAAACTACCCAGAATTGAGTTACACCAATCTGACGTGGTCACACATGCCCACCTTTACAGTCAAAAGAGTGGAATGTGCTGACTGGATAGCCTGACTGATGTGCTAATCCCAGGAGTGGGAGACTGTGAAATTAGCTCCACGTAGTATACATGGGCTGGGTGGGAGTAGAGAGGACTGGTTTCCCAGTTAAAAATACAGATGCTAAAGAATAAGAAAAGATATGATGCTCAGTAGGCAGAAACAACAGATGCCATAACATCTCCTAAATTCTCTCCTTTCTTTTTACTTTCCTCTCTCTTCCTTCCCCTTCCTTACATTCCCTTTCTCCCTCCTCTCTTCTCTTTCTCTCTCTGGATCTCTTTCTCTCTTTGTCTCTCTATGTATTTCTCACATTGTTAGTCATTATGGAAGATGCAAAGATGAATCTCTTGTGGTCCCTGACATTAGGCACAACTGAGATTCAAGAAGAATATGGACAATTAGATAACAAATTCTAATATGTGACATGCTTGGGGATTGAAGTATATAGATACACACACACAAACACACATACATACATGCATAAATAAATAATGAATTAATGAAATGGTATAAGAGAAATATGCAAAATTACTCTAGGCACATAGAAAAGGGGATTATTTTCATTTGGGTCAAGTAAAAGCTAAAGAAGATTTTCACAAAGGAGGCATTTATACTGACTGAAGGATGAGGAGCAGGTTATAACATTCTGCAGCACAAGGGGACCCCATGCAGTCATAATTAGGGTCTCTAACTGTCAGTTGCATGCCAACCTCCAAATTTTCCCACGAAATTTTAAGAGAATCCCATGATCAAAAATCAGGAGATTTGGACAAACACAGCCTGTCAGTAAATTTAACCCTGTGGAAGTCATTTATCTTCTCTTGTCAGTTTTTACCATCTATAAAATAAGCAGATGGAACTATTGCTGAGGCTCCTTACAGATCTTAAAAAAAAAGGAATTTATCCCTTGAAAATATTGAAGACCCTTGGCTTGTAGTGAATGGAAGAGCCTTCAATGCTGAGATTGTTGTTAAATGTGCATTATTTTGCTTTAAGGAGTCTATGAGTATATGAATGGGGGGAAAATGGTTTACCAGATGTCTGAATCAGCTAGTTGATATTCTGAGTGTTTATTAATATATATTTAGTGGGATATTAAGGAGAAGAGGCAACAAGTCTTCTTTAAATTGAACCTGAGTCATTTTATCATATTGTCTGAAGTCACCCGGAATTGTAGCCAATTTCTGGAATTGAAGGCAATTGCAGAGTCAATAGGGGATTTCTGTGACCGCATTATTCTGTTTTCTCTGATTCCCACCATTTAAGGATCATCTTGGTAAATCCTTTTTGTGGCTTTCCCCCCATGAGTTAGATTTTGCTTTCTCATGGCTAAGCTATCCACTTGGCCAACAAATGAGAGAGTTAGGTGTCTTAAAATATGTGTACAGTTTTAAATGATCACCA
>NW_006300047.1:233915-251494 GCF_000327345.1 Myotis davidii | reverse complement strand
AAGGTCCCCAGCCTTCTCGGGGGGGTCTCCGTCCAATCCCAGCCAGCAAAGATAATGAATGGACTCCGGCACTTAATTTAGTAAATAGAAGGAAAATAAGCCCCGTACTACCTCTCTGTGTTGTAATCTTGTATTCAAAAGTCCTGTTGAGAGAGCAGCATGACCCATTAATCCCCGACTTTCCAGTCACAGAAATTACTCCCTCGATCTAATGATTACAGTGTGTTATTGGTGTAACAGCTCCAGAAAATAACTAAGTTCTAGCTTACAGAGAGAAAACGGACTTGAAAACAGGATGGAGTAGATGTTCAAATGCCCACACAGTATTCCTTGAAACAAGGGCTTTGGATTCCCTGGGGACATCATTAGCCTCATTTTAAACGCAAGAAAATGGTCTCAGAGAAGTACAAGGAAGTGGATATGTAAATTAGAATTCGGGACTCAAATAAGGTTTTTTGTTTTGTTTTGCTTTGTTTTTCCTGTAGTGTTCTTTTCATTGTTCTCTGCCAGACGTGTTTTCAAAAACAAAATCAATACACCTACCAAAATGGTGTTATTAGATAACAAATTCTAATATGTGACATACTTGGGGATTGAAGTCATACACATACACACATATATACATACATACATACATGACTAAATAATGAATGAATAAAATGGTATAAGAGAAATATGCAAAATTACTCTAGGCACACAGACCCTAAAATGGCTAAAATGAAAAGACAGAAAATACCAGTGGCATGGATGAGGAGCAACTGGAGCTCTCATATACAACTGGTGGCAGTGTAAAAGGGCACAATGGCTTTGAAAATTGTTTGGTATTGTCTGAAACCAACAGTATATATCTACCCTAAAATGTTCAAGAATATTTGTAGCACTGTTCATAAACCCCTGAACTGGAAGGTACACAAATTCCCACCAACAAGAGAATAAATAAACATAGTACATTCACATGGTGGGATATTATATAATGGGTTATAGATGCAACAACATGGGTGAATTCACAAATATTATATTGGGCAAAATAATCCAGACACAAAAAAGAACATACTGGAAGATTATATAAAATTTAAAAATAAGCTGGGGCTGGATAGCTCAATTGGTTAGATCAGCCTGACATGCCAAGGTTGCGGGTTTGATCCAGGTCAGAGCACATACTAGAATCAACCAATAAGCCCTGGCTGGGTGGCTCAGTTGGTTGGAGCATCATCCCATACACGAAAAGGTGGTGGGTTTGATTCCTGGTCAGGGCACAGGGCACATACCTAAGCTGCTTGTTCGATCCTGGGCTGGGTGCATGCAGGAGGCAACAAATAGATCTCTCAATCTCTCTCTCCTTCCCTTCCTCCTTCTGAAAAAAAAAAAAAATCAGCAAAAGCATATTTTAAAAATGAATGCATAAACAAATGGAATAACAAATAAATGTTTCTTTCTCCCTTGCTTTCTCTCTAAAATCAATCAATAAAATTTTAAAAAATGAAATTAAAATGGGCAAAATTGTATTTACGGTATTAGAAATTAGAATAGTATGTCTCCTTCTGAAGGAGTGACCAGAAGGGGGTGAGGGGAAAGCTTGTTGGTTCCTGGTGATGTCTGCTTCTTGATCTGGGGTTGGTTACATTACCGTGATCATTTTTCCAAATTCATTGAGCTGTACTCTTAAGACATGTGTGTCCTTTGTGCATATACTATACATGAATAAAATCTCAAAAAGTAAAGCAAATAAAAGCAAAGTCATGCAAGGTTATGAAACAGGCTAGACAAAGGCTATATATAAGCAACATTTATAAATGATCATAGCAGCTGGCACTCTATCATAGGTTTACTTAGAGTCTTGTATTTATTTATTTATTTATTTGCATTAGTGTATTGAATTCTGTCAACATCACAAAGTGAATACAATTGTTTCCCAATTCTCAGCAGGTAAAACAAGATGGGAAAGCTTAATTACTTTACCACAGACCATACAGCAGGTAAGCTGTAGAAGAGGTATTCAAACCACAGCATCCTACCTCCAGTGTCCACATCTTAACCATCATGCTGACATCACCTTTCACACACTGAAGGATCTGGGACACCTCAGTGCACTTTGATTCAAAAGTTTTTCCCTGTGCAAACCACTGAGAAACCTAAGAAATTGGGGGAAATTCCCTTAAGTTACCGCTGGAAGAAAAAAATGTTTGAATCAAAATCCAATGTTAACTGAGATGGAGAATGGCTGTTTATAAAATATTGAGGGCAGCAAGGTATAACTTTCTGCTCGTCGAAGGCTCCTTTCAAATAAAACACTGTTTATCTCCCTCCGTGGCAACTGGAAAAGATGTGGATGGATGCAGTCATTTTCGGGAAGTCAGAGAGCTGTTAACATCAGCGCAGGATGCGTGATGATGTGTTGAAGGATGGTTGGCACCTGAAGGAGAGAATAATGTATGTTTCATGTTTGATGATATGTTTTGTCACTTGGGGGGAATTCAGAGGCGGAGGCACTTATAAGGTGAAAATGGAAGCCAACTTTCTCTTCTTGTCACTTGTGTTATTTGGGAGGTTTTAAGTTGAAATGAAAAATCAGAGACTGACTGTCCTCTAAAGAATCCCAAGAATTCGATTGGAACCTGGAAGCGGTCAGAAACAGCAGAAGCCTGGGCAACCAGCTACTTGCTCAACTTGCTTTTTCATAGTGTCTTTGCTGCTTTCTCCAAGTCTTCTTGTTAGCCTTTTTCTACCTACTAACTACCACTGGGTCCCTTATTCCTAAACCAGAAGCAGCTTGCCTAAATGGGATAATTGTGGGCTTCACACACACTGGTCAGACCTCACCATCACAGGCTGTCTTGGTAGATGCCATCTGCAGAGAAAGCCTGTACATGGATGGTGGGAAGAAGTGTGGCCACCCCTGGTCCAGGAACAGCCCATTGTAGCTCCCTGAGTGGAGATAATGGGCAGATTAATTTCCAGGAGCAGAGCAAGAAGAGTGGAGCAAATTGCCCTATGGACATGGTCATTATGAATTACCTACCAAACTTTGGAGTAAAACAAAGGGTGCTTGAAGCATTGGTGTGGTGAAGCTGGAAGAGCCTTGAAAATCACTTTGGAAGGTTAATGCCAAAAGATACCTTCAATAAAACTCATCTTGCATTTTTCTTGCAGAATCTTATTTTCTTTGTCCCTCGTGTCCTTTTTTCAATCCTTTCCTTTTTTTTCTTCTTTTACTCCTTCATTCAACAGATACCTGACATGTTTTGGAGTGGAGGACCCAGCCTAAAAGTAGGTTATATTCATCGCTGAGAATATGCTTTTGTAGGCATGTCTGATTTGCCATTAGAGTGGTTGACTACATATATTTATTAGCATGATCTCTCAAGAAGAGGTGTTCTAATCATTTATTGCTGCATAGCAATACAGCACCAAACTTAGTGGCATAAAAGAACAACCATTTTAAAAAGCTTATGATTCTATGGGGAAATTTGAAACCACATGGAAGGATAGCTGGCATTTCCATGCATGTCCGTGGTCTACAATGTCTATGGCCAGAGATGGCTAAAATAACTCAACTGGAACTGTTTGTCTGGGACCTCTACTCTTCACCACTATTATCTGCTGGAACTGGAATGTTCAAGATGACTACTTCATTGACATGACTGGTCTCTGGGATGAGATGGTTAGAACATTTGGAAGTTGCCTCCCCTACTTTCTCTCCAAATGATTAGCTTGGGCTTCCTTACAATATGGTGGTCTCTGGATACTCAACCTAGTTATGCGATAGCCTACTTCCCCCAGGTCAAATGTTCAGAGGCCAATGTGGAAGTTGCAAGACCTCCTAGAAACTAGTTTTGGAAGTCACACAGCATCACTTCTGGTGCATTCTACTACTTATACAGCATCAGCCCAGATTCACTGTGGGATGGGACAATTTAAGAGCAAAGATACCAGAAAGTGAGGTTCTTGGGGGTGGGGCATCTTTGGAGACTTGTCATCACAGTGGAAATAAAGTGCCTAACAAGGAGTCGTTTGGATTCCCCAACCAGACCCAGAGACTCCTATCTGGACCCATGAAGAGGACAGAAGCTGTAGGAGTTTTGGTCATGTGTGACCCAGAAAAGGTTTTCTGTGGTCCAGGAGGCAAGCAGCACACAGGTGATCCTATTCACCTTCTGCATGACTTTACACCACACAATTTGACTCTAACATCTCGAGGCCTACAAGTCACAATCTAACCTTCTGGACCCAGCAGACACTATGTTTATCACGGTCACATTGAGACAACTTCAGCCAGCCCAAGAGGCAGAATAAACAGCAAAGGACAGGGCAAAAGAGGAAGAATATGTTGCACGCCTCACAGTGGCCAAGCTAACAGCCTGGGTAATAAGCACAAACTAGACAATTCTTGGGAGATTCCAAGACATAAACTAGGGACACTGTGCAGGGAACTGGAGATGCTTCCTAAGTAGTTGAAGTAGAACTAGTGAATGTGGATATTCCATCTTACATAAGCCCATTGTACAAACTGGATTGTGAAGACACAAATTAAATTGGATAGCATTTTTAGTTCAAGCTTTGTGCTTAATGACCTTACCCTCAGGGAGTTAGAATCTAATTGGGGAAATAAAATTAATATATATTAAGTAATGGCATAAGACGACATAAGAGCTGTCACCAGGGAAACCCAAATAAATGGCTCACACATTAAGTTTTATAGGAATACCTCAGAGAAAGAAGACAGTCTGAGAGCTGGAACGAACAGCGGGGCCTCCTGGAAAAGGGAAATTTGATCTGTGCTTTGGAAGTGGGTAAAATTTAATTAGGCGGAGAAGTAGGGAATGAAAGAAATCTCAAAACTTAAAATGGTTTTGAATGACTTTTGGCCCAAGACACAATTATTTTCTTCTAAACATTTTTAATTTTTAAACCTTAGCTATTTTTAGTTTACAATGTCTAGAACTCTTGGATTTGAAGATTAATGGGAAGACTAAATGTGGTTTTAAAAGGGGATTGAAATATCAAAATAAAAGGAGGTATTTTGGAGTGGCTAGTTGCTTATATCTCTTCCTGGACTTGAAAGGAAAGAGTCTAAACTGGGAGTCGGCCAGATAGCAAATATTTTTGGCTTTGTGGGCCATACAGTGTTTATTATAATTACTCAACTCTGCTGTTATAGCACAAAATCAGCCGTAGATGATCCTTAATCAAGTGGACAGGACCCTGTTCCAATAAAACCAGATCCAATAAAAGCCAGTGGTTGGCCAGATTTGGACCAGGAGCCACAGCTTGCTAACCCTGGCTCCAGACATCCCGTTTCATCCTGTGAATGTTCATCAAAATCTACACTAAGCTTACCATTGTGCATAAGAACATGATCCAAAAGTTGTTCACTCTGTAGGTATTTAATCTAGGTCCATGATGTGTGTAGCACCGTGCTGATCAAAGTGGGCTGTCAAGCTGGACAGGTAGCTATGACTTTCCCCTCAGAGCTTCCCATTTGGGAGGGAAGCCTGGAGGTGGGGAGAGAAGATGTAGCAGGATCTAACCTGATCTTAGGGAACAGAGGAGCTGGATGACTTCTCTGAGGAAGTGACATTTAACCTGGGACTGGAAGAGTCTAGTTCTTAGCCTATCTTAGGTGGTCTGTGGAAGGAGGGATGTTAAGGATGTAGAAGTGTTCCATGCGAAAGCAACAGCTCCTTCAAACCCACAGAGAGGAGAGAACGTGCATTTCATTGTAGAAACTAATAAAAGTTCAGTATGGCTGCAACGGAAAGAGGGAATGGTGAAATCAGAGGGCTCCAGAAATTGGAATTACCCCCAAGAAATACACAGTGGGGAAAGGTCCTAATCCCAGCGCACGCCCATGTCCTCTCCAGCATCAGATTGTTTTATCATCAGCCTTGTTTGGAAACAGCTGAGGTTCTGCAGATGACAAACACTTTGAAACCCTCTCACCCAGGCATTGATTCCACTCCAGGGGGAAGCGGTGTTATGGCCACTCCAAGCCAATCAGCTAAAATGTGCTTCAGGGGAAAGCGTTACCCAACTTCTACAGTTTCCACATGCCAGGCGATGAGTGAGCCGATTTCCACGTCATCTTCCATACTGATTAAATTGGCACCAATTAATGCAGATCCAGAGAGCACGTGGAAGTGAGGCTTTCCCCTCAACAGCATGTGTAAGTGGCTGGAACCCTTTATCCCTTGTCCATGCCAGGAAAGAGAATGTCCACTGCACTCGGACTTCCTAGAGGCTGTATCCCTACCTTCTGTGTCATTCTGACAACAAGTACTGTCTGCATTCCATGTAATTCCAATACACCATCCTTGGGCTCTAATTAACCGAGACGTAAACTCCATCCAATGGAACACAGTAAACACTCAGTAAATTTTAATTGATATTATTGCGTTGTGTGCAAAAGGACCCAGCACAATGCTTGACACACAGTGGGTATCAGCAAATATCCGTTCTCTTTCCTTTCTTCCAGGCCATTTTACTGCACAAGTCTTGCCTGAAATCTCATAAAACCTCTCATGAACCACATTTTCCACTTCATCAGATGCCTCCGGGGCATCTTCATAAACAAATCCCAGGTTGGAGTGTAGTAGGTAGTTAGACAGAATGAGCAGAGCAGGAACAATGCGCCAGGTGCAGATGGTCACCCAGAGTGGAGAGCTCTTGGTGCCTAGCAACGGATAAAACTACAAGCCTTTGCACCAACAATCCCTTAAGCATTAACCCCTGGAGATGACATCTAGGCCTTCTAGGCCTCAGCTGTGTTTCAGCTCCAGGCCCAGAAAAGCAGCAAAACTAGGTGGAGTGATGCCATGGCTGACATCAGGACCAGCTGCAATGACTAATGACCCCCCTACTCAGTGCCAACCAATCAGTGGAGACCACTACCCAGAGGCGGTACACCTGGAAAGCTGATGAGTATCCTATTGAGATCCTTCCCTGAAAGCAGCAAGGCTATCTCTATGCCAGTGGTGCAGCCAAGGTTGAGAACCACTGCTCTATGCAGTGTGCCGGCATCTTTCCGAATCCCCTTCTTTTTTCTTTCTCCAGGGCTTGCTCGAACTCCCCCCCCCCCCCCTCTTCTCTCTCTCTCTCTTCTCTCTCTCTCTCTCTCTCTCTCTCCTAAACTTCAAGAGCTCTTCTTTGGCTGTAACTTGTTTCCTGAGCCCATTTCTTCCATAGCTCACTTCTTCTACCTCTGTGACTTTATAAATAAACTTTCTCTTATAATTTGAGTCTCGAATGTGAATTCTTTCTTAGCCAGAACTCAGGACTGATATTGCGGAACCAAAGTTAACACCTGGTGCCATTTTTCCATTGCCACTACCAGGAGCAAATCCTTTCCAGTCACACTAAAAAAAAACATCTTCGGGCAGGATGCAGAGGAAAAGCTAACTGCCTGCTGACAAGCATGGGGAATTCATACTTGGGGCTCTAAACCCTACATGGGGCTTTATACTCCCTGTCCTCTACTATAGAACTGAGTTTGCAAAGCCAGCTGCAGGTGGGGTTGCTGAGTTTCCATTCCCTGTGCAGCCATAGGAAAAGAAAAAGCACAGGATAGGTCACTCTCAATGACCCAGATCCACGCAAGAGAGAAATGCGGTTCTTAATATCAGACTCAAATGTTCCCTAGAGTCAGCCCAGAGGTGCAGGGTGGCAGCAAAGACAGGAGTGGGAGGGGTCTAACTTATTCCCTACGCCAGTGGTTGGCACACTGCAGCTCGCGAGCCACATGCGGCTCTTTGACCCCTGAGTGTGGCGCTTCCACAAAATACCACATGCGGGCACACAGTGTGATTGAAACTTCGTGGCCCATGCGCAGAAGTTGGTATTTTGTGGAAGAGCCACACTCAAGGGGCCAAAGGGCCGCATGTGGCTCACGAGCTGCAGTTTGCCAACCACTGCCCTAGGCTAAAGCATAAAGCAAGTGGCAGATATGATCCTCTCCCTGCTACAAGCTTCACATTAAAAAAAAATGTTGTTCTTTAATGCCACCAGCATTTGAATAGACTGGAGAAAACTACATTTGAAGTGGCTATTAGAAAGCACTTGGGTCACATGATGAAATCTGAAGTCTAACCCTGTCATTTCCACTCCTGGTGAGTGATCTCAGCGTTAGCGCTTCACCAATTCTGTATCTATGTCCTCATCCATCTACTAAGAGGCTCTCTGTGGATGAGAGGGAAGGCTCCTCCGCTCTAAAATCCAGCATTTCGGTGGCAGCTCTGAAGGAGAGAAGGAAGGACATGGCCTTGAAGTTAGAGAATTGGGATTTCTCTCCTGTCTTTACCACACATCCATTGCGTGGTCTTGGTAAATAATTTGATCCCTCTGGTGGGTTTGATCAGCTCCAAGTTTTATGAGTCAGTGGTGCAAAGGGCTGGGTCTGTGTGCCTTCTCTGAGCAGCCTCCATGAGCTCACGAGGGCCGGGTATCTACATGTTTGCCTGAGATGAGTGAAGGCTGTCACCTGCCAGGTAGCACAGAAATGGCTGTTTGCTCATTTTGCAGGAAGACCACACACCTCTGGGTATCTGGTATCTGCCCATGTTTACCTGGAAATTGTTTCCCTTATTTTTGTCCTATTACAAAAGTGAGATGTGTTCAAAGGAAGAGGAAAGCAAAGAGAAATAACTACCTCTAAGTGATAATCTACCCTTTCGCCCAAAGATGCACAGAATTAAATTTTGTTTTATACTCTCTGGACCTGTTTTTAATATCCAAGTAAGAGTCATCATTTACCCAAATCATTCTAAGTTCTTCAGCCTTCTGGGGCCAGTCTTTCAGTTACTATCCAAATAAAATAACTCACTTTCCTTGTGTTGGTTCTGCATAGCAAATTACCACAAATTTAAGGGCGATAACAAAGTCCAAGCCCTGTAGGGCTGAGTCCTCTGCTCATGGTCTAAAATCAACATGTTGCCCAGATCGGTGTGGCTCAGTTGGTTGGAGTGTTGTTTTGTACATGAAAAAGTTGTTGGTTTGACTCCCAGTCAGGGTACATACCTAGGTTTCAGTATAATCCAGCAACCAATCGATATTTCTCTTTCATATTGATATTCCTCTCTCTCTCTTTTCCTCCCTCTAAAATCAATAAGCACATTCATGAAACAAACAAACAAACAAACAAATAAATAAATAAGCATCTCCTCAGGTGAGCATTTAAAAGAAAAAAAGTAAAATCAAGGTGTTCACTGGACATGTTCCAGGCTGGAGGCAATGGGAATGAATTCAGTACCAAGCCCACTCAGATTGTTGGCTCAATCCAGTTGTTTGCAGCTGTAGGACTGAGGTCCCTGTTTACTTGTTGACTTTCAATGAACAGCTGCTCTCAGCTCCAGGAGGCCACCTGCATTCCTCAGCACGTCTGTGTCCCCATCTTTAAACCAGAAAGAGCACATGGATCCTTTTCATGCTTCGACTCTCTTTACAGGGAAGAACCGTGTCCCTTTCCTGGACTCCTCCGATTTGATCAATCCCATCGAGAGAATCTCCCTTTTGGTTAACTTGAAACCAACTGATCAGTAACCTAATCAAGGGAGTTATATCCAGTCCTGTTCATTGGTCCCATCATTCTCAAGGGGGGAGGATTCTGTGAGCTTGTATGGGGAGGGCAAGAATTCCATTTTGTCTAGCTACGGGAAGTCCATTGACATCTCTTGAATATTTCACTAGAAAGTAATCTGTCACATTGCTCAGCCCATAGCTGGCACTCAATAAACATGTTTAAGTGAATCCAAGTTTCCCTGAATTTAATTACCTTGTTTCAGCCAGCATACTGTCATTGGCTATTCAGGTGTTGCTCTCTTTTTGGTTACTTCTGGCCATATCATCACTGATTTAAGAAAATGTTATTCATTGATTTCAGAGACAGGAAGGGAGAGGAAGAGAGAAATAGAAACATTGATGAGAGAGAAACATACATGGGGTGCCTAATACATGCCTCCCACTGGGGATCAAGCTCAACCTGGGCATATGCCCTGGTACATGGGATGACACTCAACCACGGAGCCATACCGCCGGGCTCATTACTGATTTTTATGCTTTTTTTCCTGTTGCTTCTCTGTCAAGCCCACAGTCCTCAGCCCTCCAAGGTAGCAGTAGCAAAAGTCAGTGAGGGTAATACCAAAACAAAAAACGATAATAATAAAAGCATAATATGCTAACTAGATCGGACGTCCTTCTGGAAGAAGCTGGGGCTGCAAGGGAAGCCTGGGTTTCGGGTGCCGGCTGGTGGCCGAAGGGAAGCAAGCCCTGGTCCCAGGTACCAGAGAGAAGCCGGTGCCGGAAGTCAGGGGAAGGAAGGCCTACTCTTGCACGAATATCGTGCACTGGGCCTCTAGTAATGAAATAAAATGAAACTGGGTAACAGGCATTACTACTCCTTTCATCTGAGGTCTGAGTCATACTCCATCAGAAGAAGTCCTTTACTGGTAATCTCTTGCTTTAGGCCAAGACTGTGGTCTAACAAGAAATATATTTGTTCTTTGTTCCTGGCTCCTGGCGGAGAGGACTAAAACCACTGGAATTTCCTGAGTGGTAGGGATGTCTATTGTCATTCATTGGAACCTCTTTTGAGCACAACTGAGTTTTTAGTAATGAGGTGACTAGGGTGGTACCCCAGAGAGCCTCAGGATTGGGCTGGTCACCAGAAAGATCAAGTGATTAGAGGGTTGAAGTTTCAACTCCATCCACTGACCTTTGGGAAACGGCAGGGTAGGGGACCACAGATTTAGCTCTTCATCCCTCCAAGGTGAAGGAAACTCTTGTCTCAGGCCACCAGAGGAAGGTAAACATTTCATAACAGCCATATAAGCTCTTTTTGCAAAAAGAGCCACACATTCACACTAACATGAAAAATAATTTTTACTTTCCATTGTCCTGATTTTCATTCTGGGTTAACATTATTTTGGATGAACCAATCTGAGAGTCCTTATTGTTTATGCATATTTGTTTGTTTCCTCCCTGGGAAGAATTCTTAAGCAACACAAAGACCAGGAAAAAATTATGAAATTAGAGTTGTTGTTTTGCTGATCCCATAGATGTAAATGGAGTTCTTAGGCGCTGTACAAGGTCAAGTGAATGGTGTTTCCCTTGCTATGGCTATTCTGGAAGGGGACACTAATGGGCAGAAAACAGACGACAGAAGAGTTATCTCCCCTTTCCTAGACAACATCAAAGGTCCCTATTTTCTTTCTTTTTTTCCTTTCTGTTATAATAAGAACTTCACAGTTCAATGAGTTCTGTAGAGTATTTGGCAGAAAATGTGGTTTGAGCTGCAGCTTGCTGTAATAATAATAGCTACCATTTATTGGGAGCTTATACATGCCAGGAACTTTGCCAAGAGCTTTATATGTGTTATCTCATTTAAGTCTCACAACAGTTCTGCAAGGGAGGCACTATTACCTATGCAAGGTAAATGAATATCAAGAGGTAATCAACTCCCCTAAGGTTACAGAGCCAGATAGAGGTGGAGTCAAATGTTGAACACAGGTCTGTCTGACTCCCAAACCATTTCCTCTCGCCCTACTCACAAGAAGCCTCTGCATCTAGGTGGTTGTCCCCCTGGGATACACTGGCTGTGTACACCCTTCTGCCGCTAAAGTGATGGAAAGAAACGGCCCCTCTCATAAAGGGCACCATAGAGAGCCTTGACATTCTCCTAAGACCAAGACCACTTAATAAAGTCCTTCTATTGATGTTCTAGTGAATAAGTTCAAGACAGGCTAGAGGGCTAAATTCAAGACAGAACAATATTTTAGGAGGAAGCAAGTGCCTCAGAGCTAACTTAATAAAGCTCCTTTACTTGTGGGATCTTACAGACCACATCAAAATATAACTCTGAAAATGAATGTACATAGATCACTTGGATTTGACATCATCAATACTTCACTGTGTGCCTTAACAATCGAGCACTTCCTGTCTGCCAAGGATCAAAGCATTCTACTTACATATCATACTTCTCATAGTAACTCTCTGCCTCAGTCAGGATGGTCTACGGCTATGCTAAGTAACAGGCAACCTCTAAATCTCAGAGGCTCACAAACAAAGGTTTATTGCTTGCTCATGCTCCATGTTTATTACAGTGGGCTGGAGGCTGCTACTCTGAGACCAGGTAGGGGAGCAGGATTCATCCGGAACAGTTCTGGTTGGTATCTGGATCTTCACTGGCTAACATTGCAGAGGGAAAGGCTCTGCAGTGTCTCACTTCACAATTTAATGTTCAACCAAGGAATGCCACATGTCCCTTTCCTATAAACTCATCAGCCAGAGTCACATAACAAAGGGAAAGACTTTAAATATTTGCTCAGAGGCAAGTGCTATTATTATCCCACCTTTTACAATAGAGGGGAGAGAAGCTAAGGAGCCTGTCACGGTTATATAGCTTGATAAATAGTTGAGCCAAGATTTGACCTTCTGCTTCACTCTCACCCTCTCAGGCAGAGATAGATGTATAAACAGGTTACTATAATACAAAATGAATTGAGATGTAATCATAGTTTAAACAACAACATAAAAAGAAACTCAAAATAATTATGCGGGATGAATGAACAGGAGGTAGAAGAACTGAAAAAGAAGAGACGAAGCCTTGTGGAGAAGAGGTGACTTGAGTTGAATCTTGAGAGATGGGAAGTTGCATCCCAGGTACACGGTAGAGGGCAAACAAATGCACAGAGAAGGGAGAGCACAGGAGAAGGCTGGACACATAATGCAGTGTGGCTCCTGTGTGAGGGGGACCAAGAGAGAAGATAAGTCGAGATGCCGAAAAGATGGGGTAAAAAGCGGATTGGAGAGAGACTACAGGTTTTATTCTCCTACCTGTAAGGAGATGCGAACAGGGTACTACTCTTCTATCCCAACTCAAACTCACAACGAGGTAAAGTATCAAAGGCACACACCCACTCAATAATGAGTCTAAAGCCTCGCCCTTACAGAGGGCTAGCATTTCTGGAGTTCTACAGAGTGCTCGGCACACCACATTGCAGGTATTTCATAAATATTTGTTGAACCTTGAATGATTACCAGGAGAAGTATATTTGAGGTTTAGAGTCTGCCCTGAGGATAGAACAGAAAGAACTCTAGAAACCTGGAGATAAAGGGAACCCTGAAAGGAATTTTTTTGGATTGAATTTGTCACTGAGGACAGCGAACATGAACATGCTGAAACTGCCAAGACATGAAATGCTAGCGCAAGCTGGGTGGTCAAGGTTTAACTAGTTTTGCAGCGAATGGGGCTGCCATATGGAATTGTTTTTATTTGCTGTGAGTAATTTTCTGTGGAAGAGCATCCTCTTAACCTAGCATAATGAAGCCAATTATTTATACTTAGAATCTCCAGCGCGCGTGCGAGAGAGGGAGATAGAGGGAGGGAGAGAGAGAGAGAGAGAGAGAGAGAGAGAAAGAGGCAAACACGTTTATGGCTGAGCTCTCTGGATTCCATCAGTAGACACCTTCCTGGATGGACCCTCAAGGAGGTGACAAGGACTGAATTATCAAGTGCACTGACCAAAGCTACCCACCAGGAATTGTTATATCTATCCTTAGGACTCTTATTGCCCAGTAGCTCAGAATGAGACTATATTTGGAGATAGGGCATTTAAAGAGGTAATTATGGTTAAATGAAGTCAATACAATTGGCCCCGATCCAATATGAATGGCATCCTTATACGAGGTGATGGATATGTAAATTAGCTTGATTGTGGTGACCATTTCACAGTGGATACATATATCAAAACAACATGTTGTGCCCTAGTGGGTTTGGCTCAGTGGATAGAGCATCAGATTGAAGGGTCCCAGTTTCAATTCTGGTCAAGGGCATATGCCTGGGTTATAGGCTCAGTCCCCAGTAGGGGGTGTGCAGGAGGCTGCCGATCTATGATTCTCTTCCATCATTGATGTTTCTATCTCCCTCTCCCTCTCCCTTCCTCTCTGAAATCAATATAAATATATTTTTAAAAAACAAACAAAAAAAGGCCCCACAAAACCCCCAGCATGTTGTATGCTTTAAATATATACAATTTTTATTTGTCAAGTATATCTCCATCAAGCTGGAAAAATATTTTCTTGAATAAAAAAGAAGTTAGGGCACAGACAGCATAGAAGAAAGATGATGTAAGGACACAGGGAGAAGACATCTGTAAGCCAGGGATAGAGGTCTCAGAACAAATAACCCTGTAGACACTTTGCTCTCAGACTTCCAGGATCCAGAACTCTGAGGAAATAAATTTCTGTTGTTTACGCCAACCAGTTCGAGGTGCTTTGTGATGGCTGCCCAAGAAGATTGATAGAGTCCTTAATCATCTAATGATAATTATTTAAGATACTGCGCCTGACCAGTGCAGGAGATAACACTTGGAGATGGAAAACATTGAGTCTTTTGAGGTGACTGGATTCTTATCTGTCAAGGCATAAGATTAGTGTTGCCTTTTAGTAGCCTGATGGTTTGCAAACTCCAGCAGGCCTGAAGCTCAGAGGAAGAAATATGTCTAGGGCTCCCCATTTCAACAAGTCCTGGCATCCCAAATGCTACCATGTTGTTGGCCTCTGGTGACCATTATTCCCCTTGGATTTTTAGATGTAAAGTCTGCTCAGTGAGGAAGAACTGTGTTTTATTTCACTGTCATTGAAAAGGAAAAGAAGATGAATGGAAGAGAGAGGGAAGAGGTAATCGGAAAAGAAAAACAAAAGAGAAGAAGGAAAAAAGAAATAAGGGAAGAGGGGAAGGGGGTGGGGAAGGATAGACAAATGAGCTACTGTAGATACTGGAAGGTTTCTCAGCCTCAACACTACTGACCTTTGAAGCTGGATAAGATTCTGTTCTCTGGGGCTGACCCATGCATTGTAGGATGTTTAGCAGCATCTCTGGCCGGCACTCACTAGATGCCAATAGCATCCACCCCCACAACCCAAGGTATGACAACCAAAAATGACTCCAGCTGCTGCCAAATGTCCCCTGCTGGGCAACATCACCCATGCTCTATGGTATGATTTCTCATAGAATATATAAGAAGTCATTTTAATTTTCCAGAACAAAGGGCAGGAGGTGAAGAAACATCAAAACATATAAAGATAGGAAGACAGGGAGGTAGGCATGGGCCCATAGAGTCCCTCGGCTTCTGAGTCTTAGTTTGCATGGATTCGATGGGGGCCTTGGCACACAGTGTGATGTATTTATCAGGCACAAATACAACTGTGACTTGTGCTTCTCAATTTAGACAGTGGGTTCCATGTACTTGTTACAGTTACATCACATTTCTTCTAACAAACACATTGTCCTCCCTACTCAGAACATGGCTAGCCAAGCCAAATACAATTATAGATAGGGGCTTCACTTCTGTTTCCTAATTGGTTCTAGTGTGTTCTGCTTCTCTGATTAATGCTTTTCTCAGCAAAAAGGTGACAAAGGGTATCTCCAGTCTTTGTCTGATCATCTTAATGAAATCAGTGGGAATCCAGGAGGCACTATTATTAACTGCTAAAAGCTAAGGCTCTGGTGTGTTACTTTGGGCAGGTTACTTTTCTGAGTTTTCATTTTCTCATTCATAAAATGGGGTAAAAATAGACTCTCAAAGGATTTGTTGTGAGGATGGAGATAATAAATGAAAAGAGCTTATTATAGCCCCTGAAAAGGACTCGATAAATATTTAATTTTATTTTTTACCAGCAAAGGGTGATGAGAAAGATGAAGGAACTGGGTATAAAGTTGCATGAAGAGTGATTAAAATATGTTTGTTTTGATAAGAGGGAGCTACTAGTCTAGGGGCCATGAGAGCTATCTTCAAGCATCTGATGGGACCTTGTAAAAAATGAAGAGTTTTTCCAAAACATAGAACTAGAGGCAAGAGAATTGTTACAGGAAGGTGTATTTCATCGCAAGATGGTTTTCGACAACTGTAACAACACATCTAACTACTAGAAAAGTAGACAAGCTCTCCCCACAAGAAATGGTTGGGTAGTGGCTGTTTGGGAAATCTCTTCAGCTGGATAAGCAAAAACTCCTATACATCCTTCAAGACCCACCTCAGATATCCCTACCGAAGGAAGCTTGCCCAGATCACCTTCATGGTCTAGCCTAAATTCAGCATCTTGAACTTGATCCCCTAATATTTTACGTAAATAGCTGTTTACCTGCCTCTTTCCACATCTACATGCTGAGCTCCTTTGGGACAAGAACTCGGTTGTTCACTTCTTCCACTACAGTGCCCATCACAATGCCTGAAATTAAGCAGTCTCTCAGAGGATATCAAATGGAAAAAAAAATAAAAGGCCAGAAGAGTTTTCTGATTTAGGGAGGGGGTTGAAGTTGATGACCTATAAATTTCCACCCAACTCAAATATGTGACGATTTCTTGGTTATATTTTTGAACATCTAACTTATTTTTACCAATGCCTGATAGAGCTGAATATCCAGGAACAAAACAACAACAGCTTAAAGCAAGAAAGGGGGATAAAACATTTGGTTCGCTGTTTTGTTGTTTTGTTTTCCAAGGCTATGCCCAATGGTCCGTTTTGTGGTAGGCATGATTTTGCCAATCTGCAAGTCACTTGGCTTAAAGGACCAATTCTGGACTGACTCAGCTTCCTGCCTTCTATCAGAGAGTTAGTTTAAGGTTAAAGACCTATTGGAGAATTAAGACTTGTAAGGAAATATGTACTTAATTTAAAGAACAAAATAAAAAGAAGTTGTCATCAGGTTGTACCCAGGCTTATCGTCTCATGTTAAGAACGTCTATGCTGTATCTCTAAAATGAAAAACTACCCAGCCAATTGATAAGGCTGGTCAGTCTGCCCCCATCCCCCCTTTCTATACTTCCAAGTTCAGAAACTGTAGAACATCTGTACTCTCCTTAAACCTCCTAACATAGATGCCTGTTCCCCTGGGCCAGGGCACAGGTGACTCTTTCAAGGTTGCAAATAAACAGAAGCTGCAAATCTGGAATGGAAGGTGAGAATTATATTCTAAGTATGGCTTATGGTGAGAGGTTGAGTGAAAAAAAAAGGCATTTTGGAAGCTGATGAGTTATGAAATGATTGAAATGGAGGGTGACATTCTAAAGTGTTAAACATTTGCATTTTTAGGTCTCTAGGATCATGGAAAAACCATTTATCAAAAAAATTGACAGAATTCTAATTTAGCAGAGTACAATCCTCAGCTTTTTATTTGTTTTCTTTATATTTTTGTTTGCTTTCTTTTGCTTTGTCCTGTTTATAAGAAAAGCATTGCGATGTAATTTAACAAATACAGGGTGAGGCAAAAGTAGGCTTACAGTTATTTTTCTGGAAAATAATACAATAATTAATAAATAATACATGAATAAACTCGGTGTTTCATATGCTCACAACTGTAAACCTACTTTTGCCACCACCTGTACTGTGGACCTACTATGTGCAAAGCACAGAAGAGGGAAAACAGATGACATGGGTTTTGTTTCAAGATGTTATTAACAGAGTGGTGGGAAAAGACAACTAAAATTGTGTTTATTATAAGGATAATAGCAGCTACCATTTATTAATTTCTGTTTGTTCTTCTAGAAAAGTTTGGATAGCAGAGTGGCAAGATCATGAAGGCGGGAGGG
>NW_006300047.1:212061-233282 GCF_000327345.1 Myotis davidii | reverse complement strand
TGTCCTGATTCATTATGCTAATGAATGAAAACATAGCTTTCAGGGATGCACCAAGGCTTTATTTTTGTTTTGTGTTATTTTAACAATATGAATTGCCTGAGAGGATGGATGCACCCATTCCTTGGATCATTTCTTTAGTAAACACAGTGAGATAACCATACGTCCTGAGTACTCAGAGCTGCAAAGCCTTCGAAGAAGTGCAACAAGAAGTCTCCCCAGAAGGGATCCGAAATGTGGTTGAAAAGAGAAGACAGCCATCCACACCGAAGTTAAATAGCAAATCATCAGGCAAATGACTGTAAACTACATCACAAGAAAGACAGAACCCCCTGCATGATTGAGCCCATCTTGGTGGAAAATGACACCCATTCTGCCCTAGCTGGTTTGGCTCAGAGGTTAGAGTGTCGGCCTGAGGACTGAATGGTCCTTGGTTCGATTCTGGTCATATCTCAGTTGTAGGCTTGATCCCCAGCCCTGCTGGGGTACAAGTAGGAGGCAACCAATGGATGTGTCTCACATCGATGTTTCTGTCTCTCCTCCCTCCCTTCCACTCTCTCTAAAAATCAATAGAAAAAAAATACCTTTGGGCGAGGATTAACAAAAAGAAAATTACATCTATTTTAATGGGATTTTTTTTCGTTTCTTTTCCTTCTTTCTTTTTTATTTATTTATTTATTTTTTTTTTACAATTTTGTATTCATTGGAGTAGAACTGGGAAAAGGTAGTTTTCAATGAATAGCTAATATGCAGACTATCCAGAACCTTTAAAAAATGGTGGACTCGATCTTGGCCAAAATCTGAGAAAGAAAGGAAAGTTAGTTCATCCTAGAGCTTCTGACAGATCAAGCAAATGGTTTACTTTTCAACATGTGGGTACTATCATTCCTCATTAGGGCTATGTGTACAAAGGAAACAGTGAAATACGTTCTGACAATGTTCTGTCTTTTCTCTCTCTCTCTTTTTTTCTTTTTGTTGTGTTATTATTTTTTGTTGTTGTTGTTATTGGTCTGTCTTCTGATCAGGTGCTGGTTATGCCGATGTGTGTATGTGGTAAAAGTCCTATCCCACATGTTATACGTCAATCTAAATTTTACATTTAGGACAACAGAAGGGGATAAACTTTAAAATTCTCTCCCATTTCCCATCCCTGTGAAATTTCCACAGTTGTCTTAAAACATAATAACCTTGTATTTCAGATAGACTTGATTTTTGTCTCATCCACTTGTATAGTTAATTGCTTGAGGACATCCTGTCCAATCCCCAAAATCCCTTGCTTAAAGCCTTTCATGGCTCTGATAGAAACCTAGATCCCCTTGGGCCTGGAAAAATTAAATAACTTTAGTTAGCAAATGAGATTTTCAAGTTTTTGCTTAAGAATAAAAATTTCATGGAAATACCTGTTTGCCATGGTTACCATAACAATGAAATGACTCAAAAAAAAAAAAAAAGCCCATTAAAGGTTGTTTCACCCTAGGGAAGAAGAGATTTCTGTAACAGTAATTACTAATGACTCAGCATTTACTAATCCAGGCTAAGTCCTATTCACTGTTAACCTGTTGATACACCTAAGAGCACAAGGAGGTAGTTGCTGACAATAATTCCATTTTACAGATGAGAGATTGGAAGGAGAGAGAGAGAGAGAGAGAGAGAGAGAGAGAGAGAGAGAGAGAGAGAGGAAGCATTTTGCCCAAGGCTGCACAGTAGAGAAGCTGGGATGAAAGCCAGCCTGGTCTCAGGGTGCATCTATTCTGAACCCCACCCTATCTCTAAAGAACAGGGTCATGGTGATCCCATTGGGAAGATCCTATAGGTGTTAATTCTCTCTCCTCTAAACCCCCTCTTGACTTCCTGGGAATAACAGCATTTGTCCTATATCACTGATACTAATATCACCTTTGTCTTTTCAAGGTGACCCTTGATTTGTAGCCAAATAATCCAAGGGTCATAACTGTGAACATAGCAAAAATGACCAAAGCCTGGAAAACTCCACATATTGGCTTTAGGGCAGAATAGGCCTGTGTTTCTAGCACTTTTCTGCCACTGAATTCACCGTAAGAATTTGTGCAAAGCATTCAAAGACTCTGAGCATTAGTTTGCTCCTCTGGAAAGTAGCATGATAGCATCTCAACTCCTTTGCAGGAATCCAAGGAGGATTAAGAAATTAATCATGTGTCCAGTACACAGTAGGTGCTTAAAGGGTACCAGTTTCCCACGCTCATCATTGTGGTATTCATATTACAAGGACTTAATACCTACCTGCTTTCTTTCTCTTACAGGACCTAGCACTCTGCAAAAGAGGAGAGCATCGCTGATGCATTTGGTGGAAATGTCACTGCAGAGTTGCAGCTGAAAATTAGGCATCTAATTGTTATTAGATATTTCTCAACAATGAGAGTCTGCTGCTATAACTAGGGGGAAATAGTAATCATTTCATCATTACTATTGAAAAGCTTTGGCAAACTGTGAAGAATATGTAAGGACCAGAGGTAAGCAGTGAAAATTCATTAAAAGGTCAGAAAAAAAGTGGGGGAGGGCATGTGAAAAGGTTAGAAATAATTGGGACTAGTTAGCCCAGAATGGAAAAGACTTAATTACTGTCTTCATCCCTTCACAAAATGAGGTGCCCTCTATCGCTTCCATCTCCGCTAATGAGAAAACTGGAAGAGCTGACCTTAAAAAGAAAGCCAGGGAAAGTGGCCACAGTTCTTGGGACATTTTTATTTGACAAAGTAAACACTGAAAGGTTACCCGAAGTGATTCTAATGTTGTCTGTGCAGGAAAGCCTGTCTTTTGGTGCGACGTGCCAGAAGGAATGGTCAAATCCAAAGGCAAGAGACTGAACCAAGTGGCTTTTGATGACCTCTTGTGCTCTCAAATTCTTAATTTCTTGAATTTGAGTCCGTCGCCACCTCGCCAAGGATCTAGGTGGCGGCCATTGTGTTAAACCCAATTACAGGGACGTCCTTGCGAAATGAGGACTTTCTTCTGCCGCAGAGCCATGGAGGAAATAAAAGGTCAGCTCTCAAAAGCCCAGTTGGGAGCCAGCTCTGCTTCTTTTGACCTTCCACACTTTCCATTAGAAGGGCAGTGAGCTCAGCGATTTGCCAGCATGGGCAGCTGTGACTATGATTAGATGAAATGCTATTAAAGGACCGAGTTAATGCTTTGGCAGCCGCATGGAAGAGGATGTGTATTCTGGGAGGGTCATAGTCTTCTTACACTTATTGGTAAGTTTATCTTCTTAATGGAGAATGGGAGACCTGGTAAATAATGTCTTACTATTGTCCCATCAAATGCCCCCACAGAGGCTATGATTTTACAGATGGATTCTTAGTTGTGTGTGTGTGTGTGTGTGTGTTTGTGTGTGTGTGTGTGTTTGTGTTGGGGGGTGGGGGGAGTCATTCTATTTTATTTTATTATTTTTGTTTCTGGTTGTTTTTTTGCGGGGGAGGGGGGTTATTTTAGATCCTGGGGCTCTCTTTCCTCAGGAGGAACTCTGTCCTCTTTATATCTCCTCTACTTCCCATTCCTAACCCATGGCATTCTCATCTCTTTAATGCCTTCACTTTCCCCACAGTCTCTCTCTCTCTTTGGCTTTAGGGGAGTGTTATCAGTTATTCAATTGCATCTATCCAGTTTCCTGGTGGTTAGAGATCAGGGATTGAATTTAAACCCCTTCATGGGAAGAGGAGTTTTCCATGGTCTGATTTTAAAACAGAGCAAATACCAGATTTAAACATGTAAGATGATCCCTTAGCATGTCTCCTAGTTCCTAGTTAGTCTGCTCACAGTCTCCCTTTTTCTGCTTCAAATTTCCTGTGTGTGTGTGTGTGTGTGTGTGTGTGTGTGTGTGTGTGTGTGTTATTAGCCTAAAGCCTGAAAATGTTTTCTTTAAAGAAGGGGTATGCGCTTGTCTGTACTCCTGGGATTAATCTAACAACAACAATCATTAGGTCAAGTGGTGGGGACTGGGAAGGGAGTGGACAGGATGAGTGGATGGCAGAGAGGGAATAACTTCCATTTCACAGTGATCTAAGGTAAGATACCAGCATTTGAAGAAAACTGTGAAGTGTGCTTGGAACTCTATGCCTGTCCACAGGAGAGGAGTGAGCTGGAGCATAGGAGGAAGTGGAAGCAAAAATAAAGAATCCTACTAAACTAAAAATGGGTAAGCCAGCTAGGGTCATAGGGACACAAGATGTGTCCCAGAGGTTCCTGGAATCACCAGAGCCCAACAATAAGAATCTGTGGGCCCAGCTCAAGAAGCCCAGTGTCAGAGGTGTCCTGGCCTGGAGCTGTTATGTGTGGGTGTGGAGCCGTGCCATAAGGGAAGTGCCGGAGAGGTACCCCAGTTCATTCAAAACTCCCCTTCTGAAAAATGCAATTAAAACTCAGCCGCTGCAGAGGCCAGGCAGGTAGCATGAGTGAAGGACGCTTCAGAGGTGGAGGGCACTTGCCTGCTGACATGGGATAGCCACCAGCTAGTGCCTGGCAGAAGTACGTGCCAGGTTTTCCAAGTTTCCAAGATCAGAAATCTTTTATGTGACACCTAGCTTTGATGCTGACCTTCATTTGCTATAGTTTTGGTAACTAATTCAGAGAAAATAAAAAAATTTAAAACCCTCTAAAAATCTATATATATAAAAGCCTAAGTGACCGAACAACTGGTCAACCAGTCACTATAATGCACACTGACCACCAGGGGGCAGACGCTTAATGCAGGAGTTGCCCCTTGGTGGTTAGTGTGCTCCCACAGCCAACCTCCCATGGCTCCTCTCCCCGGCCAGCCAACCTCCTGTGGCCCCTTCCCCCCGCCAACCTCCCGCCATCCCCATCAGCCCCAATCACTGGCCAGGCCAAGGGACCCCACCTGTGCATGAATTCATGCACTGGGCCTCTAATTGTACTATAAATAGGTTAGAAGCTACCATTGGGTGAAGGGTATGTGAGTGCTCTACTATTTTTACAACTTGCAGGGAATTTATAACTATTTCTAAATAAAAAGTTAAAAATGGAAGAAGGAAATGGACCCAAACAAAACATTGCAAATCAAATAAAACTAGATTGGGCACTCGATTTACCCTGCTCACCTCCCGCTTTGAGGGGCTGCTTTGTGGCTCCACAGTCATAGCTCACCACGGGGCAAGAGCAGGCAGTACCGGCTCAGTCTGCCTAGGAGGGGACCTTTCATTTTCGAGCCATTTCTTCTGGCGAAGCTCGCTGGAGGAAGGTGGCAAACAATGTACTGAAATTCTAACTATTCCAAATATATGAACTTCATCTGTAGTGAAGGGATTTTATCAAGGTTCATGATTAAATGGAACTTTGGGACTAGTCACTAGAACTGTGGAGAAGTTCTAACTAACCTTCATTAGAGGATGTCTGCCAGAAAGGGGTGTTTGGGGGAAGGTGTTATACACACAAAATGAGCTTATTGAAGAGTCAGTGAACTTGACTTTGAATTTTAGTTTGGCTCCTTACTGGCGGAAAGACCTTGAACAACACTCATCCATCCCGTTCTCTATTATCTGTAACCTGAGGATGATATAATGTCCACTTCCCAAGTCTGAAATGAGATCCCAAGAAATGATATATCATTAAAGTACTTGATAATCTTTAAAGCACAAAACAAACATAAAATGGTGATGGTTGTTGTTGTTGTTTCATGGTGGGACATATCCCTACAATCACTTTTATGCCCTCATAATCAATTCCCCATGTTCCCGATATTTTTTTATTTAGTTCATAGGGGCTCATTATTTCCAAGAAGAAAATAAAACTTTCATCCATTGCCTTGTTCTGTGACTTATATGACGCACCTGGGAAAGCTTAACATTAACAAAATGCCTTGCACCATAAACCACCCCTCTAATGCCCCTTTATTCTTCTTCTCACACCTCTCTTTAATCATTTTTCTCCCCTTTGACATTATTTTTGGTCACTGGAGGAATAAACTGAATATCAATCTTGTTTAAGAGCAGTTTCCTTCTTGTACAAAATATGAGTCCAGCCTACACTTATAAGTCAAGTGACTTATTTCAAAAGTACTCCATGGCCTGGAGAAGCAATAATTGTCCCTAATAGTTATCTGCCAAGATCTGTTTTATACAACCATCCTAGAAGGAAGCTCCCCACCCCCCATCATCAAGATCAATTTGTTTTCTTTTCATTTCTCTTCCATACAATGTGGAAAATGGAAGTTCTCATAGATCTTATGGAAATATTTTATTTACTTCTCCAGTGGATTCAGATTGCCCATGCTCTTGTATGCTCCAAGTTTATCTTGTCATCGCTTCTCACTTCGCTCCAGCAAAGTGCTTGTAGATAGACACACAGAGAATTATCCCTCATCTCTACCCCTTTGCCGGAGCTCTCCCAACTGTCTTCGCCTGGTTGACATCTGCAGGTCCCTCAAGATTCAGGCGCAGCCACATCTGCTCCAGGAAGCCTTCCAAAGAGTCCTGGAGTTGGGCTCAGTCTCCTTCATGCAAATTTCTGCTTTTTCGCCCTTTTCCATTTCAATTATTGCTATTGTGTCTGTGTCCCCTACCACTTATGAGTTCTTCAAGGAACTCAGGCTCTTCCTTAATGTTATTTATTTATTTATTTATTTTAGAGAGGGAAGAAGGGAGATGTAAAAAGAGATAGAAACATCAATGAGACAGAAACATCAGCATTGATGAGCTGCCTCCAGCATGACCCCTACTGGGAATCAAGCCCCCAACCTAGGCATGTGCTCTGATGGGGAATCAAACAGCTGCCTTCTTGGTATATGGGTCAATGCTCAACCATTGAGCCACACTGGCTAGGCTCAGACTGTTCTTGATTCATTTTCATATCTCCAGAACCTTACCTAACCTTGGCACAAAGGTGGTCCTCAGATGTTTTTTGAGAGAGAGATAAATGGAAATGAATTTAGATTCTAAGCTTTGTGGAGATAAAGGCTGCATCCTTTTCTGTTTATTAGTGAAAGCTAATTCTTAAAACAGTCCCTGGAACATGGTAGTCAGTCAATCAATATTTGTAAAGGAGCAAAGGAAGGAACAAATGAATGAACATATAGTGGCTTACATACAAGTGATGGTGAAAAAGGAGTGTTATTTTTAGGTCTATTTGAAATCATTTTACTCTGCCCTTTTCCTGTGAGTGAGCCCTCTGGTTTTAATTCACAGTGCTATGGAATTATTCAGGTGAAAATATAAAATATAGTGGTAAAATAGACTCATAGATTCCACTTGTGGCCACATCACTTGGACTCAAATCCTGACTCTGCTACGTACCATCTGTGTGACTTTGGGAAAGTTGCTGAACCTCTCTGGACCTCTATTTATTCATCTGTAAAATGGGAAATATAATATTACCTCCCAGGCTAGTAAGTATTCAATGAGGACAACTGAGACACTTGGAATAGTGCCTAGCACATAGTGAATATCCACTGTAAGTATTATTGTTATTTATGTAAACTAGGAGGCATGTTTACTGTAATATTTAATATAATTGAAAACATTTACTGATCATCTGCTATGTGCTTGATGTTTTTGTTGTTTTAATTGATTTCAGAGAGGAGGGGAGAGGGAGAGAGAGATGGAAACATCAATGATGAGAGGGAATAATTGATCTGCTGCCTCTTGCACACTCCCTACTGGGGATAGAGCCCACAACCCAGGCATTTACCCTGTCCAAATGTCCTGACTGGGAATTGAATTGTGACCTCCTGGCTCATAGGTCAACACTCAACTACTGAGCAACACTGGCCAGGCTGTTATGTGCTTGAAACTGGGTTAAACCTTAGGGAATCAAATATGGAGGAACAAGTTGGTCCTTACTTGCAAGTCACACATAGTCTATATAAACCCACAATCTAATTTGGTGTTATGAGTTTAGTGAGGCGATAAAAGAAGGTCAGCAGAACGGAGAGGTGATTTGTTTTGAATTGGTGGAGTGGGACAAATAAGATGACCCAGAGAATGAGATTCTGAGCTGGGGGAGGAAGGGGGGTTAAAGGATAAATAGGAGTTAAGCAAGAGAACACATATGGATGGCAGGACAATTTGTTGAGATTACATGTGAGTGTGTGTGCGTGTGTGTGTGTGTGTGTGTGTGTGTGTGTGTGTGTGGCTGCGGAGGAATCAGAAAGGACAGAATTCACGTGTATTTTGTTTTGTATCTTGTGTTCTCTCCCCACCCTCATTTAAAGAAGGCAGTCTGGCATTTGTGAACCTTGTGTCTTGAGTGTGCTCAGCCACCACACCTTCCTCAGTTCTCCAAAATCCATTTAGAGAGTAAGTGAATCGGGGGAGGGGGGATGTTTTTGAGTACCTGTAATTGAAGCTGCAGGAGCAACAGGAGGGTCCCTAAGTCTAGAAGTGGTGGCTTGTTGTTCCAAATGCATTGGTGGCTTGTACCTGACACATTCACCATGCCTCAGGGAGGTGGCAAGAATTCTGGGAGGAATGACAGAGAAGGTTGGCCACTTGTCACCCAGTCTCTGGCCTTACAGCATGGCTGTATGATGGGGCAGCTAACCCAGCACTGTGGTGCAGGTGGGGGTGAAAAATACCTGCCAAATCCACCAGATGCTGCACTATGGGTGGACTGGGCTACCTGGAGTTCCAGCACCCAGGCATCAGTAGAAATCAGAATTGTTTTCTTTGGGGGGTGGGGGTGGACATGCATTATAAATACAGAATAAACACAAAGGAATCAAGAATGTCAGGGTTCAGGGGACCGGAAGAGCATAAACTCACCAGCTGCACACTGTTTACACATGAAAACTGGTTTCTTTTTTCTAGGTAGTGAAAGTTAATCACAAAAGTGTCATTAGCTACTATTGTGGGTAAACATTATAGCATCTAATAATGTATCCGGGGCAGAACACACACATATTCACAACAAAAACCATTGTGCCCATCAGTTTAATGTAAGATGCACTTAAGGATAGAAGCACAATGTAATTGGGTGATGGTGAGCATCTTGTGATCCAAAGTCACTTAGAGGAGGAGCCTAGAGAGGAAAACCGTGTTCAACAAGCACAGGTCCAGGGTATCTAACTTCAGGCAAGGAAGCAGGGCCTCCACGGTGATGGAGATGACCCTTCCCATGAACCTCTTTATCCCAGACACGGCCATCACTGGAGTTATCCCTTGGGCTTTTTGAAAGTCTGTGCGCAGTGAGTTTTCCTGCTCATGGTGCAAAATTTCTCCAGGGGTGGTTTTCCTGAAAGCAAGTTTGGAAGAGTCCTAAAGAGAGCAGGCACATCTATCCTGGCCTTTCATTCCAGTGCAAAGGCCAGGTTTCCGGGAGATGGAGGACAATTTAAAATAGCAGAACAGGCCTTGGAAGGCCATTTTGGAGCCTGACCTAAATGTTAGGTTGGCCCTGATCATTCTGCCTCCAGCTGTGCCCTGCACTGTAACTACCAGCTCTCACGCTGCTCCCATCCTCACAAAGGCACCCTCTGAAGCTGCCCAAGTCGCAAACGGAGTCTGTCAACTCCCTCCTCCTCCGTGCCATGATGAAATGAGGCAAATAGAAGGTTCTCTTCTGAAGGAGGTTATGTAACGGGAGGCCATCTGTGACCCTGCTCCAAGGCAACCCACAAATGTCCCTTGTCTGCCTGCCCTGCTCAGTGCCCACTGATGTCTCCAGATGTTGAACCAAAGTGATTTCTGAGGCCATCTATTCAGAATGTCTCAGCATTACAGAATATGAGAGGGAAAATGAACCAGTTTGCTCTTCAGAGTGGACACTAAACAGAGCAATTTGTTCGAGAGCTTTTCTGAGTTTTTCCAGATAGTCCTTCAAGTTTCAAAAAAGCCAAGGGTGCTCAATGCTGATGAGTGGGAAGCACGGGGGTGGGGGGGCAGTTTGTGTACCCCGATGATAGGGACATAAATTGACCTCTTCTGGAAAGCTCTTTGGCAAAATGTAGTAAGGATTTAAAAAACATGTATTATTTTAACCCAGTATTTTCACCCCCATTTTAACAAAAGAGTCTGAAATGCAGACAGAGTGTGATGAAAACCGGCATTCATTACTAAGAAATACTGGAAACGAATTAAAAAGCTAACATTTAGGGATTGGTAAGTACTTTTTGCTAATTCCTCAATGGAATATTTAAAGCCATGTAGAATCAAGTTTACAAAGAATTTGGAATTAACCTGGGGAAATGCTTATGTCCTAATGATCACTTTAAAAAAACAGAATGTACAATTGAGTATACAATGTGGACTCACATTAAAATAAAAAATCTACACTAAAGAAAGCACAGAATAGACCAAAATGTTCAAGGTGGTTACTTCCAAGCTATAGGATGATTCTCTTCAATCTTTTGATCATTGTCTGAATTTTCTACAACAAGCATGGATTCCTTTTATACATTAAAGGATATTACTTTGAAAGTCTAATCTTTGGTGATAAAAGTCAGAAGAGTGATTTCCTGGGGGGGAGGATAGAGCTATTGATTGGAAAGGGCATGGGGAATTTCTGGAAAGATGCCAACATGCTATACCTTGATCTGGGTGGTAGTTATGTGGGTGGTCTCAGAAGGACAAACTCATTGGGCTGCACCATCAATATGTGTGTACTCCATTGTATGTGAATTTCACCTCAAAATGCAGCTTGTCGACCCTTTCACCCCTTTAATTATGTAAAGCCCCCACGTGACTTTCTTCCATGGTATTTTTGGTCAGCCCTTTATTTCCACGTGGCTCCCATCACTCCAGTTAAGTCGCCCTCACCCACATGCCCTAGCCCCACTGTGATGTAGGCACCTCCCGGGAGCAACTGAATTGTCTCTTTCTTACAAAGCTCTTTAAAGACAATTCTTACTTTTAGTCCATGTTCTGCTACTTAATTTTGTGGTTGAGGGCAGAGAGTTAATAATAATTACCCTATAGGACTATCTTTTGCAGATTAGAAATTACATATATACCAGTAAAGTGCCTCCCACAGGGTCTGAGACATGGTAAGCATCTGATAAGTAGAGGTGAATATTATTCTTAGCCAGACTAGCCTTCCATCTCACACTCATCCATGTTAACGGCACCCATTCTTCAAACATATCTACCTCTCTAGACGCCATTCATGACCACTCCAGTTTTCATGTGTCTCCTAGTTTTTGTGCACGGATGTTTTTTAAAAAAATTTTAAATCAATTTTAGAGAGAGAGAGGACAGTAAAGAATGAGAGAGATAAACATTGATTTACCGTTCCACCTACCTATGGCTGCTTCTTCAATGTGCTCTGACTAGGTATTGAACCCACAGCCTTTGACTATCAAGATGATGATCTAACCAACTGAGCTACCTGGCCAGGACCTCTCCTAGTTTTTGTTGTCCAATTTAGCTCCTAATGGTCCACTCACTGCCATGTATAGCTTTTCATGGCAAAGATAAATAAGATTTATTGGTCACCTACTACATGCCAGACACATTTATGAACTTGGTTTATACTATCTCGAGTCATTTTACAATAACCTGTCAGGTGGGAATTATTATCCCCATTTTACAGGTGAGGAAACTGAGACTCCCAGAGGTCACATACTTCGTTTGGGTCACACAGCTGGATTTGAACCAGGCTCTGCCTGAGCCCCAACTCTGTGCTTTTTCTCCTTTAAAGTGTTCTAGTTGTCTTCCCTATTAGGTTGAACATTTCTTAAGGGCCAGATAATAGCTGCAGCACAAATCATAGTGACCATTCATTCATGTATTAAACAAATGTCTGTGGATCACTGTCACAGATGCCATCCGCATCCCCTCCATTTCTTTACAAATACAGTACGCACAACCCAACTCTCAGAGCTCACATCCACAACTTTCCACCTCAAGATTTTCTCTGTCCCCCAGAGCCCACCCTGCCCATGGACATGGCAGGCTGACAGTGGGGGCGACTTCCCACTCCCTGGGAACATCCTCCACTGAGTGGTGGTAGCTGGTGTGCAACCACTCCAGCTCTATCACTCCTCAGGTGAGGCAACTCTAAATATGTGTTCTACATTGGCTTCTAGAGTTCCCTGAGTGGCTTCAACTCCAGCTGCCCAATGGTAACTTGCTTGATAACACACCTGCTATAGGCTGAATGCTTGTGTCCTGTAAAACTTATATGTTAAAATATAATCTTCAGCCTGGCAGTTATGGCTCAGTGGTTGAGTGTTGACTCAGGAACCAGGAGGTCACCAGTTCAATTTCCAGTCAGGGCACATGCCCAGGTTTTGGGCTCGACCCCAGTAGGGGGCATGTAGGAGGCAGCCAATCGATGTTTCTCTTTTATCAATGTTTCTATTGCTCTTGCCCTCTCCCTTCCCCTCTCTCTCTAAAATCAATAAAAATATATTTTTAAAAAGAATGTTAGTTCTTTTATTTTTAAAGCATAATATTCAATGTGATGGTATTTGGGGACTTTGGGAAGTGATTAGGTCAGTGATGGCGAACCTATGACATGCGTGTCAGAGGTGACACACAAACTCATTTTTTTTGGTTGATTTTTCTTTGTTAAATGGCATTTAAATATATAACATAAATATCAAAAATATAAGTCTTTGTTTTACTATGGTTGCAAAGATCAAAACATTTCTATATGTGACACGGCACCAGAGTTAAGTTAGGGTTTTTTAAAATGCTGACACGCCGAGCTCAAAAGGTTCGCCATCACTGGATTAGGTCATGAGAGTGAAGCTCTCATGACTGGGATTAGTGCCCTTATAAGAGATCCCAGAGAGCTCCCTTACCCTCCCAGCATGAAAGGACATAAGTAGAACAGCATGTCTACGACTGGAAGAGGGCTCTCACCAAGACCCGACCATACAGACACCGTGATCTCAGACTTCCAGCCTCTAGAACTGTGAGAAATAAATTTCTGTTGTTTATAAGCCACCCAGTCTATTGACAACTGCTCTCCACAGCCCTCATTAGTGGCTGTCTTTCCTTCCTTGTCTCACTCCTATCCCTCACTCATCCCTACTTCCTTCAGTTCCCAACTAAACCACTTGCACTTGAATCCTCAGCATCTGCTTTGGCTGGAAACCAAGCAATGATAAGCAGACACATCTATTGGACACCTGCCTTTATGCAGCTTATACCCTAGTGGGGGAAATCAGGCATAAATAAGCAAACAGTAAATAAAAGATGATTATAGCTTGCGAAAATTACCCAGAAGGAGCCAAGATGGCAAGACAGAGAATAACTGGGTAGAGGAGCTATTTTAGACACAGAGGTCAGGCATGGTCTCCGGGGAAAGCAACCCTGACACTGAGACCTGGGGAACAAGGAGGAGCCAGCTATACAAAGGGCAAGAAGGAGAGAATGTGGGAAGGAGGAACAGCAAGGACAAAGGTCTCTGAAGTGGGAAAATGCATTGCATATTTATGAACTCAAAGGAGGACAGTACAGCAGTAGCAAGTGGCTGAGGAATGTCACCAGGCAGGTGACAAACAGGCAGGGCTGGGGGCACATCATGAAGTTCTTGGCCACAGGAAGCTACTGCTGTGGTTTAAGGGAGGTCTTTGCTCCTTAAATGAATTTGAGCCATTCATGGAGGTTACTGCCTCCATCCTTGGGATTCAAATCCTGGCCTCAGGGAGGAAGGCAGAGGGAGGAGGGGCATGGGGAGGCTGCTTTTGCGAAGAAGTGTGTCAGGAGACGCTGAAAGGGCCCTTTGTTTCATGGGGCTAGTTCTCCCTTTGATTCCTCAATACCTCTAATTCCGCATGTCACCAGGAAATAGGTGTGCTGCAGCCCGGTGACAGCCTTCTCCAGTGTCTATGGCAACCTGGGGCCGGGACCACTTTTCCTTCACCAAAAGAATGGGCTGGCTTCCTGAAGATAAGTAGAGCCCCATTGTTGCTCTCAACTATGGTAGAGGCAGCGTGCACAGGAGTAATAAAGATACGACTGAATGGTGCTAATGATTTTGCGTGAAATAGCATGAATTAAAGAAATCATTTCTCCCCAGTCTAATTACAGATACTTCAGGATGAAAAGGCCAGAAAGAGCTTTAAATCGGGGCCTTACTTCTTACTCCTGCCATGATTTCTGGTGTTCTTTTTGTGCGTGTGGCCGGAGTCCGGAGATGTTATTGTCTGGCAGCCATGAAAAGAGCTGGCTCCCAGGTTTGTGAATTAGAACCACTTAGCTGTGTTCCTGCAAGAAACACTCGAGCTGGACAAAGCGGGGTGGGTGGAGGAAGGAGCATTATTTGGCAACAGAATCCTGACTTACAGATGGGAGGGGAGGGTAAGGCTCTTTCTTCTCTTCCTGACCTTAGACAGGATGATCGTTCCAAAGAAGGCAGATCACTTCATTCAACAGGATAAAAACCTTTGGTGGTTTTTGGTAGCTCTAAGAGAAAACCTAAGCTATTTAGCTCAATCCTGTCAACCTCAGCTTTCAGGACCTACCTTTGTACTTATTCTGCTGAGTTACTGCCAGTTCCTCCAATGCACCAAGCCCTGTCAGGGCTCTGAGCTTTCCTGTGAGCTACGCTTTCTTCCTGTGGCCCTTCCTCTTTAAGAATACATGCTCACTGCCTGAAGATTGGCTCAAGACTCTCCTCCCTTATAAAGCTGTCCTAGCCTACCCAGGTAAGGCTGCTCTCACCTTTTGGACTAATGCATCCCCCAACCTCCTGTTGCAGACTTTGGGACTGATTGCAGTCATGGTCCTCATTAATGCCTGCCAGTATCCACACCCTGTGCTTGTCATTCTGTAGTTTCCTGGCTGAGATGTATGATTTGTTTTGTGAGATAAGATTATAGTATGCCCCAGGCAATCTGAGGCTTGAAAGCCTGTGTGGGTCTCTTATTATCCTCTCATACACCTACATGGACTCTCAACTCTCACTACCACCACAGCAACAAGCCTAGGCTAGCCTGTTGGAGGGTGAGAGACACGTGACCGACCAAGGCCATCATAGGCCAGCTAGCTTCTAGCCAACCCTCAAGCTTACTGACGATGCATAAGTGAGCCCACCATAAGTGAGCCCACTCAAATCGGTAAAACCACCCAGACGGTTCATAGACTTGTAAAAAAAAAAAGGTTGTTGTTTTAAGCCACCAAGTTTTAAGGTACTTTGTCTTATGCCAATTGCTACATGACATAGAGGCCCACGTAGGGAAGGTTTATGTCTAGTTGGTCCTTGTCCAACCAGCTTCATGAAAGACCATACTTCACTCTCATCAAGAATAGAGAAGTGAGAAAAATAGGGGCCCATTGTCTTTTGCACATTACTTTTTTTCCAACAGAGAAGACGGGTCCAATTTAGGATATAAACTCCTCATCTCATAAATTAAATAAAGAACTTTTCCCCCTTCAAGGGGTACCAGTGGGAGATAAGGAGGTGGCAACCATAGCTACTTGATCCTTTTGAGAAGATAGAACGTTCTCTTATGAGCTGGTTGTAGGAAGAGGGAAAGGGAATGGCTCCCCCTACAGGACATATTGGACTAACCATGCCCAGTTATGAAAGTTGAAGTCTCCAAAACCAATGTACACCCCCTTACCCTAAACCAATGTACACCCCCTTTCCCTATCAGTGTGTTTTTGGAAGTGAAGGAGAAACTATGTCAATGTAGACCACTAGGGAAGTAATGGAGGGGAAAGGTTCAGGCAGAAGGAGAAATGACTAAGGAGATACCGGCAGAGTATGACAGGCACTTCAGGAAAGGATCGTGCCTTTATGACAGCCAGACTCACACATATGGTTCTTTAAAGTATTAACATTCATAATAGAAAAATGTTTAACATGCCAGGTGTTGTACAAACTCATGTAATGCTCACAATAATTCTAGATGTGGATTGTCATCCTCATTTTGCAGAAGAGGAGGAAAGAGTCAGAAAGTAACTTCCCAAAGTTACACGGGTAGTAAGGGAGGAAATTAAATTAGGATTAAAATCCAGGCAGACTTGCTCTGATGCCTGTGTATACACTGCCATGAGGAAAGGAGCCACACTGTGCATTGTAGCCCATTACCTGGCATTAGATGTTGGATGTGCATCAATAAAAATAGACAGAAAGAAGGAGAATTACCTCTTCTATTACCCCACCTCAGTCCTTCTTTTAAACTGGAGCTGCTAGATCTATGTTGCTCTACCTGTGAGAGCTGTATATTTCGAGGCATGTGGCTCCTTCATTACTAAGGCAGCAGTGGAGTTTTGCTTATTTTTCACCCATAGTAAGACACTCCCCTCCACTTGGTTGAATTCCACCTGTGTTCTTGGCTCACCTCACTATTGCTTGTCACAAAACGTAATCAGGCACCTCTTGTGTTTAGTCTTACTTCCCAAGTCATGTTCTAACTCTATTATTGTAGTCCATTCAACTTCTACAACAGAATATTGCCAAATATATAGAACTACATCATTATACCTTTATAAACCATTTACCCAAATTCATTTTATAGTCGTAATTTAATATATCTTCCCTTTCCAAAACAAGATTCCGCCTCTATTCAGTAGTTTGTGTCATCTCCTGCCCCAACCTTTGTCTGAATTTCTTGACTCCCAGTAAATAAAAAAAGTTCACCACTGCCTTGCCTCAAGTCATTATCTGCCAATTTACACCCCCCTCCCCAATAAGATGTACCTATAATTTTCTCTCACAGAAAGCAAAGTCCCCAGGCCCCAACTGAATTGATTTTAAGAGCATCTTCATGTTTTGCATTCATCAGGGATTTATGTGGAAATCAAAAAATGGAGTCAAAAGATAGTGACACAAATTTGCACATGGTCGATGAGAGGAGTGAGTACCATTGTCAACGACCTGTGTTTAGGAAGCATTTGCCTGACCCCAGCTCAATCATCATATGCATGTGGAAATTGATAATTATGTTCATTCAAACTTTTGCAAAAATGCCTCCCTGTGTTAAGATGTGAAATTGTGAAGCTAAGTACCTGGTTCTTTATTAACTTGATGTGGGGTTTTTACAGTTAAAGACAGCAGGTTTGCATATACAATTTTCCCCTCCACTTTCAGACAGATCTAAATGGACAAATGAAGCACAATACCAGCAAGCCTCCTGTCCCCCTGATACAATGCATGACCCTCCTGCTGGAAAAAAAAAAATGCGCAGGAGTTGAGTTGGAGCTACACACCCTGTTGGTGGCTGTGAGTTTCTCTTTGATTTAGCTGGAGAAGCTTAAGCCCTGTAGGTGGAATGCTCAGAGATCCTTCTTGTGGCATGGAGTTGGAACAAAATTCATTTAATGGCTCAATGAGTGTCTACCTTGTGCCAGGCAAGGACCTAGGATATAATGGTGAGAAGGCAAATACCCTCCCTTTATTCTACTGGCAGAGACAAACACCAAACCAAAACAAACAAACAAACAAACAAGATAATTTCAGATGGAGTAGGTGCTAAGAAGAAAATAAAATAGGATAAAGATTGTGCTGGTGACTCTCTATGCCTGCTTCTTATAAATTTGAATGACTTGTCCCCATGCCCTGGCCACATAATTGGACTTCCCTGATCTCACTTTTCTGGAATGAGAACTGGGAGGGCTATTTCCCCTTAGACCAGCAGTTCTCAACCTGTGGGTCACGACCGCTTTGGGAGTCAAACGACCCTTTCACAGGGTCGCCTAAGACCATCGGAAAACACATATTGAATATATAATTACATATTGTTTTTGTGATTAATCACTATGCTTTCATTATGTTCAATTTGTAACAATGAAAATACATCCTGCATATCAGATATTTACATTACGATTCATAACAGTAGCAAAAATACAGTTATGAAGTAGCAACGAAAATAATTTTATGGTTGGGGGTCACCACAACATGAGGAACTGTATTAAAGAGTCACGGCATTAGGAAGGTTGAGAACCACTGCCTTAGACTGTGCACTTGAACTTTAATGTTTCCCTTTCTAGTGTTCTTCTCTCTAGCTAGCTAGGTCGCTTTCCAGCCTCCACCTGCTCCATGTCACCCATTATTGCTCACATCTGAATCAGCTCAAGAATCACATCTTCTTCCACCACCATTTCCCCTACAAAGTCTAGCACAGCCTTTTGCACAGAGACATGAATGAATGAATGAATGAATGAATGATTCGCTGGGGCAATTTTTGGACACCAATGTCTATTCCTTAAGGGCCCCATGCAGCAAAAAGTGAACCTTACCTAAAGAGAGGTCTAGCCTTTAGCCTTGGCGTCTGGGATGTAATCCCTAGGCCCTTGAACTATCAGGCCCCATAGGAGTATCTTTGTTTACCTGGAGATCTGGCCACCAGATGGACTAAAAATAGGATTTATAATGTGGTTTGGGGCCATAGAGTATCAGCCCCACCTATGAAGGAAGTGAAGACTAATGGTCAGCCCATGTAATCGGTTCTAGCTCCAGAAGAGCTGTTCCATGAGTGTTATGCGATCAAGCCCCAGTAAAAAAACATAGAAGCTCAAGTGAGCATCCCTGGTTGACCACACTCTGTGCTTTGGTGGTACTTCCACACTGGGGAAGTCATGCTGCCCATTACTCCATGGGGAGAGGACAGTTGAAGCTCCAATTCTGAAATGTTTCCATTCTGCCCATGCACTTCTTCCCTGGACTGATCTTATTTGTGTGCTTCCCCTGTAATAAACTGCAGCTGTGAGTTTAACAGCTGTCCTGAGCTCCATGAAACCTGCCAGCAAATTATCAAAGCTAAGGGTGGTTTGGGCTACCCTTTGACTTCCAGTTGGTGTCAGAAATGAGGGCATCATTTGGGGACTTTTTCCCCTGTAACTATACAGCTGGCTAACCCTTGCAGCCACATGCCTGCCCCTTGTCATCACGTAAAAAGAAGAACCCCGCACATGCTTGCAGCTCACAGCCTACCTTCTGAATGCCTCCCTCTGGTTGCTTCTCTGCACAGATACCAGCTCTGTGTAGCCTTTCTGCTTCCAGCTTCTGTTTGTTCTCCTTTGTCCTTTTTTTTTTGTTTTTGTTTTTTTTTTTGGTGGTGGTTGGGGTGGGGTGGGGGGGATTTAGAACCATTTATCACCTATAACAATGAATTTCTTTTAAACTGAGTTTCTTTGTATTAGCTACAAAGCCATGAATAAACACAGTCTCCGGAACTTCCGATTGTCACACTTTATACTTAAGACAGACCCCAAATAAGAATCTAAGGTCCAGGTAATTTATCTGAGCAACAAGAAGAAAATGGAATAAAGTAATGATTCCATATGAGAAATAAAAAAAAAACACAACTAGGGCCTCTCTATGCAAATCCTTAGGGAGATTTCCTCACTTGTCACCTTCCTTCCCTCCCTCCCTCCCCCCTTCTTTCCCTCCTTCCTTCCTTCCTTCTAGCTTCCTTCCTTCCTTCCTTCCTTCCTTCCTTCCTTTTCCTTCATTTATGTCAAAGACAATATCTGACATGTCATTAGAAGCTCAACAAATATTTTCAGCACTTGTTCAATGCATGAATGAACTAACCTACTGGGCACCTACCAATTTTATACACAGCTCTAGGTGCTGGAGATACAGTGGTGGATAATAAAGACATGTTCCAGCTTCAGTGTTGAATCAGGAAGTCTCTAGAGGGAACCCAGTGGGTTGTAAGAATAGCCTCTTGGGGATATTTAGTTCGTTATAGCTCACCTCTCCTTCCAACAACTGTGGCTCTTTGGGTCACAAGATATCATAAAACTTATGGAATTCTTTGACAAGAAGGATCTTAGGCATTCTTAGCATGTGCCCATGCCTTATGAGTCAAGCACAGTCCTGGTCTAGGCATGCCTCAGGGAGAAAGAATTTCATAAACACTTTATAAAGCAAACCTCCACTTTCCCTCCCTCAATTTCACCCTCCTTCCCTCTAGTCACCACGAATATGACAAGAAGAGCAGGATACAAAGGAAGCATTATTATGAGAAACAAGATAAATTAGTGTATAACCTTCACCTTTTGCCTGGAGATGTTCTAGCCTATTGATTTTTTTATTCTCTTTTTTTTCCCTCATGGTGCCTTATCTTCTTTGTTTTTCCAAACAAGCCATAACCAGATTATTTGGTTCCCCAGGTCATACATCAAACTCTGAAATCACTGGAGTTTATATATCAGGTAAGGAGAGTTTATATTTCAGAGGGAAGGAAATGTGCATTCCTCTTTACCTTTTCCAGCCGGGCATTTGCTAACATTAGGCTGCATATGACCCCACGTACCATGCCCGGAGGCACTCATGGAGGTGTCCTAACACAATCAACTTAGAAGCAAAGTGGTCAGAGAAAGGCATTAGAAGCTGCTCTGCCTTAACATAATGGATATTGAGAAGTAACATGCTTGCGTGAATCCTTAGATGTCCTTAGGTCAGCACCAAGCTTCAGAGGATTATTTATAGGATCCCTACACATATTCAACAGGCATTAATTGAGTGTCTACTGCATACCTAGTGACACTGGATTCATGGAAAACACCAAAGGAGAGATATGGACCCTCTCCACTTGGAGATGGTGCCCATTGATACATAAACAGAGCACATTAAAAAAAAATCCCTCAAAAGGAGTCAGCTCCTAGTGCCCCAGGGAAAAAAATGTATCATTAGAGTCACAATGATAACAACACATCATCATAATAAAAGTAGGTTTACAGTTAAATGTGAAACACAGTTTATTCCTATATTATTTATTTTTTAATTATTACATTATTTGTTACTAGAGGCCCAGTGCACAAAATTCGTACACTCGGGGGGAGATGGGGGTTCCCTCAGCCAAGATTGCGAGAGGGTGCGGGCCAAGCTGAGGGACCCCACTGGGGCATGATCAGGGCAGGGGAGAAGCGCTGAAGGTTGGCCAGCCAGAGAGGGACCGCAGGAGGGCTCCAGGGAGTTTTGGGCCCATCTCACTCATTCCCAATTGGCCAGACCCCAGCAGCAAGCTAACCTACCGGTCTGAGCATCTGCCCCCTGGTGGTCAGTGCACATCATAATGACTGGTAGACCAGTCAATTACCTGCCCCTTGGTGGTCAGTGCACTAGGGAGCAGTTGAGCAGCCTTAGCATATCATTAGCATATTGCACTTTGATTGGTTGAATGGCTGACTGGATGACCGGACACAGCATATTAGGCTTTTATTATATAAGATTATATAAGATTATTAACCTACTTTTGCCTATTCCTGTATGAAGACTTGGCTTTAATTGATAGTTTTCTGTGTGCTGTAAACTTTATGCTCACTTCTCAAACCTTCTCAACAAGCCCCCAAGACTTATCATATTAGTCCCATTTTATGTATGAAGAAGCTGAA
>NW_006300047.1:205660-212004 GCF_000327345.1 Myotis davidii | reverse complement strand
TTTGATAAATTAAAGAATGTGGCAGAGCTTATCAGGAAGGTGCCTAAGGACAAGGGAAGCCCATGAGACCTAATAGGTCTAATACTGATGAGGCCTGAGGTAGTGAGGTCCAGCAACCCTCCTTAACTGGGCATACACTGTCTCCTTATGTTTGGCATGATCTGCTCTAGGTTGACTGCATTTACAGTGACACAGCCTGGCCCTAGACATGTTGTCAGTTACTTATGTTTGGTATGATCTGCTCTAGGTTGACTGCATTTACAATGACACAGCCTGGCCCTAGATGTGTTGTCAGTTTTCTGTTGCTGCATGACAAATGACCCCAGAAGTTAGTGACATAAAACCACAATGTATTAAGCTTGCAAATTCTATGAGTCAGGAATTCAGGAGTGGCTTACCTCAGGGTCGCCGATGAAGATACAGTCAAGATGTTGGCTGGGGCTGCAATCATGTGGAGGTGTGGCTGGCATTGGAAGACCCACTTCTAAGGTGGCCCACTCACATGTTGCTTTTGCTGGCTCGAGTCCATGTTGCTGTTGCTGGCTGGAGTCCCAAATGGGCCTCTACACAGGCGGCTTGTGTGTCCTCACAACATGGCGGCTGGCCTCCTCCAGAATGGGTGATCTAAGAAGGAGCAGGGGATGGGTACAGTAATGTCTTTTATGATCCAGCTTCAGAAGTCACACACCATCGATTCTGCCACATGGTATTTATTAGAAGCAATTCACTAAATTTGGTCTGCATTCAAAGGGTAGGAATTTAGTCTCCACATTTTGAAGGGAAGATGTGTCGAAGAATTCGTGTACATAGGTTTGAACCACCACTTGTTTAATCCTAATAAGCTTGGAGACGGAAAAGAAATAACATGCATAAAGGTAAAGAAGTTTGGAGAACTGAAAATCACTCAATACAATGGGGGTCTGGAGGAAGTAGGGGTGAGAGATGAGCTGGAGAGATAGGTAAGGTCTAGATTTCAGAGGATATTATGTCACGTTTCACCCTATTGTATTGGCCCCTCTAATCAGGATGATGACACAATCAAAACTGCACCTTGTAGAGTTCATTGTGACTTCGTGTAACGGAATTGGGAAGAGGGAGCATGTAGCTGGGTAAGTAGTTAAGAAGCTGTTGCAGTAGTTTAGGAAGTTGAAGATGGAAACGAACACTGGTGGGTGGACAAGGGGGTCGGCACAGAGGTAGAGCCAACATTACTGGGTGAGGGACTGCTTAAGGTTGTGGAACAGGAAGAAGAGTCTAAGGAAGATTCATGGGCCTGTTCTGGCTGGAGGGCTCCACCTACTCCCTGAAGAACTGCCCTTGAGCTCCATTTCTCCATCCAGTTACAGAAATGAGAGAATTTATTGTCAGCTACATTGAGAGTGGTGATCAGTTCTTGGCTTGGTGCTTTGGGTAGCCAAGGTCAAAAGTAGGAAAAACACCCTTTACCGATTGTGTATGTATACACGGCAGGAGGCTCTGTTTCCTGAAAGAATGAGCTTCCTCAGAAGACTGAGCATTTAACTAGTGATTGTCTGCAACATCCACTGGTTTTGGCTGGGATGGGACTTTTAGCTGTTAGAGAAATATCGAGCAACTAGTCAGCTGGCAAAGAATTAATTCCTATGTCACATCTTTGCCTCTAGGCCACAAGTCTACAAAATTGCTAAGTGGCAGAGTTTTCTGAATCCTTGCCTTTGGGTCCCTGCAATCCAGAAGCTGGTTAATATTGACTTCCATCTAATTACTTCAGTATTTAGTTGGCAGAGTTGTTCTTTTTATATTTTTAATTTTCCTAGTTACCTTATGCCCCAAGGGAATGCTAATTAATAGAACAGACCAGGCTTTCCCAGATTCAAGGTTACATTCTTTCTCCTCACCCCACTCCATGTGTGTTGTGAGAATTGCACAGCAGATTCATCACTCAAATGTTATGTGCCTTAGTTTCCTGAGCAGTAAAGTGGGCATGAGTCTATGAACTCTATTAATCCCTTATAGAATAATTGTGAGGAATAGGGGAAACTTTCTAGCCGAGTACACTGCCTGGCACTTAGTGAGGATTTAACAATCGTTAGCTATATTATTGTTGTTGTTATTTTATTCATTTTTAGAAAGATGTTACTAAAGCCCCCCCCACACACACATACACACACACCACGATCTATTACAGGAACTCAAAGTTCTAGAATTGCACTAGGTATATTTCATCATTTCTGCCTTGGTCTATCTCACCATGACTTTCTCACGGATGGCTGCTAAGCTTAGTCCAAGATTAGTCCAAAATTCACCACTTTGCAACCCCAATGAAGGCTGTATTTTCCCCACTCTGATCTTTCCATCTCAACCTAATTGTCCTGATGCTGTAGATATAAAGTCCAGTTTTATAACTGAAGTCTGAACTAGACTCTCTTTTCTTAAGCTAAAGACTCCTTGTTAGGCTCAAACTGAAATCGCCTCGTTCATTCCCCAAACCACCGATCCATTTCCTGAATAGAACAGCTGGAAGTTTTTCACAATACATAATAATGATGATGATTAATAAAAGTAATAATAATAAAACAAAGTGACTCAGATTGAGTGCTGACTATGTACTGGGCACTCTGCTAAGGGGTTTATATAGTGTATAATGTCCTTTAGTCCTCATAAAAGTTCTAAAGTAGGTTCTATTCCTTTCTCCATTTTACAGCTAAGAAAAATAAAGATCCAAGAAATTCGTTAAGTCCTACATCTAGGTAAAGACTTTCATAAACCCTCCAACAGGTGGAGAGTGCTCTTCTAATGTTCATACTTAGAGATCTAGGGAAATGCAAGATTTTGTTGTAAAGAATAATGGAGGCCCTGTTCTAAAAAGTCACCATTTATCATAGAGAATTTTACTATTAGCCATTAGCTTTTTAACTTTAAGTTCTATAACTCAGAACTTAATTTTTTAAATATAGTTTTATTGGTTTCAGAGAGGAAAGGAGAGGGAGAGAGAGATAGAAACATCAATGATGAGAGAGAATAATTGATTGGCTGCCTCCTGTACACCCCCTACTGGGGATCGAGCCCACAACCCGGGCATGTGCCCTTGACTGGAATTGAACCATGACCTCCTGGTTCATAGGTCAACATTCAACCACAGAGCAACACCGGCTGGGCTCTTACTCATTTTTTATTTTCTAGTCACCATCCCAGTGCCTGACACTTAGTAGGTATTCAGTAAGTGTTTGCCAAGACGCTTTCAATAACCACCAATGGAGCATGTGAGGAGAAAGATTAAAAGAAAAAAATTGAGTTACTTGCGTCTGATGACAAGAACCCAAGCACAGAACAGGGTGGGCTAAGTGGGGTGGCAGGGAGGGTCTACACAGTCCTGACTTCTGGGTTTCTTCTTTCAAACCCTAGTAAATTCAGTCAACTGTAGCATGAGGTATGTATGAGCTTTGGGTTATAAAGACTGAGTTTAAATTTCAGATTCTTTTATGCACTTTAATAAGGAAGTAAAATATTCTGTGTGTCTGTACATGTGTGTGTGATTATTTATCTACTCTTTCTCCTCTACAACTGAGAATTCTGTTGTATCTCACACATACTGGTTGAATGAATAAATAAATACATTTTAAGTTCATTTTATAACCATTGGCAAGGTGTGCATCTCTCAGCCTCTCTCTGCCTTTCATGCATAAAATGGGGTGATAATTCCTTAGCCAAATTCCTAAGAGCAATTCTTGATTCTCTTCTCTCATAGCTCATAGTCAACCCATGAACAAGCTCTAAAAATCCCAGCTCCAAAACATTCCAATTTCATCTCCCTCCACCTTCACTATCATCATATCCCAGCTGAGTCTTTTCATCCTCTGGACAGCTGCGAAGCTTCCTAATTCATTTTCTTACTTCCATTCTTGCTTTTTATACCTATTCACTGAAGAGTACAAGATTGATCCACACTGGCTTTTTTTCCTATTCTTTGAACCCACCATGCTTATACTCAACTTAAGACATTTGTCCTAGCTGTGACCTCTGACTGGAATGTCCTGATTTTCACATGGTTGTCTCTCATCATTCAGATTTCGCCATGAATGGCACACCAAAGACACCTTCCACAGTAACCTGATCTAAAGCAACATGTTCTATCTTTATCACACATTTTAGTGATCTTCAGAGATCCGTTCATAGCCTTGTATTTTTATTTTATTTATTTATTCTCTGTTGTCTGTCTCTCTTGCCAGAATGTAATTTCATGGATTAAAAAGTAGCTGGTGTAATTCATGGTGATATCTACAGTATCGAAATCAGTTCTAATGATCCAGCAACCTGTCGTAAATAAATAGAAAAGTACCTACATCGTAGTGCATTTTTGACAATTCAATGAGATAATTTATGTAAAGCACTTAGCCCAGTGTCTGACACATAAATAACATGCCATAATGTAGTTTTTCTAATCATTCATGACCTTGTTTTAAATAAAAATTCCCACTTCTGAGTTTCTGTTTTCACATCAGTTCTATCAAACCTAATGGGAGCTGGGATGCGGGGGTCCTCCAAGCAGAACTGACTTGTTTCTGCTTTTTATGTCTGGGGGATGCTACTGACCAACGTTGTTACCTATGAAGGAAGGGAACAGAAGGATATGAGTCAAGATTATGCTCAGCTACAGTCACAAAAACAAAGGAAAATCTGTGACTTAAGCAGGTAAGGGGTATTTATTGCTCACATAGCAAGACCTAAAGAGGGTACCTATTGAACATTTGGCTGAGTACTGATTAGCCCCCACATGTGAGGAAACTAGCTGGTTTGAGGGAAGGAATCACCCAAAGGATTAGAGGTATCAGTGCTTCTTGCTCACATGGGGCTGGGAATAGTGCCTGTTCACACCAGCCAAACAAGAGAACCTCTGATTTATGAGGCATTGGGGTGAATATACAGGAGGATCCTGCCTCATAATTGGGAGTAATTAACCTAAGACTGAGAATTGTCTTGTTCTGCCTAACAAATAATAAAAGCAAGATGTGAAAAGCTAAAACCTTCCCAAGGAATTGAACTGTGTCTCATAGCAAAGCTCAAGAATATCTATAGAAATACAGAGACATTCAACACCCAACAAGCCATAATTCACAATGTCTAGCATCCAATTGAAAATTAATACGCAGGACAATATGACTGATAATGAAGAGAATAACTATTAATCAGAATTGACCCAGAATGGACACAGATATTGCAGTTATCATACAAGGAGATTAAAATAGTTATAACTATATTCAAAATATTCACAATTTAGGTAGACATTTTAAAAAACACTAATGGGATTAACAGGAGATTAGATGTGGCAGAAGAAGTGATTAGTGGACTTCAAGACATAGCAACAGAAACCATTAAAAATTAAAGTATGAAAATTTTAAAATATTAACAGAGCATTAATGAGCTATGGGATGAATTCAGTCAGATATATGTGCAATTAGATTTCCCAAAGAGGGAGCAGAAAAATATTTGAACAAGGTTTTCAGAGCCAAGATTTCAGAGCTAGTTTTCATAGGAAAATGTACTGAAAACAAATTAGAATAATTATGGGTAGGAGACTTGCTTCAATCATTCACATCTATCTGCCAACAAGTATATATTTTATAGATCAGTGAGTCCACATAGAGTCAAGAGCAGGGCAGAGAAGCACAGAACCCAGATGACGCTGACTTTTCAGAGAGAGCTTGTTTATATCTGCCCTCATCAAATGGTCCACCTCCCTCTTGACCATCTCATTCTGCAGAAATAGAACATTTCCATGTAGTGCTTCGGCCACTGGTTTGATCCTTTCTTCACTTGTCTTTTCGATTCTCTGTTAGTTATGGTACAAAACACAGACAACAATTCAGCCTTTCTGTCTCCTCTCCTGGTTTTCTGCTATAATACCAGCTGCCCATATCAGATATCCGCGTAAGGGATACCCTAGATTTACAATGACTTTTGCTTCTCTAAGGCTGTTCTGTTGTTGAGAATAGGCTGGGCTTTGCTGTAATAAACACAGCCTTAAATTCTAAAGGATCAACACATAAAAACTAATTTATTGTTCACCCCAAATCCATTGCAGATCAATCAGCTCACTGGGGTCATTTCTTCCAGTGTCACTCAGGGATCCTGTCTGCTTCCTTCTTGGGGCCATTTCAACAGGTACATTTAGAGTTGCCACTGCAGGGGAAGAGAGAGATGAAGAGTTTGGCAGAGACTGTTACTGCCTCAGCTTGGAGTGACATATGTAACTTTACTCTTAGTCTATTGACCAGCACTGGTCACTGCAGGGGGCTGGAAATGTTGACTTTTATGTTCCAGGTGGGGCTGGGGGTGGGGTGAGTGGGGGGAGGGAGGACTAGAGA
>NW_006300047.1:203663-205449 GCF_000327345.1 Myotis davidii | reverse complement strand
CTGTGGGTTTCTGAAACTGTCTCTCAACAAACTAACTGTATTCAAGTCCTTATCGTAGGTCACCTTTGAGAGAAAAACTAAGATGTATGATAAAATAAATTTGGAAAATCTTCATTTAACTGTAGTTAAACATGTTTTCTTTGGTACAGGAATTTAAGAGTTTTAATATGCTAATGTTGATCATGGCTCTTCAAGAGGAGATAAAGAAATCCGGGCTTCCCAAACTTGAACTGTAAACTTTTATCCCAAGGCAACTTGCAAAACTAGCACTCTCTGAAACTCATGTTAGGGATGCTCTCATGTTAGGGATGCTTGATCAAAAGTTTTTGCAACTTCTCTTAATTTTTAAAAAACCCCCCACAATATTTTATTGATTGTTAGCACCAATATTTTATTGATTTTTAGCATGAAAGGGAGAGAGAGAGAGAGAGAAGGCGGAGAGAGAGAGAGAGAGACATTGATGTGGGAGTGAAACATCAATCAACTGCCTCCTGCACACCCCCAACCAGGGATTGAACCTGCAACAGGGGCATGTGCCCTGACAGGGAATTGAACCATCAACCTTTAGGTGCATGGGACGATTCCCAACCAAATGAGCCACACCAGCCAGGGTCAACTTCTCTTATATTTGAATAAGAAAAATATATATTTAAAATATTAAAGGTGCTTAAGAGTAGATAGGGGAGTGAAAAGGATTTTAAAATGTATCGAAATACAAGTACCTCATTTTGTACCACCATTAAGAAAAAAATGGCCACAGTGCTGGTATTTAACCCCAAGAATATGAACAGTGGCAGGTCCGAAGAGGGGAAATTAAATGGCTAGGCAGTCCATGGAAAACTTCCTGCAACTTCCATTGGAAGATGGAACAATGTGCTCCTTAGTTGAAAAGAGCAAACTCCTCTAACCGTACCACCCACCTCTCCCCTCTAGTTACTGTGCTGGATGGTGAAATGAAACCCAGCAGGTAGGCAGCTCCTATACAGATTTCTGGAGCTATCTCATGCTCTGGTTAATTGTGTCAGCCTTCAGAGGCTAATTAGCATAATTAATCTTATCTTGCAATTACCCTGAGGAGGAAGTTCTGAGTGCCCAGGTGGGATGTGGTGAATGAGTGACTGTGTCTATCTCCAAGGGACAAAGAAGCACAGGATGGAGACGTTTGAGAACCAGAGCTAGAGTCATTTGGGGGAGCTTGGAACTAGGCTTCCTGGGATAGGAGAAAAGAGCAGAGAAGGGGCAATTTGCACAGGTCAAGGCTCATGGGCCAGGATGTGCCCACACATCTGTATACAGCTATGGAGTTCCATAGCCCCTCTCTTTGCTAGGAGCTCCCTGAAAACCAAGTCTTTGTCTTCTATATTTCTCTCATCACTTAGTTTAGTGATGGACCTCCTGTTATTTTTTGGCAGAGTAAGATATCTATAATAATAAAAGGGTAATATGCTAATTAGACCAGACAGCTGAACGACCTTCTAGATGTCCTTCCAGACAACCTTCTGGATGAAGCTGGGGCTGTGAGGGCTGAGGTAAGCCACCACAGCTTCGAGAGCCGTGGCTGCGAGGGCCGAGCCCCTTGCACGAATTTAGTGCATCGAGCCTCTAGTTTAAGATAAGATGGGAAAAGCAAATAGAAGAGAAGAATAGGATGGAATCAGATGGAGATATGAAAGTACTATATTAGAAAAGATGGAGGAAGATAGATGGTTAGGGAGACAGATGGTTAAGTAGATGGAAAGATGGACTGGTGTGTGGCACCAACCATGTACCAGGCTCTGTGCTATAC
>NW_006300047.1:201280-202024 GCF_000327345.1 Myotis davidii | reverse complement strand
AGTGGCTGGTAGGGTGGGCTAGGATAATTGAATATGGGAAATACATAAATGCATAGGCCCTGTGATGGGAGGTACTATAAACAGTACAAGGAATGGACAGAGGGGGTGTGTGGCTACAGAGAAGAGGTCCATTGAGAGAATAAACCAAACAGATCACCAAGGTTTGGACTATGTGGGGTTTTCAGCCATGGTCCAGTAAGTCACTCTCTCCCAAGGGAAACAGGTGAATATAGAGAGATTTGTACCAGACAATGGCAACAGTTGAACATTTTAATTCTCTAGGGTGCTATATCTCAGAAGAGTATAAGACAGGAATTCTTGTTCCAACCAGAGTCTGGATCTCACTTCAAGGGAAAGTACCCAATAGCTATGAGAAGAAAGAAAGTACACAGGTGACACACTAACTTAGCTATGTGACTCTGAGCAAGTCATGTCCCCCTTCTAAACCCCACCTCCTCCTCTAGCCACCAAGAATTTGGGCCCAACACTTCGTAAGAATTTGTTGAATCTTTGGAGATAAATACACTCACTTTCCAGCCATGAGCTTTGTCTAGAGTGGAGCTATTATTTTTCCCCTTTAAAAGGTCTCTTGAAATACAACATCATTTAAAAGTGAGATCTTTGTGTAGATGGATATGTTCCAGTATTAGATGAGAAGGGGAATAACAGCAGATACATTTAAAATCGGACAGAGGACCAGGGAGAATAAAACCCTCTTGGTCTAATGACAGGACTAAATTGGGA
>NW_006300047.1:187164-201038 GCF_000327345.1 Myotis davidii | reverse complement strand
ATAATTCCCCAGCTTGTATACTATTTCAAGCCTAGGGGGTCTTATTTGGACTGCTCTGTGTCCAAGTAGAATTCTTGTTCCCTCCTTTTGGTATGGATTCAAAACCCTCTGCCTTTCTCCTTTCCTTCTTCTAGGGAAAAAGAAGAGAGAAGAGCCCTAGCTGATTTGGCTCAGTGGATAGAGCGTCGGCCTGAGGACTAAAGGGTCCCAGGTTCGAGGAGAGGAAAAGAGAGGAAAAGAGAGGAAAGGAGAAGAAAGGAGAGGAGAGGAGAGGCGTTTGTTTTTGTTTGTTTGTTTGTTTGTTTGTTTTTTCTGTCATTACCAGTCTGTGCTAGCACTCCCTGAGAATTGTCAAAAGTCATGGCCATTCCAAGCTTTAGGCCCTCAGGCTCTCCTGAGCATGGAAACATTTGGCTGCTTCTTCTCAGGCCTGGGGGAACAGGAAGACACCCAGTGCACTCCCCATTCTGTCAGCATCCCCTGCTCTCTGCACCATGCTCATCACTCATTTTCTGGGAAGTGTTAGTCCATCTATTTGTCTGCTTCCCTTTATCCTCTGCTACTCCCAGAAGACAGCAGCGAGGGTATTCTAGGGTCTCGCCATTTGTGAGCTGCACTTTTCTTACCACAACACGCTGGGTATCTTCTGGAATAAACCAAGTCAGACTCTCATTCCAATTGCTTTCTACTGTAGACAGGCAACGGTAAGAGGCTGAGCATGGGGCAAGGCAGCCGTTACAACTACTGCTCCTGAAGCCACCGTGATTCCTTTGCTAGAAAAGGAGTTCTATGTTGCACATCACTCCTTGGCAGCAGAAACCCAGAGGCGGTGGAAGGGTTGTAGACGGTATAAAACACTTATGCTTAATTGCCGAGGGAGGGTCAGAACTGACTCTTTGTTCAGCTTTGTCAAGCTAATTAGTTGAAAAAGAATGTGCTCAGCACATAAACAAGAGCCTTTTTTCTATAAGCAATTAGAAACTACCCTAATCTTATTCATTTCAACACACGCCCGTCACAAAGTTGGAAACACACCAAAGAGTTGGAAAGACACCAAGGTTGGGGCTGACGACTGCTTTGGCTAAGCCTCAAGCCTTTGTATTTAAAGGCTGATCTTTCTTCCCGAAAAGCTTCTGCTCGTGGCTAATCCTTGAGTGTTCATTTTCAATGGTTTAGCAGTGACTGCATCAGCCTGGAGCCCCAGTTGCGCTGTGGAGGTGCCTGGGATATAACCAGTCTAGACTACCTGGGTCCTCTCGCTCTCCAGCTTCTAAATCTAGACTCTAGATGGGTTCAACCAATGAAAGGCAGCAGCGTAAGTCAGGGAGAAGTAGTCAAGTGTGGTCAAGGTATTTAGTCCCCTGCTTCCTTCCTGCCAGGTCACCAACTCCTCCTCTTATCCTTTCAGGTTTCAGAACTCTACCAGTTGCCTTCTGTTACTGCCTCAGGGGCATTCACTATGCCTGTGTGTTTCCTGAAACCCTGTTCACACTTTCCTCAGGACAACAGTCCCTCAGTGCAGGTTATTAATAGCTCCACTTTAAATATATTAGAGAGGAAGGGAGAGGGAGGGAGATAGGAACGTCAGTGAGAGAGAAACATGGATCAGCTGCCTCCTGCACGCCCCCTACCGGGGATCGAGCCCACAATCTGGGCATGTGCCCTGACCGGGAATCGAACTGTGACTTCTTGGTGCATGAGTCGACATTCAATCACTGAGCCACACCAGCCGGGCTAATAGCTCCATTTTAAAGAGAGGACGTTAAGTCTCAAAGAGATTAGGAGACATGTCCAAGGTCAGAGTCAAGTAGGAGCAGATCCTCAAACTCAGATCTAATTCCAATGGCCCCTCCCTCCTTGCTCCAAGGGAAGAGAGTGGCTGGTGTCTCAAGCCTGAGATGTAACTCACAGAAAAACGGACTAGAAGAATGTGTAGTGGGGGCAAGAGCTGAATTCTCATTTTGGAACCCTGCTTCCGCAGATGGGCACTTAGAGTTTGGCTCCACGGGTGGTGGTGGTTCATTGAGAGTTCAAGCCCCCATCACAGACACGTGTGGGAGAATAAGTGGCAGGGTCTTTGGTTCGTCTCACTGCCTCATACAGGCGTGCAGATGGGTGGGGGTGTGAACAAGAGGCCTCGAGTGGATTGGACTCTTGGTTATAACCTATAAATATGTATGTTGGGCCCCGTGAATCATTTAGGGCTGGGTTGGTTGCATTTCTTTTTTTTAAAGGATGGTTTGACTGACTCAGAGATGTTGGCAAGCACCCCTGAGGCCAGAGTGAAACCAAAGGCTCTGCAGAAATTGGAAGGAAACCAGATATTTGCTGCCTAACTTTATTCTGAGAATGTTTCCTAAGTTTAAAACGATACCAGGGACGATAGAAAACTGGTCACAGATGAGTTTGATTTCTAAGTGCTAAAGGTTTGGGAAATTGCTCAGCTCTTAGAATTTATTTTTAACACTTATCACAATTGTGACTTTGGGCAAGTTCCCTCACCTCTCTGAGCCTCAGTTTCCACATCAGCAAAATGGAGGTAAGAACTGAATGAAATGTATTTATATAAAGCACCAGAACAAGACACAAATAATACATGCATAACTGTGGGACTCCCTCCTCCCTTTCATATTATTCTAGTGCACAGCCAAATCTGAGGACCTATCAGACTTACACCCCAGTCTCAGAGATTTGCAACTGTTGCCTCTTTGATTGTAGGATAAGCTTCTGAATGGCAGGTGTATCAGTCAAGTTATGCTGCAGTAACGACACTTAACTCTTGGTTCTTATACCATTTATCCTCTTCACCTCCATGCTGAGTATCTGCCTAGACATCCTTTGTCAGCCCTCTACACTCCATTCAGAGGGTTATCGCAGAAGCTGCCATGTTTGAGAAATGTTACCCCACTCCTGGGCAGAGTTGATTCCCGGTGGTCTGTGGATAGGGACCTAATCAGTCAGATTCCTTCCCTGAAAACTGGGGCTCTAGCAGTGAGGAAGAAACCCTGTCTTCAGGACTATAAAAATGTAAGTCTTGAGCCCGAGCCAGTATTGCTCAGTGGTTGCGGGTGGACCTATGAACCAGGAGGTCACGGTTTGATTCCTGGTCAGGGCACATGCCTGGGTTGTGTGCTCAATTACAAGTAGGGGGCCTGCCTGGCTTCCTGATCCCTTTTCTGAATAAATGGCTCCTACCTCCTTCCCCGTTGCTTACATACACACTTGGACTGGGACAATTTATGGTAGACAATGAAGATACCCTTGTAAGTGTGGGATATTTGGGATAGTCTATAATGAGAGAGAAGAATCCCTTTCAAAGCAACTATCTCAATAAGGTAAAGAGAGCTTCTAACAAGGCCAGTACTTGAACTTGGATCACATTCAAAGTAACAAACCACAGTATCCATTCCAAGAATTCTATCTGATGTTTCAGAAAATGATGGGCCACCAGGAAGCTTATTAGCCAGTGAACTTGACCCCAATGACCATCCCTCCCCTCTCTTTCCATCTAAACTCCTGATGGCTTTATTACCCTGCCCTTCTTCCCTCTGCATTAAATATATTTGACCCAAGGACATAAAACTTCCTCAAACTGTAGAAAAAGGAATTAATTTCTAATTTTATATCAAAGAGTGTAAAGTGTGTATTTAAGGACCGTTTTAAAAAAAATCTAATTATAGACTGTTATTGACCTACTGTCAGACCTCAGGTCTCAGAATCAGTGTAAATTCTTCATTTTCCTCTATCATCTGGGAAGCTTTCATATCGAGACACCTTTTTTTCTCATGTTCAATGGCTTATTCTTTCTGTAAGTAATCGCTTAAATATGATTAGAGTTTTATAGCTAGCAAGGTATCTTCACCTGCACAATGTTTGGGCAGACTGCATACTCCCAGGTACATACATAGCAGGCACTAAAAAATATTTGTAGAATTAATGAATGCCATTCAGTAGCTACAGAAATGTAAGGAGATAAAAAGGGCATTTTAACATAATTATTCCCTTTTTACAGATGAAAATACAAGCGGTTCAAAGAAGCTGAGTGGCTTGTCCAAGATCACACAACCAGTACAGTCTGAAGCAAAAAATAGGTTTACAGTTGTTCATATGGAAAATAATACAAAAATTAATAAATAACATGACAGGAATGAACTCTGTGTTTCATGAACTCACAACTGTAAACTACTTTTGCCGCACCCTGTATATGTCTGAACTGGAACACAAATCTGACATTATTCAGTCACTTATCAATGATGTTTTCTTGGCAACAGAGTAATAAAGTCAAATAATATTCAGTACATGCCCTCAATGAGCTTAATAGTCGAAAAGAGGAATCCAATAAAATAATGATTATAGCCCTAACCGGTTTGGCTCAGTGGATAGAGCGTCGGCCTGCAGACTCAAGGGTCCCAGGTTCGATTCTGGTCAAGGGCATGTACCTTGGTTGCGGGCACATCCCCAGTAGGTGGTGTGCAGGAGGCAGCTGATCGATGTTTCTCTCTCATGGATGTTTCTAACTCTCTATCCCTCTCCCTTCCTCTCTGTAAAAAAATCAATAAAATATATTAAAAAAAATAATAATCATCATAACATGGCAGTACTTATCATTATTACATGGCTCAGGTATAGAAATTATATATACTCTCATTTAATCCCCCCCCATTGATGTATGGGATAGGTTATTTTACATCCACTTCACCATTGGGGAAACTGAGGCACAGAGGCAGAGCAGTGGTTAGAACCTGTGAACAAAGTCATACATGGAATACTAGGGAATAAAATATATTTAAAATAATAATAATAATGATTATAACATGACAGTACTTATCATTATTACATGGTTCAGGTATAGAAATTATATATACTCTCATTAATCCCCCCCATTGATGTTATGGGATAGGTTATTTTACATCCACTTCACAATTGGGGAAACTGAGGCATAGAGGCAGAGCAGTGTTAGAACCTGTGAACAAAGTCGTACATGGAATACTAGGGGATTTCATAGAATCAAAAGAAATTGACACTATTTAACCACTTTTAACCTGAAAAATAGCAACTTCATATGGTTCAACTGAACAGAAAATAGAAATATAGTAGACACAGAGTTCTATCCATTGAGCCAAACCGGTTAGGGCTAGGGGATTTCATAGTATCAAAAGAATTGCTACAAAATAGCAATTTCATATGGTTCAACTGAACAGAAAATAGATAGAAATATAGTAGACACAGAGGATGGTACATTAAAGAGGGAACCCTTGGGAAGGCTTCACTGAGTTTGCAAAAGTGAAGAGGTAAAGAAAGTTTGGGGCAGGGTGATCCAGGCAGAAGCCACAGCAGGAGCACAGATCCTGGGGAGTGAAGGAGCAAAACACAATCGTACTAACCAGGGCTTCGCGTGTTTGTGAAGAATGCTGGCACCTCAGGGTAGGAAGACATATACAGGCCAGAACCTGGGGATCTTTGGGGTAAACTGAGTCTGAACCTCTCATCTGGGAACTACAGGATCTTCTGATCCCTTGCCCAACTTCTTCCTGGTGCAATGTATGTGCTGATCTACTCCAGCTCTGTGGCCCTTCTGTGTCTTCTTTTCTTCTGCAGAGAACCAAGCACAGCACTGGACACCTGGAAGGTGCTCAACAAAGGCCTGTGGGTCAGCCCATGGACTGCCCAGCACTACATTGTGGTGATGACACTATCAGACTGTCAGAGAGGTTAGCACAGCGTTAACTGCTACTTCAAACAGGCTGTCAGGTATTCTCTGGCTTTCACTGCCCAGGCGAGAGGAATGCTGTTTTTATTTTTTCTCTAATTATTAAGTCCCTTTCAACTGTTATCAGTGAAAGACATCCCAAACCCAAAGGCTATGTGCTAAAATATCTCTATTCAAATTCAGCTTCAACTAATTGGTATTACGCACTTATGTGCCAGATACTTTTACTTAAGTTCACTGAAACTTTAAAATAACCCTGAAAAAGAAATAGATTTTATTGCCTCCATTTTAAGATAAGGAAGCTAAGACAGGTACATGGATAGATGTGCTCATAAATGATGGAGCTGGGATTTGAGCTTGGTTCTCTGTGTTCGTTGCCATGGCTCTTTCCGCTACAAAGATGCTATTGGGAACCTATTGGCGATGAAGGCAATGATGATGGTTGTAGTAAAAAAAAAAGTAATAATGTCAAACATGGACTGCCTTGCTATGCCAGGTACTGTCCTAAGCACTTAAAGAAATAACTTCATTTATTTTTTAGAGGCCGTCTAAAACAAAGCTTTTATTACCCCCAATTTGAGGAAATTAAGGCTAACAAGGGTTAAGCAACCAGCTGGGATCCAACAGCTTATTTGTGGCAGGGTTGGGATTGTAAACCAGAGCGAGAGGCCACTGGCGCAGAGGTTTCTGCCTGTTCTAGATTCTAGGCCTAATTCTTGGCCCTACCCATTTTACTCCTCCTCCACCAGGAAGGGAGAACAAAGAAAAGCTCCCCTCTCTCACTCAGAGCAAGGTTGTCAGCATCCTGCATCCCCAAGACAACAAGCCCTAGTCAATTTCCCCATAAAGAAGGGAAAAGCAAACGTCAAATGAGGCTTCCCGGGAACGTTCCATGGGCAAACACCAGGACCAGTGTGCATGGGCCTCTGTCCTCACTCAAAGAGGGTGAATCACTCCGGAACTGGGGCTGGGAGCCGGGCCAAGTTCCTAAATAGGTAAGGTTAATGGTGCCCTTGGAGAGCCTTTGGGTCACTTTGAAAATGAATCATTTTTTTCTTCAGAATCTGAGCTCACAAATGGGCAGATTAGAAATCAAAGAAGAGAAATGAATGAGAGTTCCTGGCAAGGGATTTCAGAGCATCACAGCTTTCTCCTGAGGCTGACATCATCTTGTCTCACCACTGTTGCCCATCCTCTGCCAAGGTCTGATCTGTTTGAAGAAAATCAAATCCTAAAAGAATGGATCCTCCAAAAAGCTGGGGGCCATGTTAAGCTATTCATCATGGTGTACATAGTGCCTAACACAGTGCCTGACACACAGTGGGCGCCTACTAATTATTGATTGATTGAATGATTGAAAGCAGATAACACAAGCAATGATCTGGTTGGGGCAGAATGCTTTTGTTTAGTATTAGCTAATTCAAAGCACGAGGCTTTGACCTCTCTAGGAGGTGACATTATAGCTGAGATTTGAATGACAAGAGGCATCAAGTAATATCGCTATGAAGAAAGAGAATCTGGGGCAAAAGAAAGAACAGATTTTGGAGGTGGAAAGGAACATATATTTGAGAAACAGCCAGAGGGTTCTGTAGCTGGAGAAACATGGAGAATGGATAGAGTGAGAGGTGATGAGGTTGGAGAGACAGAAAGGGCCAGCTCCTGTAGTGAGGCCATGGAATTGAAATTTTCTTCTAAGTGTTATGTGAAGCCATTGAAGGGTTTTGAAAAAAATATGTTGTTCACTTGGTGTCCTCGATGCTTGGCATATAACAGGTGTTCAGAACCTGGATGAAAGAGCTGAGATGATGCATATCAACTGCTCTTCAAACAAAGAAGTGTTTCGGAACTGACAGCCATTAGCATATGGAGGAGAATAAGACACTCCTCCTAATAGTATTCCCCTAGATCACAAAGCTTTTACAGACTTCTGGGGAATGAGGGTGGACCTCTAGAGGCCCTTGATTTTTCCAGCACCACTTTTCTGATGAGATAATTTCCACCCACACTCTTGACCACCTGAGGCAGAATAGCAAAATCAGGAAAGGTAATAGATTTTCCCTGACCCCTGATATCTGAGGCACCCGGGGCTCCGAGATGTAGGAGGTACCTTCTGACGAGGTCATGACTCTTTCATTGACCCCCATGCCATCAATACTACCTTTTTATTACATTCAGTTGAAGAAGGTGATGGCCAGTCATCCTGACATGGTGGAGGGTGTAAAGAGAAAGAGTGAGCATGGTTGCTTATTGCCACCTGGGACGCAAGATGTAAGAACTTAAGGGAGAGGAGTTGAGAAGAGAAAACCCGCAGTCAGAACAGTGTATCCTGGGTGGTGTTTAATATGCTGCTTCTGACAAGGGAAGGACTAACACCAGTTAAATGTGTGTAATCCATAAATACATCCCGCTGCAACATCAGTGGAGCAGAGACCACTCTTCTGCCCACACTCAAAGTCCAGGCACCAAACTTGAGAAATAGACCAGCAGCAGGCGAGGGTCAGCAGCCGTCCATCAAAAGGTCTGAGGGAGGGAGGTCTAACAGGACCCAGGTGGACAATTAGAGACACAGGAGAAAATCTACCCACCCCATCTATCAGAAAACGCCAACCTGGTTAGAACCTCTTTGTATTTTTTTTAGAAAATGTAAGAAAAATAAAAATCCAACAACCTGTGGTCTATGAAACAACTTCCTGTTATAAAACACATGAAACATTGCACTCAAAACGCATAGAAAGTGCATACATTTTTAAAAGATTTACCGAGAAAAAAAAAGAATTTTAAAGCATCTGGTATACTCTCAATAAAAGTCAAGGAAACATGAACTTAAAGTGAAATGGTTAAATAAATTAAGTTACATCCATATGGAAGAATATGATACAGCATTAAAAATGTTTTCAAAGACTGAAGAATGGGATGGAGAAATGCTTACTACAGAATATATTTTAAAAAGTGAAACTGAAGCCCTGGCTGGGTAGCTCAGTTGGTTGGAGCATCGCCCCATACATCAAAAGGTTGCAGGTTTGATTCCAGTTCAGGGCATATTCCCATGTTCTCCCTGCATGATCTATAATAATAATCTGCTTCATGTTGATATTTACTGCTGTGTTGCTGACAATTACCTGAAAAAGAAGTTGGGGTGCTTTACTGGGCTGGAAAAAATTTAGCTAAATCAGAAAGCAGGTCTAATTAAGCAAGTTTGTTCTGTATCTATAAAAGGCTAAGTTGACTCACTCATGCACGATACATATAAAGTTCTCACTGGCACCAATCTTATGCATGTGTTTCCATCTGTCGTCAGTCGTGAATTTGGTTGACACCTCTATTATAGAGAAAGGGAGAATAGCGATATTAAAATATTTCCTCTAATTAATTTCCTTTCAATGCACACGAATTTGGCCACTAGTTTATATATATGGCTAAGCAACTGTCGGACTGTCTGACTGGCTGGTAGGTATGGCGCACACTGACCATCAGGGGTCAGACACTCAATGCAGGAGCTGCCAAGCTGTGGTGACTTGGCAGCAGAGGTTCTCGGGGGATGCACCCTGGAACCAGAAAGGAGGGAGCCTGATTCCAGGGTGTGTCACCCGAGAACCACCCTCTTGCAATCTGGGACCCCTTGGGGGATGTCAGAGAGCTGGTTTCAGCTCGATCCCCACAGGCCAGGCCGAGGGACCGCACCTGCCAGAGGGACCCTGCTCACTCTGCAGATGCCCTTTGAGCCATGGCGCCAAGCCAGGTGCGGCCCATTAGGGAGGGACAATGGGAGGTTGGCTCCAGGGTGTGTCTGGCCAGTCATGCCCAGTCCCACCCCACCAGCCACCTTCTAATTAATTTCCTTTCAATGTGCAGGAATCTGTACACCTGGGCACTAGTACTTAAATAAAATAAATAAATTTAAAAATAAAATAAATAAAAATTCTACAGGTAACCAGTCAGAAAACCAGGCAAACAACTTTTAAAAATGGGTTCCCTAGACAGATTAAAACATTGAACTGATTTCAAACTTTTCTTCCATAACATCAAAATTTGAGGAGGAAAGATTATTATCCAATAATTTTCACCAAATATCCAAGTGTATGAGGCAATGACAAATCATTCTAGTAAGAAACAATAGGCATTTGATAAAGTTAACTTTTGTTATATTACTAACAAAAGCTTAGTGCAACTAGAATAAAATGAAAGTGCCTCAACACAAGTTTTTTCATTAATTGTCTTAAGTCAATGGTCCACATCATATAGGAGATATTACCATTGACAAGGAAGTCCAGTATTATTTATTAATGTGCCAGATATTCAGGTCTACCCAGCAGTTCATGAGAAAAAAAAGGAGTCAGGAAATGTGCTCCATAAGATATGATAGCCCACTTAGAAAAAAATGAGCTGGAAAAATATAGAAATAACTAGAGGCCCAGAGTACGAAATTCGTGCATGGGGGGCGGGGTGTTCCCTCATCCTGGGGATTGGGCCTAAATCAGCAGTCGAACATCCCTCTCACAATCTGGGACCACTGGTTCCTAGCTTCTCACCTGCCTGCCTGCCTGATCACCTCTAATGGTCACCTCCAACTGCCCCTCCCACCCCCGCCAGCCTGGTCACCACATGCAGCCTGCTGCTCAGTCATTTGGTTATCCCTCACTAACCCCCCTGCCAACCTAATCACACCACGTGGCCTATTCAGTCATCCATTTAGTTATTTCTGTTGTGAAGGTCACTTAGGCTTTTATATATATAGATAAGTAAGTTCTGAAAGGAATGAGTTGCAAAAATTTAAAAAAAGAAAGAAAGAAAATACTCAGAAACAAATGGGCAACACACACACACACACACACACACACACACACACACAAGTAATCTTGGGAGCATACATAAAGAGTTGAAGAGTTCAATATGCCATTTTTCTGAATAGGAAAATGTAATATTATTAAAATATCACTTATTCTAAAATCAATTAATGCATCTAATTAGATGAAAATCAGAATTCTAAAAGGCATTGTTTTAGAACTTCATGAAATTATTCTAAAATTCATTTGAAATATAAATGGATGAGACTGACCAAGAGATTTAGGGGAAAATGGGATGGGGTAAAATGAGGGGCATCTTGTGCTGTAAATATTAAAACTCTAGTATGATACTGCATAAAATAACTGTAAAAGATAAATGGTTCCAGGGCAGTTAATTATCTATTTGTTACAGAGTAAAAGAAACTTTGACCTGACAATATGCTCCAAAATAAATCCTAACCAGATTAAAATATTAAAATCATGAACATGTGTAGCTAAATATTTATTTTGCATCTGAAAAGGAAGAAATTTGTAAGCAATGGGAGAATGACAAAGTAAACACTCTAGAAATTCCACAATACATAGCTTATTTAATCTACAAATAAAAGTGAAAACAAATTTTAAATATATCAGATAAATGTTGCATACTTTGCATGTAAATCCATAAAATTATTAAAATTCAGTAGAAAAATGCCAAAGGACATGAACAAGCAATTCAGAGCAAAGGAAGCTCAAATGAAAGACTAATGAAAAAATGACCAGTTTTGTTATTACTCAGATAAACAAAAATGAAAAAATAAGCTGCCTCTTTTCCTAACAAACAAGGAGCAGAAAGTCTTAAAGTGACACTACTCCAATGCTGATGTAGATTCAATATCAGCCGTGGGCAAACTACGGCCCGCAGGCCGGATCTGGCCCGTTTGAAATAAATAAAACTATTGAAAAAAAAGACCGTACCCTTTTATGTAATGATGTTTACTTTGAATTTATATTAGTTCACACAAACACTCCATCCATGCTTTTGTTCCGGCCCTCCAGTCCAGTTTAAGAACCCATTGTGGCCCTCGAGTCAAAAAGTTTGCCCACCCCTGTTCAATATCATGGTCAACCGCATACACTACTGATGGCAAATTGAAACACAGGTAAATTGAAACAAACTTTGTGGTAAACAAGTTGGAAATACTGTAATCAGTACTTAAAAGTTGCTAAGAGTAGATCCTGAAAATTCTCTCCGGCAAAAAAAAATTGTAACTGTGTAAATATGATGGATGTGTTAACTAAACGCACTGTGGTAACCATTTCACCATATGTCCTTACACCAAATCACATTGTACATTGTAAACTTACACAACGTTACACGCCAATTATATCTCAGTAAGGCTGGGAAAGATATGATGGGGTGTGGTGTCAGGGAGTTCCTGGTTGCCCCATGTCAATGGTAAGCCGAAAGTCGACGAGGTATTCCTTCAGCACAAAGGATTTATTCGGGAAGAAGACTGCAATCCATCTGCACAGCTATGGCAACCACGTTCAAGTTCCCCAGCATAAGATATAAGGCCAGTTATAATTTATATATGCACACTAACCTGTGAAATAAGTGTAAAGAAGTCCAATAAAGTTCTGACTTTTAAAACAAATAGAAAAAGAAGAGCAGTTGTTTTTGGAGGGAGAGAGGAAGCTAAGGAGAGGGTCTGTTACAACCACAGAGCTCTGTTGGGACCATAGAGTTCTTCCTGTAGAGCTCTGGACACCGGCCTAGTGTGGGTGAGCTCCTCCCACAGGCCCTCTCGATTCCTGTCTCAGTTAAGGTCCCTGTTATAAATTTTGACACCCACTCAAGCCACACCCTCTGAATCAGTAATCAGGATGACAGTTTGACCCCCACTTGTCCTAAGTACCTGAGTGGCTAACTCTCAATTGGCTCTGAAGTCGGGTGGGAACAAGAAGGATGCTACTTATTGCACACCCACCCTAAAGCCTCAGTTCAGTGTTGTTTATAACTGTGCACCAGAAACAGGGCAACGTAGTTAGGGCCAGCAAGGGAACTGATTTACTCAGCATTAGTTTCCCTCTAGGATGGAATATCACAGACTCTAAAAGTGGTACCTAAAAGGAGAATGGGCATGTACTTAAGATAAAATTGGACAAAGCACATCACAAAAAGAGTGTATGAATAAATGCATCGGCACATTGCAATACATGGGAGGGTAAAAGACCAGAAAAAAGTACTTCAAAATGTCAGCATTTATCTCTGAGTGCTGGGGCCATGGGTGATTCTGATTTTCTCCTTCCTGCCTTTTTGTATTATATAAAATCTCTATAATATGCTTGTACTGCTTTGGTAATTGGGGGGCGGGGGGAGCCCATGTTATTTTTGCAAAAGGCAGAGCCTTGGAGGTCATCATGACCTTGCACTCTTTGGCCTCTGCACATCAGGAAGAATAAACTCTGGTTTTGGCCCAGGGCACTTCGAACATATGAGTACCAACCCAGCAAAGGTTTATTCTGAGACAATTCAGGGCAAATGCTCTCTGTCAGGGCATCTGATGACACTCAGACCTTTTGTCCCTGCACGAGGTCAGTGCTTCCATCCACCTACTGACGGGTATGAAGTACGATGACTGAGCAGGGACCCTGTGCCTGGCACTGTGCTCAGAGTCACATGTGTAGTCTTAAGAAGTTTGTCTCACCCAAAGGAATGATACATGGCAGGGAGGCAGACAGGCAAACAAATATAGCAAGCACTGTGGGTAATAGATGCCCTGCTCGAGGCAGACACACAGCGCTGTGGGGAAAACCGAGGAGCCAGCATCCAATCTGTCCAATCTCCCTGGGATATTCAGGGAAGGAAAGAACATAAATAGTATGTGATCTGAGTCTTAAAGGATGAAGAGCCAGGTGATGGACCAGGTGGGCAGGATATTACAGACCCAGGAGTAGAAGACTAAGTGGACTCACGCATGTGCAATATATATATAGCTCTTGCTGGCACCAATTGCACATGTGTGTTTTTATCTGTCATCATAATCATGAATTTGGTTGACATTTCTATTATAGAGAAAAGGCAAACAGCTATATTAAAATATTTCTTCTAATTAATTGCCTTTTAATGTGCATGAATTCGTGCACTGGGCCACTTGCTTGGGGATAAAATTAAAATCTTGGCTTTTTGTATTCTTCCATCAGAAACCCTGAGTGTTCATTGTCATGTAATATTTGCTAAAAGTAAGGATAAATTCCTTTTTGTAGAAACAAAACTGAAAATTCTTTCAAAAATATAATTGGTGAGATTTGTAACTTGGCATGCTTATGTTTTGGGTGAAATATTTTTAATGAAAGTAGTTATGGAGATGGAAACATTTTATCTTATGAACTAATTC
>NW_006300047.1:164113-186425 GCF_000327345.1 Myotis davidii | reverse complement strand
AAAGAGAACGAGAGAAAATGTAGCTACTGGTATTCTGAAAATTGTGAAGTCCACAGGAGGATGGAAAACTGTGCCAGTTAGGGTTTTTTGGTCACAGATCCCAGAAACTGACTCTAATTAACCAAGGGAAAGGGGGAACTTGCTAGAAGAATGTAAGGTGGTCCCAAGAATCACCAAGAAAGTATAAAAATGAGGCTCAGAAAGATTTAGAATGCTAGACTGGTCGCTTCTGGAAGCTGCCACAGGGTAGGTCACGGTGAAGCCAGTGTTTCATTCAAGACTAAATTCCAGAGAAGGAGCATTTGAGCATCTAGCATGAGTCAGGTGGCCATCCCTTGATCCTGGAGTTTTTATGAAGAGTCAGATAATTCAAATAAAGCAACGTAATGCCCAGGCATTCAATACATTTTCTTTTATTCTCCTTCCTGCAGTACCCACATTTGTGGTAAGACCAACGCCGGAGGAAGATGACAATCAGAAAGTACACACCACTGACATGCCATCTGGTGACCACAGAAAGGACCACAACCCACTGACCCCCTTCCCTGAGATCTCCAAGACCCCGGGCAGTCCGTGCGCGGGAAGTGGCGCCACATTGACACTCAGACCAGCATCTGGCTAGAAGCTGCTGGGAACACTACTCCAAGCAACGCTAAAAATATCCCATTAGTCACTTTCGAAGCACTAAGCAGAAACAAAAAGAAATCAAAAATTAATTTCAATACGTACAGTGACAGCAGCAATTAAGGTGACAAGCGTATGGAAATCATTGCCATCACAGGAGATCTGTGCCTAAGGGGGAAAGATCTTTGCCTAAGGAAGGTATGATGAAACCCACCGTTCACAGCATATGGGCTACCAGCACTTAGGGGATTTGAAATGGGCATTTCTGCACTTAACTCTAATGATTCTGTACCTACTATGTGCCAAGATCTTTGAGTAATCACCTCTAGATCTCACATCAACTCAACTAGAAGTATTATTGTTCTTATCTTACAGATGAAGAAACCAAGTCACAGAAAGTCTTGCTAAATTACTCAAGTTCATGTTGATGGAAAGTAGCAGAACCAAGATTAGAATCCGGGTCTTCCTCAGCTGAGACCCAAGGACCATTCCACTGCCCTGTCATTTCGGATGATGTTTTATATCATCAGTTAAATTCAATCTGATTCCCCAGGCTTTCTGATCTGTGCCCTGTGTGCAAGGAATTAGAGGATAGCTGCTAGATGTAGTCTGAATGTTCCAGAAGCTGCCCACTTTTTCCCTCCCTGCTTTTTGGTTTGTGCCATTGCAAGGGATAGATAACGAGCTCCCATATCGTTTTCTGAAAAAGATCCAAGGACAAGAGATGAGCATCCTGTTCTGATTCACAGAAAAAGATAGAAAACAATCATTAAAGTCCTTGGCATAAGGACATCCAAGCAGGACTGAGAGCTTCTTGTGATGCCGTCCCCTGGTCCCCTTTCCTAGAAGAGCTTTTTGTGATGCCGGCCCCTGGTCCCCTTTCCTAGAACGGCACCTTTCGGGGTGCTTCATACATCCTATTGATCATCTCCATGGAAGCCTGGCGTAGCAGAGAGAGCTAAGCCAGCCTGGAGAAAACTTGCTTTTATCAGGATAACAATGAGTGGCTGTCCTGGGCGCATTACATCATAGTCCAATTCGGGGCAAATTGGAAGGCTTTTAGGGCAAGGAAGCAGGAGCACTTACCAAGAGTCTTCGTGTGTATGGCTGAGGGCAAACAAATAATAAAAATGACAATAATGACAATAACACCCCCCACCCAGAAGACATGGTGTTTTTTCCCGTCTGTAGAATTTCCCCACTACACACATCCTGGTTGCTGAACCAGGAGGCCTATTGTGTGAGCACCTTGAGAGAAACCCAGAGAAGGCGGAGTCAGAACTGCTTTTAGTAATTTGGGAACTGTTGTTGGATTATCTGGTGAGATGATACGATAGCATGAGCTTGTCTAAACAAAGCATGGGACGGCCCTGGGCTGCACCCACTGCATCCAGGAGATCTGAAAGACCCACAAATCTGTGTTTTTAACAAGGAACCCAGAGCACTGTTCTATCAGGGGTTCCAGGACCACGCTTTTGAGAAACACTATTATCAGTGCCAAATATCTGAGAGTGGGGAGTTTACCAAATGTTTTATGCTGAGGCAGGGACTCACACATGATGACAGGAGAGCTGCAGGGAGCCTGCCAGCCCTGTGCCAGGTCGGGCGGGCATATTCCTCGTGTCCAAAACACCCCTCACCGGGGCCGGAGCAGCTCAGCAGGAGTGTGCTTAGGTTTGGGTGTTTGAAGACTCAAACTGAAGTGCGCTTTCTGCCTCACATCGCCTGGCTCAAGAAAAAGGTATTTTCCAAAGCTGTTACATTTATGCTTTCCTGGTTGCAAATATAACCCGTACTTGTGGAAATTACCACCATGAATAAAGAAACAACAACTGCTTTTAAGTCCCAGTCATCCAGAAAAACCACCAATAAATTATGTGTCTTTTCATATCACATTTTTAATTCTCTCTCTCGCTCTCTCTCTCTCTCTGCCATTGTTTCCTTTTCTTTAATATGAGGATAAAAATACCTACCTTTCAAGTTTATATAATAGATGCTTAATAAATTACATTACACCTATTATTCAACTTTGATTACGTTTATTTTTTCCACTTGACATTCTATAATGAATATTTTCCATGTGCCATTAATTGCTCTTCAAAAACACGACTTTTAATGGCTGCATAATACACCATGATTTAATGAACTATAATTTATTTAACTATTCTCCTATTACTGAGCTTTGAAGTGTTTTCTACATTTTCTTAATTAAATCTTTCCCCACCTCTCTGGTGTCTTTAGGATAGACTTCCAGAAGAGGAATGACAAGAACAAAGAGTATAAACATTTTAAGGCTTTTTATGCATGCTGCCAAATTATTTTTCTGTTTGCGGGGAGGAGTGTATACTTCCAATACCATCATCAGCCTAAAAATTACCTGGAATTTAACACTTAGGCCAGAAATGAATGTGTGTCAGCATAATAAACAGTGGGAGTAATGAGGAGAAAAGACAAAATCCATTACAGATTTTAAAAACCAGCAAGTCATTTGAGTGAATACACTGCGTTAATTCTATACGGGAAGAGGCTCAGATGCTCATCATTTTTAACCACTGCTCACTTTCTAAGAGACCTTCATCAGGGGGAAAGCATCATTTTCATTGGCAAGTTTCTAATATTAGTTCATATCTTGAAACCCCTTTCACTCTTCTGGTCCCCATTGCTCAATTCCAATCATCCTGAAGGGGATTGATAATTGTGGCAATTGCACAAAATGATTGCTACCTGCAGAGGCAATCACTTCCATCACCTGCAGAACTGATGAGCAATTCATTATCAAGGATTTAATCACCATCAACCTGGGAGGAAACGGGATTTCTCATATGAAAACCGGGATGTTGTGTGTTCAACTCTTCTTGGTTCCAAATTGGCTTTCGTGAATGGGCATTTGAACTAAGACTGTAGCAGGAGGGTAATTACACAATGGAAAGGGCGATAGAAATATTTGCATAACCTGTCTTGAATTTTTGATGTTAACTTTACATAGGATGCTGCCTCCATGAGTGCGGTAGCATCTTTTTGGATGATTACGACAATCCTGGCAGCAAGCCCATAGTTGGTTTGTCAGAAAAGTAAAATGCTGGTCTAAACCAATGTGTAAGAACTATGATGAGGCAATATGGGTTAGCAGTTGAACTTGAACTCCCTGGACTTAAAGACTGCCTCGTTCCTCAGCAGTTACGGGAGTAACTTAAGTATCATGACTACTTAAGTATGTCATGATATTTAATCCTTACCAATGACTTTTTAAGATAAGTATCATTTTGCCTATTTTATATGATACTCTTGTGAGTTAAGGTTCAAGTCCTGGTTCTCCAATTATAATTTACATGATTAAGGGCAAGTCACCTCTCCAAGCTTAATTTTCCTCTACTGTAAAATGGGGAGAATAATAATAATACCATCTTTAATATGATGGCTGGCACATAACAAGAGCTCAAATAATGGCGATCTTATTATTATTAACTTTTTAATCCTCACCTGAGAACATGCTTATTGATTTTAGAGAGATGGGGATGGGGGAGGGGGAGGAAGAGAGAGAGAGAGAGAGAGAGAAACATTAATCAATTGGCTGTCATATGCACCCCTACCTGGGACTGAAACTGCAACCTAGGTATATACCCTGATGGGGAATTGAACCTACAACATTTCAGTGTATCGAACAATGCTCCAACCAACTGAGCCACACCAGCCAGGGCTATGCTGATCTTACTATTATTTACTAATTAGTTATTTTACTAATAGTAAATAAGTTGAGACTCATTCAGATGTGTTAATAATCCTAAGATCATAAAACTAATCAGTGGCTATGCTGAGATTTGAATCCATGTCTGTCTGATCCCAAAGACCATATCCATTTTACAACATCATTCTGAAAGACTATACTATTATGGTAATAATTCACTCATTCCCATAATCTTATCATTCAAACAAAATTGTAACTGCCAGTCAGATTTACCAGTCTGGTATGCAAACAAATATTACCAGGCATTCAAAGAAGCAGGAAAATATGATTAATAACAATGAGAAGAATAACAAATTAATCAAAACAGATGCAAAAATGACACATGATAGACAAGGATATGGAATGTTATTACATACACACACATATATATACACATATGTTCAAGAATGTAGAATAAAGATTGAACTGTTAAGTAGAGACATAGAAGACATGTAAAATATCTAAATTGAACTCTCAGAAATGAAAATTACACCAGAGGAGATCAACAGAAAATTATACATTGCAAAAAAAGATTTATGAATTTGAAGGCACAGCAATAGAAACTTTCCAAAGTGACATGCAAAAAAAATGAGAGAATATAAATAAAATAAGCAGAGCATCAGTGAGCTATGACTAACTTCCATTGGTCTAATACAGTGGTTGGCAAACTGCAGCTCGGCAAACCACGGCTCATGAGCCACATGAGGCTCTTTGGCCCCTTGAGTGTGGCTCTTCCACAAAATACCGACTTCTGCACATGGGCCACGAAGTTTCAATTGCACTGTATGTGCGTGCCCCCACGTGGTATTTTGTGGAAGAGCCACACTCAAGGGGCCAAAGAGCCGCATGTGGCTTGCAAGCCACAGTTTGCCAACCACAGGTCTAATATATATGTAATTAGAGACCCCAAAGAGTGGGCAACAGAAAAAAAATACTTGATAAAATAATAACCAAAAATTTTACAAATGTCCTAAAAATTATGAACTCCATGATGCAAAAAGTTCAATAAAACCAAGCACCAGAAATATGAATAAAACTGCACCAAATCACATTACAATCGAATTGCTTAAAATTAGTAATGAAAAGAAAATCATAAAAGTAGCTAGAAAAAAACATACATTACATCAATGGTACAAAGATAAAAAAAGACAGTAATCTTGTAAGAAACAATGGAAGCAAAAAGACAGTGGAGCAATATTTTTAAAATACTGGAAAAAACAACAACTATCAATCAGGAATTCTATACCCATTGGTAATACCTTTCAGAAATAAAGGTGAAATAAAGGATTTTTCAGACACAGAATCCAAACAATTCAGTAGAGGCAGATTAGCCACTGGAAGGCATGTTAAAAGAATTTCTTCAGGCAGAAGAATAATAATTCTAAATGGAAATCCAGGGCTACATGGTATATAATGATTTTGTCTTATATTTCATATTTATTTAAGACATAATTGACTGCCTAAAGCAAAAATAACACTCATAAAGATGTGTTATGAGGAAATCATTATGCCCATTTTAGAGACAGAAAACTAAGATTATTACAAGTAAAGAACTTACCCAGGGTCACCAATAGGTTTGACACCAAAGCCCTGGCCCTCTCATAAAGTTTTATATGGTTCTAACTGTGAAATTGGTTAATATTTCTTCAATGAACCAACAATATATGCAGAAATTTAGAGCCCTAGGCTTAAAAAGGTATTCAGTCAGCTAGAATTGATCTGAACTAACTGAGTACCTTCTTACAGGACAGAAATCTGAGGCCAATGGATAATTTCAAGTCTATCCTGGCACAATTTCCTCTCTCCCTTTATTTCTCTATGTATAATACATGCCTGGGGGTTCCTTTGATGTCTGACATTTTTCATCCCTTCCTTTACTAGAGCAGAATTTCTCTAACTATTCTCTATGGGAAATTAATGCGTCCTTAAGTGTGTTCTCTGGTGAACAAAGTGGTATTTTATTAGTATGGTATTTGCCATACTAATTTTACCCTAGGGAACGTATTTGTGAAACTCTTAGTAATAGAGCATAAATTAAATACTCTGTTGGCAATCAAGACTTAGGTACTTTTAGTATTTTTGCTAAGCTTTGGAAAATGCATGTTTGATTGAGGTCACTGGTGACAAGAATGCCTAGATCTACTGGTGACTTTTCCAGCGTTAATAAGTAAATATTGTGTCAAAACATGAGGAGGGCCCCAAAGAAGAAATTGATTTCATCACAAGAGACTTCTGGAAACAAAACATTTCTACATTGGGGGGGCAAAGGTTATAGTTGCCAACTTGTTCTTTTTGTCCTTTCTGCCAACATTTTTATTGCTTATTATGGGATACAAGTTGTTATGTTGATGAGAGAAGTGTTCAGATAGATGGAGCCTGGGAAAGATGCTACAAAGAGGTCAGGCCAATGTTTTCCAAATGCTAATGTGCATATTAATCATTGGGGATCTTGTTAAAATTCAGATTTATATTGAATAGATCTGAGGTGGGGTCTAAGATGGTGCATTTCTAACAAACCCCCAGGCAATGCCAATACTGCTGCTCAATGAACTTTATTTTGACCAGTGTGTATCATAGGCAAATTTTGAGAAATGTACACTCCTTGTACTAGGCTTGAGGCTAATAGGTCTCCTGGGATGCTCCCAGCAGGACTATGCTTTATTTGTACAACTCAACTCAAAAGCAAGGAGATCACAACAACTAACAACCTGTGCACCCAACTAGTAAAAGAGATAAAACTGTCCAAGTTCTTTACCTTGGATTTCCAGGCCACCTATAAAATACCTCTACCTTCCTTTACGTTTTTTAATATTATGTGGTTCCACCCAGAATGGGGTGAGGGTTGGAGCTGCCATTTACATTTCTTTTTATTTTTAATGTAAATAATTTTTTCAATTACAATTGACATACAATAAAGTTTATATTAGTTTTGAGTGAACAACAGAGTGTGGAATAAACTCTCAAGACATGAGTTGCTTGTTTTTTTGGAGTACTGGGGGAAGTCAACTTTCTTCTTCCCTTTTGTGACAAAACGGTTTTGTCTTTACAAAAGTTGTTCTTTCTCCCTGCATGCTCTTTTTCTGCCACTGAGATATTCATCTCAGATTTACTCATTCTACAAGATCCAGTTAGTTCAGGCTCTATTTTCTCTAAGAAGTCTTCCAAGTACCCCAACCACAATTAACTGTGCTCTCCTCCATTACATGCCATGGCTACTTATATTAACACGAGAGGCCCAGTGCACAAAATCCATGCCAGCTGCCGGCCAGGGCCTTCCTTCTTTCTGTGCTGCCCCCTGATGGTTAGCGCACATCATAGTGAGCGATTGAACTCCCAGTTGGTGGATCTCCCAAGGGACACTTTGCATATTAGTCTTTTATATAGAGAGATTATATATCTAGATAGTGCTAACTGTAAACAAGTTATTTTGCTTACTTAAAATTTAACTTATATGTTGAACTCTTGGAGATAATGACCCTTGTCTTCTCTGTTTTTAAACCATTTCCCTATAGTACTTAATACAGAGACATACATTAATGAATACTTGCTTAATTAGCTAATTATGGAGAAAATGTATTAGTGTCTAGAGAAAAATTTGCCATCTCCTTTTGAAAACAAAACTTAAGAAACAATTTGAGAAAAACACAAGACCAAAACTAATAAAAATATAACTGTCATATACTGAGAGATTATTAAATTCCAGGTACTGTGCTAAGCATGTTTCACACATTGTCATTGAATCCTCATAAAAACTCTGAGACTAAATGTTACTTCCATTTGTAGAAGAGCAAACTGAGACTTAGAAAAGACAAATGACTTATCCAAGGTCACTGGTTCTGAAATGTAGATGTACATCATGTTGCCTGAGGAGTTTTAATAAATATTGATTGATGACTGGGCCCCAACCCCAAATATAATGACTTGATTGGTCTGGGGTGGGGTTTGGATATCAGGGTTTTTAGGATCCCCTGATCATTTTAGCATTCAGCCAGGGCTGAGAAGACTGGTCCAGGACTAGGTCTGTTCAACTTCATGGCCATGGCCTTGAGTCTCATTGTGTGTGAGTAAAGGTAAGAGAAGTGCTACAGAAAGAGATGGGTTAGAGTAGATTGGCAGAGTTAAAGATGGAGGCGGGGTCTAATTATTACCACATGTAGATCTGGGTTTGGAATGCAGTTGGTCCAGGGAAAATGCAGGTTTCCAGGGCTTTGAGAGCAGTTGTGGCACCTGGTCATTATAGTAAATTTAGTCTGCAGGTCCTCACTATTTGAACAAGGCTGCCTAAGTAACTCTTTTGTTGCAAGCATACAGCAAAATATAAGAAATAACCATTGTTATGCCATAGATGAGGCATAATGCCACAAACTAACTGAATAACCTTTTCCCCATCAGTTGCCTAGGTCCTATTTTATCTCCTAATTACATGGTGGGCTGATCAAAAGCCTTCCAAAATTCTGCATGAAGACATCCTCTCCTGCAAAAGGTGTGACTTGCCCAGGCTAATCCTCATTCTGATAAACAGCAGAGCTAATCCAGGCTCAGGAAGGCCGGACAGAGCTTGACTTCTCCCAGCCAAGCAAGGCTGAGTTAGTGTCCTTGGTGTTTGCACACAGACAGGAACCCTCTCTTTCTCAAATACTAGCAGAGGCAGAATGAAGGTTCAGGATCCACCCTCTACTGAGAAGCAGAGCAGAACAGGTTTGGGGAACTGGCTCATATGATGGAAGCCGTCTTGTTGGAAAAAGTGTACACGTCCAGGGACACCTACGATTGCCACAACCACCGGGAGCTCACTGGAGGCTCCAGAGGAACCAAGCCTCTGGCACCTTGATGCCCGACTTCTGGCCTCCTGACCCTCGAGAGTATAAACTCCTGTTATTTTAAGCCACCCAGTGTGTGGAGTTTTCTTGAGGCAGTCTTGGAAAAGAACACGGTTGAGTCACAAATTTGCACATCATACTCAGATTTCAAAGAAAATGCACCATTTCTATTTCCTGGATTAAGCTGATAATCCTCATGAACCCTCATCCCAAGGGATGGTGGGTAAAGCCCGAATTTAGTTTCATCACGTTAACTCTGGCTGAGGTGCTATTTCACTGCCTTAAGGTCACTCAGCCTTTTTCTGTCCAGTGTTTCCAATGTCTTCCCTCTCTCCTCAGAGCCACTGTCCAGGCCCTTCCACCGAATCCTGGATTCTCTGGTCCCTTGCTGCCTGGTTCCTGGAACCTTGCTTGGCAGACAACCTGGAGGCCAGTGACTGGTGAACTTGACATCTGTGTTCTCACTCCAGACAGGGCCTGTGGTATGTCTCTCCCTGCTCCTCCACAAGCTACACTTCCCTCTGGGGGTGATCACTCCCTTTCAGCTTCAGGCCAAGTGGCCCGCCCTGCAAACCCCCTCCCCCACCCCACCCCGCCCCCCAACCATGGATCACTTTGGCTACAGAAGAGCAGCCCCTGAGGCAAGCTCCCTGGCCATTCCCAGCTAACATCCAGGTCCCTCAAGAATTTTTTAAAAATCTAGCTTTTTCCAGTCCCCACAAGAGCCATTTATATTTCTTTTTACTTTTATCTAAGATGTTATCTCGGACTAGCTCTTCCCCTATCCACAGCAAGCCGCTGACTTGGCTCAGAAGTAGCCACCCCTCTTGGATCCGAAATAGGAAGCAGGAAAAGAAAAACCCTCTTCTGTTTTCATTTTCCTCCTAAATCTACCTAAAAGCTTTCCTCTTTCTGCACTTTAGTCCAGAGAGGCTGGTAAAGATACATGGGTTTTGCCACCTTCATCATTGAGCTGCTAACTTGTTCTTCCCACCCCACCTGCCCTTCGTCATTGAGCTGCTAACTTGTTCTTCCCAACCCGCCTGCACAGCAGGACCGGCCCTCAGAGACCTCTTCCTCTCTCACAGTGACATTCCCTACTCTGCACCCTTCTCTTCCCACGGTGGCATCTTTCTTCCCTCGTACTCTAGGACTTGAGCAGAAGAACATGATCTTTCACAAAAAGGAGAAAAAACATCTCTTTAACATTTTCAAAATATTACCCTCATTACATGAGTAAGTCAAGATGTACGTGGTATTAAGAATAGAATAAATGGAGGAGAAGTGGCAGAAAATAATAAAAAGTTTCTTAAAATAGTGAACACATTCAGGGCATAGTGAACCCTTAATTTTTTAAAAAAGTATTGTAGTTGCAGCATTAATTGTGGCATTGTGATGGGTAATTCCACTGTTAACTGTGGTAATCGACGAGATGTCAGAAGATGGATAAGCCTGTTCACAGCTCAGCTGGCAACTGGGGTACGGCTTGACTGGTGACCTCAAGCAGTATTTCCAAATATGAATGTCATTGCCAAAATCCACAGTCCACCTTCCAAATCTGCACCATGTACCAAGTGTTCACAAATTGTATGTCTGTGGCCACAGCCGTCTTTGTTTCTATTAGCTGTAGCACCCACTCATGGCAATGCTGCAACTTTAAAACCAGCAATATCGCATTTATAGCAGTCACTGACATGCCATCAAGGTGAGGGAGACCAGAAATGGCAGGACCACATGAGCCATGGAGATGGCCACATAAGCAAGCCCCAGAGGCACCTGGAAACCAGGGTTATGCTAGTGACAGGCGTCACCACGGGATCAACTTAGACAAATGCCACCCAGGTAACTTGGCAAGGTTAGTATGAGGCATTACCACTTCAAGGGGAATGAAAACTTCTGTCCACTGTCAACCTCAATAAATGATGGACCTTGGTCAGTGAGCAGATACAGGTACATGCTACCAGAAACATCAGGAGATGCCCCATTACTGATGTGGCGCAATCAGGCTGTTAAGATGTTCTGAGGAAGAGGAAGCTCCTAAAACCACCTGTCATGAAGAGTCAATGAGAAGATTCAGAGCAGGTGGAGGAGCCTGGTGTCCTGATTGGAAGCCACATGGAGTTCATTAAATGCTAACAGGTGTTTCAAAAAACATTAACGGCACAACAGATTGGGTATCATTCAATGTCCTCTCATCACCTCTTAACCTGGGAAGAGCATCTCTGCACTTGCACTGCCCTCTCGGCTGCAACTCAGAGTTCCACTGAAGAGAAAGGAGGTTTTTTTAGCCACTGATTCCTCATCAGTCAAGAGAAACCTCCAGGTTGGGTGTGACCGCTCTGCACAAAGTGTTCCATTTCAGATAGTAATGTGTCAGAAATCTCTGGCATCTTCTTGACTTTGCTCTACTTGTGTGCATAGCATGTGTGCTTCTGTCCTTCAGCCTTCCTCCCCGCTTGCCAAGTTGGCAAAATTCTCCATCTTTTTTTTATAATTTTTTTTATTGATTAAGGTATTACATATGTGTCCTTATTCCCCCATTGCACCCCCCACCCCCATCTTTTCCAATATTTGTCTGACATCTCTTCCATGAAGTATTCCCTGATTCTCCCAAGGAAAATTAGTCATTCTCTCTCGGCAAAATCCCTAAACCTTGTACGCATTCCCATTAGCACATCTAGTATTCTGTATCACATATACTTATTTACATCATGGCCTCTGCCAACTTTCTAAAGGGAGAAAATTACGACCTCTTCAACTCCATCTATTTAGGTCAGTGGTTCTTCACACTGACTTCACATTGAAATCATCTGAGAATCTTTAAAAACTATGGATGCCTAGGAGAGTCCCCAGAAGTTCTGGTCTCATTAGTCAGGGTTTGGCATTGAATTGCACTTATTTATTGGATTGTTTGAATGCCAAGGACAATTCTAATGCACAGCCAGGACTGAGAACCACTGCCCTGGTGCTCGGCATAGGGCTCAGTATATTCTACTGTCAGCCATTTAACCTTTTTGTGTTCCTCACTGTTAATGTTCTCAACCTTGGCAGATTCTCCCTACGACTGCTGTTAGTATGAGTCACCAAAATATTGCTTTTTTTTCATGGAAAACGGAACAAACCTTAGAAACAGAAGTCTCCATCTATCAGTTTTCTCCTCCTAGGGTGGCTCATACAAACACTCAAGAAATAACCCTTCTGAAGGAAGGAGGGTAGCTGTTGATTTTATTATTTTTGCATGAGGCCCACATATACCCTGGGAGATGCTCTGTGGCCCATAAACATAACTCTGAAACAGCAACAACAACAAATCTGACAGGAGCTCCCCTAAAGTTTGATTCACCAGCCTCTCATCTCACCCAGCCTTGGTCTCCAAAGACTGTTCAAACTGCTCTCTAACAATTCCATTTAAGATGAGGGCTCTGTTATTAGGAGGACTGCATAGGTATCTGTGTGAGATTTCCCCACTCTTTTTCCCTGTTTGGACTTGGAGATTTTTCATTGTGATGCTTAGATGCAAAGCCAGAGAGGCTTTTGCATGAGGTAGATGATGGTGCGAGCTGGGAGCCTCCTGAGAGACCTTTGGCCTATTTCTGAGATTTTGTAGAAGGAAAAGAACCTAGAACAGTTCTCACTCTAATGAGATGTTCAGAGCTTTCCCATCAGCAACTCCCTCAGTGGTTTAATCATCTAAAGACAAATTAGGAATGCTCTCTTATTAATGATGTTGTTGACCCTGTTTACTTCCTGGGCCACTAATGAGAAGCCCTGCCCCCTTCCTTGTACCTAGCTTGACATGGAGGCCAGCCATCTGTCTACACTGTGCTGATTTAAACATATTCTAATATACAGGCAAGGATTGGACTTAATAAAAACAGACAGATTTTTATTGTTCCCCTTTATTAGTTTGAAAACTGCATTAACCTGGGTGAGGCTGACCTTATGAAAGCCTGCCTAGATGGGGTGAAGCCATCCTTTGCCTGAAATCATCTTCCCTGATGCTAATAACCCATCATTCAAAATGCATTCTTTGAGCCTTGACCGGATAGCTAAGTTGATTAGAGCATCATCTCAATACTCCAAGGTTGTGGGTTTTATCTCCAGTCAGAGCACATACAAAAAGCAAGCATTGAATGCATACCAATCAATGATTCTCTCTCATCATTGATGTTTCTATCTCTCTCTCCCTCTCCCTGTCTCTCTAAAATCAATAATTTTAAAAAAATGCATTATTTGATATTTAGGGCAGCTAGTGTAGTGTCAGCTAGTATAGTATCCCCATTGGTGATAACAACAACCTTCAGGACCAGGGGTAAAGTCCATGACCAGGGGGTGTATAATGCAATTCACCACCTGTCGTATCAGAGGTGAGGAAAAAGAGGAGAGATAAGAAGGGAGAGAAAGGTGGTTCTGGTTGGGCAGCATCCAATGTCAGATCTGATGTGGAGTGAGAAGACCAGATCCAGAATGAGCTCAAAGAGGTGGGCATCAAGCATTCTTCTTGAGCACAAAAGGAATAGACGAGTCACTTTAAAGATGTAGACTTAAAGAGACAGTACAGAGAATTGATAAGTACAGTTAGCATGTAGCAAGTATTTTCTATGGATCTGGCACTGATCTGAGAGTTTTACATGCATTGTCAATTTAAGGAAAGTACTACTATTTATTTTCACCCTTATATTACAGACAAGGCAACAGAGGCTTAGGAAAGTAAGAAATTTGCCTATAGTCACACAGCCAAGAAATGGTAAAGCTTGGAATTGAACTCTAAATGGTATAGTTGACTATTACTTTATTCTGCCTCATTAATAGAGATCTTAAAATGCATTATTTTCAGGGGGGCGGAGGGTTTAGCATCCAGGGACCATTTGAAGAGTAGGTGCTAACAGAGATGAGATAGGATGCACCCAACAAAGGCCCCACACATTTGCCTCAGTCTAATCTGGACTTTACCTCCATCTCATAATGTGATACCCATTTCAGGTATCATGATATGGCCACACACAGTCTTGCCCACTGGCCATTAATGTCTGAACACTGACAAGTAGAAGTCATACTACTCAGTCAACTGGAGGCCAACATAAACCACAGTTTTAAGACCATGTTTGATCTCTCAAACACAGCCTCATTGATCTAACTGCAATTCTAATCAAGCCAAGATCAATTAGTCTGGTGTCGGGTTTCTCGATGTTAGCACTATTGACATTTTGGGGTGGCTAATTCTTCATTGTGGGGACTATCCTATCATCATAGGATGTTTAGTGACACCCCTGGCCTCCGATGAGATGTCAGTAGCACCTGTTGACCCAGTTGGAACAAGTAAAGCTATTCCTGGACATTGCTAAATGACTCCTAGCAGGCAGAATCAACCCCAGTTGAAAGACAGAATAGTTCCCAAAGTTTAGTGTGCACCAGGGGCTTGATAAACAAGATTTCTGGGGCTCATCCCTCAAGTTTCTGACTCGGTAGTTCTAGAGTGGGTCTAAGAAATTGTATTTCTATGGTGAATTGTGCTGCTATGAACATATGGGTGCATATATCCTTTCTGATTGGTGTTTCTGGTTTCTTGGGATATATTCCTAGAAGTGGGATCACAGGGTCAAATGGGAGTTCCATTTTCAGTTTTTTGAGGAAACTCCATACTGCCTTCCATAGTGGCTGCACCAGTCTGCATTCCCACCAGCAGTGCACGAGTGAATGTCAAGAGGAAAAAAAAAAGGAGACATATGTAATACCCTTTGTAATACTTTAAGCAATAAAAAAAAAGAAATTGTATTTCTAATACGTTCTAGATGATGCTTAAACTATTGGCCCATGAACCACTTTTAGATCCACTGAATTAGTGTGTTCTGTTAACGTATCCAGAGCCATCTGCATCTCTGATACTGAAAAGGCACAGTAGAGGGGCCCTGGGAAGCTCTTCCTCACCTGCTAGAAAAACAACACACTGACTTAGACACTGACTTTCTGTAGAAGAGGCAGGTAGTGAAAAGAAACCTAAAGTTAGATTCAGCAGACAGGAATTCAAGTCTGTAAAAAACCCAACACTGGATGAGTTATTTAAGTTCTCAAAGGCCCAATTGCCTAACCTATAAAATAAAGCTGAGAACAAATGACAACCTACTTACCTTGGATGGTTTGGTAACCCAGGGAAAGAACACAGTGTTCCCCAAACTTTGACCATCCTCAAAACACATCATAATTTATTACCATCACCTGAAATAAATACTTCTCTTTAAATCAACTGGCTGAAAAAAAAAGAGGGGGGGGGAGGTTTGAGGGCTTAATCATCTACTTTATCATAATTATAATACTGCGAAACCACGGTTTTCACTTGATAATTATGTTTTCCCTAATATACATTAAGATAATGTATTACAAATCTCTCTGTACCACTTAAAATCCTCTCATATGGTTCATGTTATCACACTTTGGGGAGCACTAAGCTATTTGTAAGGGAGCTTCATAGGTAGCAAGATGTTGTACAGATTCAAGGTGCTGTTATCAGCTTGTCTAGGTAGGGAAGGTGCTGTAACTCTCTAGAAAGTGAGAGAAATAATGAGACCAAGGTGGCCTTCTGGGGGAAGCTAACGCAGCAAGTGTTTCCACCCTGTCCTTGAAGTTTGGCTGTCGGTCAGGAATGGCCGCTTCACCTGTTATCCCATCACTTTAGGTCTCAAGAGCTCTTCCTAAAATGCTGTAATACCGTTTCAAACGGGAGATGATGAATTACAAGGGCAGAGAAAATTGGAGCCAGTAGGAGTGTACTTGACACTAACAAGATCCACCTGAGTTTCAGTTATTATTCTTGTAATCGTCAAAAACAGGTCCTACCCCCGAAGGGACCAACTGATGGCTTCAGCCCAGCACCTCCGGAGAGGACAGAGCTTCAGAGCCTGTCCGCCTGTGGGAAATGATACCTTCCTTCCCTGACTGCCTGTGATCATGTGACTTTTTGGTCTCACTGTCTCCTTGGAATAGGCTCAGGCCCTCAGGCAACTGCTTTTCATGTTAAATCAGTGGCTGTCCCTTCCGTGGGCATTAGACTCATCTTGGAAATTCTGTGCAAAAGCTTTGGGGCATGTTCCCACCCCAGACTAATTGGAATAAGAATCCCTGGGGGTCGGGCCTAAGCAGAAATAGATGAGATAACTTCCATTTTAAAAATCCATGTGTGGCCGTAACCGGTTTGGCTCAGTGGATAGAGCGTTGGCCTGCAGACTCAAGGGTCCCAGGTTCAATTCCAGTCAAGGGCATGTACCTTGGTTGCAGGCACATCCCCAGTAGGAGGTATGCAGGAGGCAGCTGATCAGTGTTTCTCTCATCGATGTTTCTAACCATCTCTCTCCCTTCCTCTCTGTAAAAAATCAATAAAATATATTTTTTAAAAAATCCATATGTGCACCCATAACTAAGAACACAGTTTTAAGTGAAGGAGAAACAACATCAGGAAATATCTTGAGCCTTCTTGTAACCAGAGGACCTCTAACCTTAGAGAAAAGTACACAACAATTTCAATCCTAAGCAAAATCATATGTGCACCCATAACTAAGAACACAGTTTTACGTGAAGGAGAAACAACATCAAGAAATACCTGAGGCTTCTTGTAACCAAAGAACCTCTAACCTTAGGGATAAGTACACACCAATTTCAATTCTAAGCAAAACAGACGTTGTGTTAGGGTTGGACACAAAATCCAGTAGGCTAACTAATCCCTTCCCGGAGAACATAGAACTTGAAGACGGTTGAGATGGAGGGAGAGAAAGGGAGTACAAAGAAAGGTTCTGCATGAATAATCTAGCTACATGTAAACTAGAAGTACAAGCAGTCATTCCTTTTTTTTTTTTTTTCATTTTGTGAGAAGTAAACTAAGCTGTATGCAATGAACAAAAAGACTGTAGCAAAAACACAGGAAAGCTCATATAATGGAGAGTTTATATGGCCATCAAGGCCATGCTCCTGAGACTCGGATCTGCTCTTGGGCTGTGTGAGGCATCAGTATTATTAAAATTAATTCCTCATTTTGCTTAAGCTAGTCTGAGGGGTTTCTGTTAGTTGTGATAAAAATAAATCAACATGACCATGCATAGGATATAGAGGAGGAGTGCAAAGAAATATATGACTTGGGCAGATCCCCCGTGGGAATTTATAATCCAGAAAACACAATAGAAAAATGAAAGCTTTGGAGTCAGGCACAAGTGAGCTCCAACTCTCACTCGCCAGCAGTGTTATTCAGGGTAGTTATTTGACATCTGTGACCCACAGTTTCTTCATCTCTACCAAGGATACCAATATTTCACATGCATGTTATGAATATTAAACTCTGGAATACTGCCTGGCACTTCACTGGGGTCTCAGTAACAAGAATTCCTTTCCACATCTTAGAACGAGAAGGGATCTTAGAGAACAAAGAGGAGAAACTGCTAAGGGCTTTCCACCCAAGGTCTGAATATGACCTTGGTTTCATGTGATTACAATCTCCTCACCTCTCTCCTTGTTCTCTCTTAAGGGAGAAGAGGAGGGGTGCCATCACACAGCCCAAGGAAGCCATTCCCACACTCCTGACCCCATGCAGCCCACAGGGCATCAGAGTAGCCAATTAAGCTGTTTCTTCCTAGAAGTATTCAGGTGGAAAGGGGTTGGAGTGGAAAAAAGAAAAAATCCACTGCAGTAGGTGCTTTGAAATTCTTATTCTAAAATAAAAATTAGAAACAATTGGGTGATTGAATTAAAATTCATAAGGATTCTCATTAAAAGTTTGATTTTTTTTTCTCCTATGAATCCCAAATAACAGAGGAATGTTTGGACTTTGGAGCCAGATAGAGCTGGTTTCAAATTTTGGCTTTGTCACTTATTAGATTAGTGGTTTGCAGCCTCAGTTTAGACAGTTAGGGACTAAAATGCCTAATTCATTGGATTGATTAAAGGAATTAATAAGATTCTTATAAAGTGTCTTCAAAATGCCCACTACATGGTATGTGCTCAATAAATATTGTCACTTCTCCTCTCCATACCCCATAAAGCTTTACTGTGGACCTAAAAAAAATGTGTATTTTAGGGTTTGACACAGTTGGGTTCAAGTTCCACTTTTGATCTGATGGCTATGTGAAATTGCTTAACCTTTCAGACCCTCAAGTTCTTTCTCTATTAAAAGGACACTAATTTTGTTCACACCGATCTGTTTTCCTTTCTTTTCTCCTCACAGATCATGACTTTCTTCAAGTACCAGACTTTTCCATGCTTCCAGAGGACTGATATCACCCTCAGCTCCAAGGGTGACCTGATGGGTCTGGAGGAAATCCTATTCTCTGATTGGCTCAGAATGGGCATGTGACAAATTTTGGTTAATAAGACAAGAGCAGAAGATCAGCTTGGCTAGTGTGGCTCAATGGTTGAGTGTTAACCCATGAATCAGGAGGTCACAGTTAGATTCCTGGTCAGGGCACATGCCAGGGTTGCAGGCTCGATCCCCAGTAGGGGCCATGCAGGAAGCTGACCAATGATTGTCTCTCATCATTGATGTTTCTATCTTTCTCTCCCTCTCCTTTCCTCTCTGAAATCAATTTTTAAATTTTAAGAAAAAAAAGAGCAGAAGATTACTGGGGAATTCTGGGAAAAGTTCCCTTCTTTCAAGAACCTCTTTCATTCCTAGCTGTTGTCTGGTCTAGATGTGATGCCTATCATTACTTCAATCATCTTGTGACCAGCCTCTGAGTGAAGCCAGCATGAAGAAAGAAGAGCAGAAAGATAAAAAGAAATTAATAAGATTCTTGTAAAGTGTCTTCAAAATGCCTAGTACATGGGCCTGGATCCTTGGATCCCTGTTGATCCTCTAAATCAACCTACAGTGAGACCTGCTTTACCTCTGAGTTTCTAGTTACAAGCAATAACAAGTAGCCTACCATTTAAGCCAGCAGGAAGTACAATTTCTTTTACCTACACCCAAAAGTATCCTAAATGATGAGAGTTAATTAAGATACCACATGTAAATCACTTGTCACAGTCAGGCCTGGCACCCCAGTAAGGGCACAACAACAATTAGATCTTATCATTAATGCCATCGGAATCATTATCATCATTACTGGTTACCAATAATAAAAACAACAGCAGCAACTAGAAAAATAATAGCTAATGCTTTCCATGTGCCATAGACAGTTTTAAGTGCTTAACATCCTTTAATTATTTAATCCTCATGGCAACCCCATGGGTAGATGTCATAATTATCCCAGTTTAACAGATGGAGAAAATGAGGTTCAGAGAGACTAAATAGTTCCCCTAAGGTCACACAGCTGGTGGGTGACGATGGCAATATTTAACCTCAGGCAGCCAAGCACCAGGATCCATAATGCAGAGGAAGGCCACGCGGAAATCTGATTTGACATCCTGATGTGGCCTCTCTTCTTCTCTCTGGCTTCTAAGCAAAGTCAAGGATGATAAATAAGTTCCCTTGGGAGGGACCACCATGAGGTAGAGAGGGGGCTGATTTTGAAGTCAGAGATATATTCGGGACCTCAAGGAAGATCACAATATGACTCAATCGCCAACCGGTAGGGTAGGGGAAATACTCATCTTGTAGGGTTGCTGTGTGGACTAGGTAGAATGCTTCATATTTTGTGCAGCTCAGAACCTAAATGGGAGCTATTAAATATGAACTATCACAGTATTTGAAAATTTTCCTACCTTTTCCCCTACCATTTACCTGCTTTGTCTCACTTAGTGGTGACATGAAGAGGAAGAAGACTTAAGGAGACTATTTGAATGCCAAACAAGTCGTCAGTTATCACTGTAATTTAAATCCCTTTCTCTGCTCTGCCCACCAAGGAGTCTGATGATCATTCCTATCCAGGGTTTCATTTCATAACCAAAGCCAGTTTGAGTCACCATCGCTCTGTCAGTACCAGGAGAATGAAAACCAGCTGTCACAACCAACTCGTCCCTGCTCTGTACAGATCATTAACTCCAAGGACCACATCCAAGGATTCTCAGCCAATCCTAGCCCTGGATGAGGCTGCAGTTGCCAAGAACCTTCTGAGTAACCTCAGGGGATGACCTTTGAAGGAAGAAGCTACATGGCCAGGGCAGAAGAGGTAACATATGGCAGAAATGAATAAAGAATGATGTTCAGACTCATGAATCATATCAAACCAGAGCACAGGTCCTGGAACCAGGCAGATGCTGGCTCAAATTCAAGGTGCCCTGTGGCCCTAGGCAGGTTGCCTCAGTTTTCTTGCCAATATAATGGAGTAACACTATATATATATAGATAGATATAGATAGATAGATAGATATAGGCTAACCGAAATATGGCTGGCCTCTGAAGAGTGATTTTTTTTTCTCATGTGCCAAAAGGTTGAAAAGTGTTACTGCTTCACATGGCTGCTTCCCAGCATTTCTTTTCCTTCTTGCTTCCAAAAGTTCAGCTCCTTCGAAGTTCATTCCAAGCCATTATCCCCCACAGCCCTTTCTTTTCATAATCTTCTGCTAACCTCAGTCACTCATTCACTGAAGAGTCACACACTTGGATCACCATCTTCCTGTCCACCATGATTCCTGCCATCCTCCCTTATGACATCAATATTAAGTAATTACCTATCCAATTATTCATCTGGGGACCAGTAGGGGGTGTGCAAGAGGCAGCTGATCGATGTTTCTCTCTCATCGATGTTTCTAACTCTCTATCCCTCTCCCTTCCTCTCTGTAAAAATCAGTAAAATATATTTTAAAAAAAAGAAACCCATGCTCTGAGTACACCCCCTTATCCTTCCACCTCACCCCTTGTGGAACTCTTTAATCCAATAATTCTTCCTCACCATTTAGGTCTCGAATCTAAGGTCCCATCACTATCTCACTATTGATCAACTCTTGTCCACTGTAACTTTTCTCATACAGTTTAGATTTATGGTCAAGAATTCAAGCATATCAGTTTGGGGCAACCTTAACTCTTTACCTCCTATTTGCTCTACTTTTGTCTCCCTGGGCAAGCGCAGGTTAAACCCAATACTTTGCCTCATCTATGCCAGCAGCCCCGTAGCTCAACATGGTTGGAGAAACACACAACCAGCTGATGAAACTCACTTTATTTACCCTGATGCCATAGTCCTACCAGAAAATCCTTACTGTGCTTCCCTGGAAAGTTTGCCATTTTATTTTTCCAGAATGACTATTTAACATCGCCAAAACCCCCAATGCCTCTTCTCCCATCCTTGGAAAAGTGATCATCTTTCTCTTATTCCACTGACAATTTAGAAGCACTTAAAGAAGTTTTCCATCTCATCCTATCACTAAATTTACAAGCATCTGTAAGAATAATTCTGCCCTAACCAGTTTGACTCAGTGGATAGAGCGTTGGTCCAAGAACTGAAGGGTCTTGGGTTCAATTCTGGTCAAGGGCACATGCCTGGATTTCAGGCTCGATCCCCCCAGTAAGGGGTGTGCAGGAGGCAATCAATCAATGATTCTCTCCCATCATTGATGTTTCTAACTCTCTCCCCATCTCCCTTCCTCTCTGAAATCAATAAAAATATATATTTTTTAAAAAGACTAATTCTGACTTCCTTGTCATGATGGGTGAACTAGCTATGGGAAACCACCACCTACACTATGACTCCTCCTCAAAGACTTAACAGCTTCAACTTCCCTTTCTCCTGCACCAATTCTCCCCTCATTATGGGCCATTCCCATAAGCATGTAAAGAAGCTATGGTAACTCACATTTTTAAGAACACTTCCCTTGGTAATACATATTTTTCCATCCATCATCCCATTTCTCTTTCCTTTTTACAGCCGCTACCCCACATTCCAGACTTATTCTAACCATATCCATATTACTCTTATCTACGCCATTCCATTTACCAAGTTTGCCAATAACCTCCATGTTGTCAAAATTAACAGTAATTATCAGTCACGCCACCCCCATTACAAGAATTTTCAGCTATTCCTGACACTTTGGGCCACTCTTCCTTCCCAAAATATCATCTTCACCTGATTTGGAGATGCTATGCTCTTCTTCACTGGAAATTCCTCTTTATTCTCTTTTGCTGGCTCTTCCTCATATACCAACTTCTAACTGCTGAAATGCTCCAAGGCTCAGTCCTTAACCTCATCTTTCCTCTCCTCCTCTCTGTTCTTCTCTTCAATCTAAAAAC
>NW_006300047.1:124060-164092 GCF_000327345.1 Myotis davidii | reverse complement strand
CCTAGATGGCCACATCCATTCTTACTATTTTAAATATCACATGTATGTTGATAAGGCCAGAATGAATATTGCTACCCAATCTTTCCACAGTACTCTATGTTTACTGAACTCTCCAATGGTTGATTTAAAATATTTATGTAGACATCAATGGGCATCTTAAATTCCTTAGATCAAAACCAGAATCTTTAATTTCCCTGAGAAAAACTACTTAGTATCCAAAAAAAAAGTAAAATTAGTTTAATCATTTACCAATACCTTTATCATAACTCTGAGGGAGGCAACAAACTATGGCCCTTGGTCAAATCTGGCCCACCATCTACTTTTGTAAATCAAGTTTCATTGGAAAATAGTCACCCTCATTTGTTTGTATATTGTCTATGGATGCTTTCATGCTACCATAGCAGAACTGAGTGGTTGTGACAGAAACCATTGCCTCACAAAATATAACATTTTTACCATCTGGCTGATTACAGAAAAAGGTTGCTGACCACTAACCTAAGCCACCACTGTTTCATGCCTATGTGACTACCATGGCCTCCCATTTGGTCATTTTTCTTCAATTATGTTTCCTCTTCCTCACCCACAAGTCAGAATAATGCTCTTAAAACATAAATCAGATCTTGTCACTCTTCTAATTAAAAAGCTTTAATTTCTCTATCATTCTTGCAATAAAAACTACACTCTGTGTCATAAGCCTATAAGGCCTTAAATGATATGGACATCCTTTCCTCTCTAACTTTATTTCCTACAACTTTTCTTCTTACCCGTGGACTCCAGCCACATAGCCTGCTTACTGTTCCTCAAATAGAACAAGCTCCTTCACCCTTAAGGGTCTTTGCACTTGTTTTGCCATCTGCCTAAAGCACCTTTATCAACATAGTCCTGTGGCTGCTTCTTTTTATCACTCAGGTCTCTGCTCTAATATCATTTCCTCCCCTGTAAGATGTCACTTCCCATTTGACAGGGATTTTGTCTTTCTAATTCACTGCCATGTCCATAACACCCAACACATTGTAGACCATCAATACATAAGTGAGGAATAAATGAACAAATGAGTCCTAACACAGACAGAAGCAGACAGGATTGTGGTAGAACAAAGCACGGGCACTTAGCCCATCCTAGCATTGAGATGTGGTTAAAAGGCCAGAAAATAAGGCAACACTGGTAGGGCAAGAAGGTTTTCCAGAAAGGGGGCAAACATGTGCAAAGATGGGAACCATGAGAGAAGGCAGCACAAGTAATAGGCACATAGAGAATATATGATAGATATACATACAGATCATGACTTGGGTATGGGAATAGGCATAGTAAAGATGATAAAAGACCTTGAATATCAAGCTAAGATATTTATATTTTTCTGAGGTCATTGCAAAGTTAGTGGAGACTAACTAGAACAAGGGCATGACCAGAAGTGCTGGTGTCCAGCACTCATGCTGTCCTACTCCAAATTTCACATTCTGTCCCCTCTATTAAGAATAGTTCATATATATAAGGTTTTTAGTGTCAAGGGTATTAATTTGGTGTCTGTTTCTAAAGTCAATCTTAAAAATTTCTATAACCTTTCATGAATAAGTCCCATTTCTGGAATTCCATAACAAGGTAATTACTGAAAAATGCTAGAAGAGCCAACTATGGACAAAAATGTTTATCACTGTATTATTTATAATAGGAAAAATTAGAATAAACTAAATATTTTACAGAAACAAAATTGTTTTAAAATATATTATATCTATTCATTGTAGTGTTATAAAATTATTAAAGTAATGTATTTCTAGAAGGACATAAAAAACAATCAGTATTTACCAAGGACTGGGGATGGAGAGAGGGGCTGATTTAAAAGGTTTATGAGGGAACTTCTAGTGGCATTGGAGCTGTTTTATATCTTGATTAGAGTGGTTATATACATTTGCCAAAATTCAAAGGACTGTGCACTAAAATGGGTAAATTTTATTGTATGTAAAATATACCTCAAACATCCTGAGGGAAATTTTGAAACTATATTTTAATGATTTTGAATGCCATTGAGAAATTATATAGGTCATATGAAATAATGTTAAGTAACATAGAAATTATGCAGAGAAAAAATACTAAAGTAAACTGTGTCAAAATACTAACCAGATATTATCTTTTTGGGGGTGGGAGAGCAAATGTTTTCTACCTTTTATTCTTCTTTTCTGTGCTTCATTCTGATGATGAAACAAGTAAATTTTGCTTTCAAATATGTTAGATTATGGAGCTTTCTCACTTGGCACCTTGCTTGACATCTGTGATCTACAGGAGAGGAAACAGTGGTAAGTACCTAGGACAGCTCCTCGGTATTTGCAAGGCGGCTTTCCCAGGGATTTGGAATGGTACTCAAATGGCTGCCCCTTCCCATCACCCAAATACAATTCCTTAGATCAGGAGACATAGCTTTTCTCTCAAATGGCTCTGTGATTGAATGTTCTAAGCTAGCTAACACACACCCCAGTCCCTGACTCCCTCCCCACGATTTGTGAACTGTGAGACACTCAGAATACTTGGTGACCACAAGAGAAAAATGGTGTTATTATCTAGACACCTGAAGTAGACAATCTCTTCAAAACCATTTCATAAATCATATGTTAGAGCCTGTCAGAAAATATATATTGCAAACAGCAATAACAATTGTCTACTTTTCAAAATGGATTTTAAACTTCCATCTAAGTCCATCAGAAACGTTCCCCTCAATGCAATGTATGTTTTTGCTTCTTTGTCTAAATGGTTATGATGGACTGAAGTGATAGCGAGGGGAAAACATCCTAATGAGGACAAACAGAGAAACCAAGAAACAAGATGGAAAAGCTATAATAAATTATAGATTTTGATAAATTACCCCACACTGTCGAGTTTTCAATTACTGAAATGCAGTTTACACAAGTAATTACTGAAGAAATTACCATAGAAGCACATCCATTCACTGAATTATAAGGCATCAGTTCTCTCCCGATTGCATCTTTAGTTCCAAGGATGTCAATCACAGCTTCACCCAAAACTTTAATAACACAATCTTTTTTTATTATTATTAAAAAACACCATTGGATGTAAAATGTGTACAGGGAAGATAAGAAAAGGCTTATTGAGGATAAAAATGGCTTCAATGAATTAATTGCAAAACCAGAAGTTTGACAGTTGGAAGTTGGCTTTCTGAGGTCCTTTGACATTATCTTGGGAGTAAGAAGAGATGGCCCATGGAGGTTAAGGTCAAGCAACCAATGTATCTTGTTGATGTTGGAGTGTCATGTAACATTAGGGGTGGATGGACCTTTAAGGGCTTTTAGTCTAACTTTCAACCCAATGCTTATCCTTTCCTCAGCTTAGTATCTAACTACACACACACAAACATACATGTCTGCACACACATTAAACCCCTAATAGAAGACACTTTTGGTGTCCTCTTATGTTCCTTCACTCTGTTTTGTTGTTGTTATTTTAAAACAAACTTTATTGAGAATGTAACATTTTTTAATCCTCACCTAAGGATATTTTTCCGTTGATTTTTAGAGAGAGAGACACATCAATTTGTTGCCTCTTGCACACGCCCCAATCAAGGCCCAGGCCTGGGAGGAGCCTGCACCTGAGGTACATGCCCTTGACTGGAATCAAATCCCTGGACCCTTTGGTCCACAGGTTGACGCTCTATCCACTGAGCAAAATTGGCTAGTGATGAAGATGTAATTTATATACAGTAATAATCATCCATTTAAGTGAAGTTGGATGACTTTGGATACGTGCACTGGCATAACCATTATATTCAACTTATGGAAAATGTCCATCATCCCAGAATGTTCCTTCATTACTATTTCCAATCAATACCTCTCCCACCTAATCCTCCAAACAATTACTTTCTGTCTCCTGTCACTAGAGTTTAGCTTTGCTTTTTCTAAATTTTCATATGAATGAAATTAAACAGTATGTCCTCTTTTGTATCTATCTTCTTTCTCTTAGCATAATGCTTTTGAGATTTATCCATGTTGTTGCATATAACAATGGTTTTATTTTTTATTGCTGAGGAGTATTTCATTGTATGAATGTATTAGTTGGTGGACATTTGGGTAGTTTTCAATTTGAGTGTTGAGGGGCAGCATCTCTTTCATAAGGTTGTTAAGATCTACACCACCCTCTGATTCAACCACCATCTAATTCAACTTCCATTGATTGAAAGAAGAGACTGCTCAAGAGAGTGAGGATGATTCTTGGGAACTCATATCCATGAGTGGATTAATCACTCAGGAAAAAAATGGTCAACTCACAGAATGAAGTACAAGAGGGCATCCAACACAACTGTAGAATTCTCAGGTTAGGGGATATAGTGGATTGAATAACGTTCCCCCCAAAATTCATGTCCACCCATAATCTCAGAAAGTGGCCTTATTTGGAAATAGAGTTTCTTCAGATTAATTGAGATAAAGATTGAGATGGGATCATACTGGATTAGGATGGACCCTTATAAGAGACTTAAAAAGGACTCAGACAGACACAGAGAAAAAGATCATATGAAGGCAGAGGCAGAGATTGGAGTGATGTTGCCCTAAGACATGAAATGCCTGGGGATCCCAGAACCTGGATAAGTCAAGAAAGAAATCTCCCCTAGAGACTTCAGAGGAGCCTGGACCTGCCAACACCTTTATTTCAGACTTTTGGCCCCTAGGACTATAAGATAATAGATATCTATTGTTTTAAGTCACCAATGTTGTGGGAATTTCTTACAGCAGCCCTAGGAAAGTATTATGGAATGATTGCCCAAGAATAGGAGATAAACTTCCACAACCATCCTGCCACTTAATAATCACAAAGTACCCACAAGGTGGATAGCATTATCCCCATTACACAGGTGAGGAAACTAAGTCTCAGAGCTGGTAACTAACCACTCACAAAGTTCACAAAGTTCCTAGCTGGCAAAGCAGGATTTGGACTCAGGCAATCTTTCCCCTGCCTCTGAGGCCAAACTGAAATAAAGTATGGTTGTGGGGCTCGTGAAAAATAAGTATGCCAGCACCTGCCTCACTCAGAATAATCTGTCCTTTCTGCTCTGTCCCCTTCCCCCCAAACAAGGACAGAAAATGCACAAGTGCATCAGTCCAGCCTCTTCAGGCTGCAAGTAGTCTAAGTTAACTTAAGTAAATCAAAATAAGCAACTGAACTCAAAAGGGGGATTTGTTGGCTGACATAATAAAAATCAAGGGGTAGTCCAACTTCAGGCATGATGAGTCTGGCCTCAAGTGACATCATCAGGACAGTCTCTGTCTCCTCATCCCATAAGCTTCCCTGTCCTGGACCATGTCAGGCAGGATCCGCTCAGTGATGGCCACCATCAGCAGGGGGCTTTGCACCCAACAATTTAGCAATTCCAACAGCAATCTTAACCAGTCTAATTCCAAAGCCTTTCCATTTCACTGCATCATTCTGACTTCAACATTTTACCCATTCAGTTATTTCACAAATATTCATTGAGCACCTACTCTGTACCAGGTGCTTTGCACGGTGCTGGGGACACAACAGTGAACAAGTTGGGTGAGGTCTCTGCCCTTAGTGAGGGCATTATTCTTAGGGGTGGGTGGGGTGATGGATTTAGATAAAAGAAAATGATTATAAACAATACATTATGATGTATTGTTCGGTGGTGATAAGTGCTAGAAAAAAAATGAAACTGCATTATGATTCTACATAATGAAAGGCTAATATGCAAATGGACCGAACGGCAGAACAACCGAACAACTGGTCATTATGACATGTGCTGACCACCAGGGGGCATGCGTGGAACATGGTAGGCGTGGACAGCAGGCAGCAGAGCATGGAACATGGCAGGATGGTGGAGCAGGTGAGCAGGAGCGCCAGACCAAGCAGGGCACTGGTCGCTGTCATTGGGCGAGCCTCTGGTGGTTACTGAAAATTCTTTGCTCTCGTGCACCGCGGTCCTGTCTGGCACTTGCACCTGCTGCCAGCGCCAGCCCCGCTTACACCCCCTGCTGGCACCCAGCACCGTTCCTGATTGCTTGGTTCTGTCAGCGAACAGCAGCTGCTGGCCCCAATCGCCCCTGAGGGCTTCTCTACCTTTCCCCAATTGGGCGAGCCTCTGGTGGTTACTGAAAATTCTTTGCTCTCGTGCACCGCGGTCCTGTCTGGCACTTGCACCTGCTGCCAGCACCAGCCCCGCTTACACCCGCTGCTGGCACCCAGCACCGTTCCTGATTGCTTGGTTCTGTCTGCGAACAGCAGCTGCTGGCCCCAATCGCCCCTGGGGGCTTCTCTACCTTTCCCCGCTCATGAGGGGCTATGGGGGGGGAGGGGGCAGCTGCTGCTCACACCCACTGCTGGCTCCAGCCCCAATTGCTCTGCGCCATCAGTAGGTGCGAGTGGGATTGGTGCCATAAGCACTTGAGAGTGGTGGTGGCAGGAGGCTCCAGGCAGGGGTGCAGAGCATGGGCCAAGACCCGCCCCTTTGCCCACTGCAGCCTTGTGGCCCACAGTTGCTTTCAAGGTGCACAAATTCATGCACTGGGCCCCTAGTATAAACTATAACAGGAAAGAAAAGTATTTGTTTTCAAAATGTGGATGCTTAAACAAGAGGACTGTGTTCTAGGAGTCTAATCTTCCACAGGCCAGAGCTAATGAATAGGGAAGGAAGATGAACCCATGGAGTATGAACTAAGGAACCCGTGAGGACAATCTGAGCAGCATCCAGAAGTGGTGGGACACAATCTCAAGAGTAGAAAATAATGGAACTAGAACCATGAGTCTAGGAAAGAGGAAGCTGGGAATGGGTGACAAGTTCTGGGTGAATCACTACACACCAGGGTTACTGATGATTTTCTTCATGGGACAGAGTGTGTGGGTGTCAGACTGACCCCATGTATTTAATCAGTGACTAGCAATGAACATGGCTGATGGCTTTCGGGGCCATTTCCAACCTCACAGTGCAACAGCATAATGATGGGCAGGAAGTTAGAGTAGCAATTTTGAGAAAAACACCGTTGCCAGGAAATTTCAGAAAGTTAGACTTGGGTTGGTTTTAGTAATAAAGGCTGTGATTCAAGAAAGGGTAGTAATTGAGAATTGGAGTGAGTGACAACACCCATAATACAGGAGCCAGCTGGGCACTGTGCCCTGTCCGGTAAGGGTCAAGATATAAAAAAAATTGGCCCTTACTTTCAAGGCTATTACATGCCCTGAAGATGAGGAATAAAGTCAGAATAACAGGGGTTGAGAATTGAAGCTTTCAGAACAGGCTAGATATAAGGTCTCACTTTCCTCCTTTAGGTAGAGGTTCTGCTGATACTAAATTATAGCATCTCCTAATATAAAATGGGCATTAAGAAAATCTAAAATTCATGGAGCACTTTCCTTTTTTTTCTTTTTAAAAATCTTCAGTCCTTTATTGGTGAAATGTTAAAGAAGCTGGCAAACTCTAAACAATGGAAATCCTAACACAGCACAATTTCTGCCCTTTTGGGAAATGTGATCATTTTATAAATTAATATGTATAGATCTATTATTCTTTCTAAAAATGTTTTCTTGTATTTTCAAATTGAAGTTGACATAGAATGTTATATTATTTTCAGGTGTACAACTCAGTGATTAAACATCATATAACTTGTGAACTGATCACCCCAATCAATCTAATACCCATCTGACATCTTCATTTTTACAATATTTTTCCTACGCTGTACTTTATTTCCCCATGACTACTTTGTAACTACCAACTTGTACTTCTTAATCCCTTCACCTCTTTCACACATCCCCCTCAACCCCTGTCCCATCTGGCAACTGTCAAAATGTTCTCTGTATCTATGAGTCTGTTTCTGGTCTGTTTATTTATTCCAATTATTTAGATTCTAGATATAACTACAATTATATATTTGTCTTCCTCTGTCTGACATATTTCACTCAGCACAATACCCTATAGGTCCACCCATATTTTCGCAGATGGCAAGATTTCACTTTTTTAAATGGCTGAGTCATATTCCATTGTAGTTATGCACCACTTCTTCTTTATCCATTCATCTATTGATTGACACTTAGGTTGCTTCCATGTCTTGTCATTGTAAATAATGCTGCAATGAACATGTGGATGCATAGTTTGTTTAGATTTATTGTTTTGGTGTCTTCGGATAAATACCCAGAAGTGGAATTACTGGGTCCTTTCTATACTCTTTGTTTTAAAGTCTGTTTGTCTGATATAAATATAATTGCCCCAACTTTTTTTCCCCCCATGAAATACCGTTTTCCATTTCTTCACTTTCAGTGTGTGTGTGTCAAAATATCTGAAGTGAGTCTTTTCTAGACAGCATAGACAGCACATATAAGGGTCTTGTTTTGTTGTCCATTCAGTCACCGTATGCTTTTGATTGGAGCATTTAATCAATTTGCATTTAAAATAATTATTGATAGATATGTATTTATTGCCATTCTATTAGTCATGTTTTTTACTTTCTTCTTCTTCTTAAAGAAGACCCCTTACCATTTCTTGTAATACTTGTTTGATGGGCTCTAGCTTTTTGTGTCTGGAAAACTCTTTACCTGTCATTTGATTCTAAGTTCTATTATGGATACAGAAATTTTGGTCATAGATAGGCTCTTGCTTTTCAGTCTTTGAATATTTCATTCCAATCCCTTCTAGCTTGCAAAGTTTCTGTTGAAAAATCAGCTGACAATCTTATGGGTACTCCCTTGGTAGGTAGCTGACTGCTTTTCTCTTGTTACTTTTAAGAATCTCTCTTTGTCTTTAACCTTTGGCATTTTAATTGTGATGTGTCTTGGTGTGGGCCTTTTTAGGTTCATCTTGTTTGGGACTCTCTGAACTTCCTAGACTTGTGTGCCTATTTCCTTCATCAGGTTATGGAGGTTTTTTGTCATTAATTTTTAAAATAAGTTTTCAATTCCTTGCTCTCTCTTTTCTCCTTCTGGCACCTCATGATATGAATGTTGGTACACTTGAGAGTCTCCTTACACTATCCTCATTTTTTTTTACTTATTTTCCTTTTTGTTGTTCTAATTGGGTGTTTTCTGCTTCCTTACTTTCCAAATTGCTGATTTGATCCTCTGTTTCATCTATTCTACTGTTGATTCCCTATAATGCATTCCTCATTTCAATTAATATATTCTTTATTTCTGAATGATTCTTTTTTTATGTTTTCTATCTCCATTCTATGTTTCCTATCTCTTTGCTGAGGTTCTCACTAAGGTTGTCTACTCTTTTTCTAAGCTCATTGAGCATCTTTATAACCAGTGTTTTAAACTCTGCATTTTGTAAATTTTCTCCATTAGGTTTAGTTCTTTTTCTATTATTTCATTTGGGACCTATTTCTTTGTCTCCTCATTTTGTCTTCCTCCCTGTGTTTAATTCTACGTATTAGGTGGAGCTGCTATGTCTCTCAGTCTTGGTAGAGTGGCCTTATGTTGTAGGGGTCCAATAGGGCCTAATGGCATAGCCTACTGCTGTAGGTTAGCATTGATTGCTATTGGCACATCAATAGTACACACTTACTCCATGGTTAATTGACCACCATACAGGGTCTGCTGTGCTGTAGTCAATCCCATGGAGCAGGACTCCCTTCACTGGGGCTCTGGTGCCTACTGAGTCTGCCCTTTGAATCTGTTGCTCATGAAGGTGGCTATAGCATGTTCTGAAGCTGTCCAACAGGTGCACTGGGTCTGGGGCCTTCTGGGAGATGCAGGCCATGGTAAGTTGCCACCTGCGCCCTGCCTGGGGTCATTCTGCATAAGCTACAAAGAGATATGCAGATGGCTGCTATTTGTGCTTGGCTTAGAGGTACCTGAGAGAGGCCATTCTGGGACCAAGGCCAGCTGCTGGAATGCCAGGCCTTGGGCCACTTAGCAAGAGGTATGGGGCATACCAATGCCAGATGCTGCCTGTTTGGTAGATTTTAGGAAAGTTCAAAGCATGAGCCAAGACAGGCCATTTGTATGATAAAGCCGCTGGAAATGGGTGAAATGGGCCCAAAAGCTGGGGTGCAGGGGACAGTGTCTCAGGGAATCACCAGGACAGGGCTAATAGTGTGAACCAGGTTGATGGGGTCTCATATATGGTGCCCATTGTTGGCTCTGTGGAAGGCTCAGCAAAGGAACAGTGGCCTCTGCCAGCACTTGTGTCTGAGATAGAGCTCTCTATCATCCAGCCCTCTCCTGATGCCAGAAAATTCAATTCCTCCCTGGACGTTCCTGATGGGCCTTTCAAGCTGCTGCCCCAAGGCTGGAGCTCAGACGGAGTGAGTCTGAGTATGTCCGTGCATGGGTCCTTTAAAAGGAATGCCTGGGACTCCGGGAGTCTTCATCTCACTCAGCCACCATCCTCACTGTTTTTTACAGCCAGAAGTTATTGGGACTTCTCTTGCCAGCACTGTAACGCTCAGCTAAGGGGCCTGGTGTGGGTGTTGGGCCTCTGCAGCCAAGATATCCTTCCCAATTTTTAACCACCACATATGGATGTGGGACCAGACCATTCCGGGTCTCTGCCTTCCTACCAGTCTTGATCTGGCTTCTTCTTATATCCTTAGTTATAGCACTTCTGTTCAGTTAGATTTCAGGCAATTCTCCATGATGGTTGTTCGGTAGTTTAGTTTCAATTTTGATGTGGTTATGGGAGGATGCGTGTAGTACATTTACTTATCTGCCATCTTGACTGAAAACTTCCATTGAGCACTTTCTTTATGCTATACCCAGCTAAACATTTCACAAAGATTAATTAATTTAATCTTCCTGACTGCCTTGTATTAAGAACTATTATTGTGTCCAGTTTATAGACATGGAAACTGAAGCTGAATAAGATTGGGTAGGTTGCTGAAGATGACACAACTAGCAAGTGGGGAAACCGGAATTGAATGTAAGCTTAGAACCCTAGTCCTTTACCTCCCAATGCAGCTACACTCTCAGAGTGACCCATGTTGACCCAGCCTACAAGTCATCCCCCACTGAACCATGGAGAAAATGGTCCCTGTGAACCACAGGCCACTCCCAGCCTCCTGGTCAAGTCCTCTCACCCTGGATATATTGTCTCATAGTTAAGATTACACACGAGGCTTGTTTAGAAATTTTTACCAAATAGGTTTCTTTCTAAATCACTGATTTCATAGAACAATAAACCCTTCCATTTATAGGGTCTATTATGGTCTGTGAGGCACATGTATACATGTATACACACACACACACACACACACCATGGGGCTCCATACTAGTGTTTGTCAACATGATCAGACCAGAAGAAATATAGTTAAAAGATCTTACTTGTACTTTCTTGCTTTAATAATAATAAATAAGAGTACCTATCTCCTAGGATTGTTGTGATGGTTAAATTTGTTAATAATACAGTAAAGCACATAATAAACATTTTTTTTTGTTCAGAAATAGCTTTTATTGAGTACTTCTTCCCCGCTTCTGAGCTCTCCACATATATTAAATAATTTAGTAATAATATTATTTTACATATGTGTCCCTTTTTTGTTACTGTAGAATCACTGGGAGGACTTGCCCTCCCAGCCAATTGTCATTGAGAATCAGCTGTGTCTGCAGTGGGGGAGCTTCTGTGCTGGATCTCTAGGGCGGTGCTAATCAAGCAATTGCCTGCGCTATCCAGCAGATGGCGCTGCCGCGCAGGATTTGGGTGGAGCGGGTCCCTGGGGATCTGCAGGGAGGGAGCAGTTATGGCGACTCTCTGTTCTGTCCCTAGGGACTCTGCCTCACAAAGTCTCAGCAACCGCTGCAAACCTCGGAGAGAATGCTGCCCTCGAGTTCCGACCGAGGCCAGTCCGTCCCACCTCTCCCGTCTGCGTCCCTAGCGACTCGCCCGGATCTGGAGCTCAGAGTCTGCTACTCCCTCTCGATTGTTTGCGCCGCTCCCTTCGCCCCGCCGTCCGCGCCGCGCCGCCAGCCCTGCTCCGCGCGCACTCGTACCTCAGAATTTCACTTCAGCACTGCGCCGCCTCTGAGTCTGGAAATAATATTCTCTTTACTCCTAGTTGTAGAATTTCCACTCAGCCAGCCCTCCTGTGGCTCTGGACGTTGTCCTTTCCCTGGATCAAGCTTAATTTGAATTGGTTGTTCAAGGCAGCAATCTCTGGTGTTAACCTATGCCGCCATCTTCGGTTCTCCCCCACATAATAAACATTTGATAATAATTGATTACTGAGTGCTTCCTACACATCAGGCACTATTTTAAGCTCTCCACATATATTAAATAATTTAGTAATAATATTTATTATCATTATACTGTATCACCACAAGTTAATAGGTAATATGATTATCAGATATTAATAAAAACAGGGTGTCAACTGTGATGGGAATGTAGGCGTTGAAGTATAAGACACTCCCATCAAAGTTCTATGAATCCCTTTTGAAGAAGGAAAGACTCAGAGAAAGAGTTGCTTGTCCAAGTCTACATAGGATTTGAACTTAGGTTTTTCTGAGTCTAAGTTTTGCACCTGCTTGTATGCATGTGTGCATGGTGTTGTGTGACATGCGGTAAATGCATGTGTATTTTTGTGTTGGGTGTGCATGGTATGTGGTGTGTGTCTTCCATTTCCTCCTGAGGATGTGAGCTCACACACTCTCTCCTCAGCCTCTTGAGCTGGGAGGACAAAATCATGGGCTGTTGTTATCTGGCTGAGTGGGGCCTGCCTCTGCTGCCCCAACATAGTCCATTCAAGCCCCCCTTTGGTCTTCCAATCTGAGGAAAACCCAATCAGCCATTTTACAGATGGGACTGTTATAAGTTGAGGGGACTGTGGAAGACAAATAAGATAGTCGAGTTCAAATACATCTGAACAGTTGTTAGAGCTGTCTCTGGCCTATAAGAAAGGAAATGAGGTAACCAGAGAGGGGAGTTAGACATTTTCAGCTCTGTCTGGCTCCACTGACTTTCTCTGTGCTATGACCTTAATCCTGGACAACGGCAACAAGATTCTTGTCCTTCCAACCACCTCCATTCCATTCTCCTCAGCCTACAGTGTGATGGTTTGTAAAAACACAAATTAAGTCATAAAACTTCCTGATGCCCCAAGAATGAAGACAAACCCTTTCCCACAGCTCAAGGTGCCCTACATCAGAGCTTCAAAAATGGCGGCTAGCCCAAAGTGTATTTCTGCAAAAATTGTTTTATTAGAACATAGTCACACTCATTCATCTTCTTATTATCTATGGCTGCTTTCTCTGCAGAGCTGAGCAGTTGCAACAGTGAGGGTATGAACTATTTACTACATGGCCCTTTCCCAGAAATGTTTGCCAACCCCTGCCCATCTGGCTCACCCTTGCTCACCACCATCCTGCTCTGCCATAGTCAAACTGGCTGCCATAATTCTCTTCCTTGCCCTGGGCAAAAGTCCCTTCTGTCTTCACACAGCTGACTCCTCCTCACAAAGCTCCTAACTCAAGTGCCTCAGAAAGACCATTATACTGGTTAATTTTCCTCATAAATCTTATTATTTTAGGAAAGTCTACACCTATTCCTGTACTTTAATCATTCATTCAACAAACACCTATTGAGTGCCTACTATTGGTATATGCCAATGGACAAGACAGAAATGATTCTTGTCTTCCTATAGCTCACATTCTAGTTGGAGGGGAGAAATAAACACCTTGACACAAAAATGGTGATCTGTCAGAAAATGATTACAGAGATGAGGAGTATTTCAGATAGAGTACACTGTGAATATTGGAGCTGAGAGCTAAATGACAAGAAGGAGTGAACCATGTGAAGTCTAGAATATTCCAGGAAGAGGAAACAACAAGTGCAAAGTCCCTGGGGCAGGAGAGCTGGGAGGAACAAAAAGGAAGCAGTGTGGCCGGAGCAGAGTGAGCAGGGGTAAAGCACTCACCTCTCCCTTGTTAGGTTTCAAGCTCCTTGGAGACCTTGACCGTCTTGCTCACTGCTGTCTCTCCAGCCCCGAGAAACCCTCCCACCTGGGCCTCAGTGTCCTCATCCATTCACCAAGAAAGTTAAACCAGACAATGTGTCAGCACCTCTTCAGCTCAAATTTTCTATATATAATTTGAACTTTCTCAGATCATAAAGTTAAAATCCACTGGCTTCCCCTTTCAGCAGCAGCAAAATGTCCTCCTCATCATTTTTAAAACCATTGAAGTGGCAACTCTTAATCATGAATCATCAAGCAAACAGCTAAGCTGGAGGTTCCTAGCACATTCTCTTGGATGTGCAGTTCACTGGAACGCAAACGAAGTGAGATTCATGGATGAGTCTGGCCCTTCTGAATCTAGGCCTTTCTGGGAATGTCAGATACACCATGAAATTTTTTAAAAATAGCTTCTTCCCTACATTTTTAATACACTCTCATTTTTTAAAATATCAGTCAGTAGTCACTGTGAAAAAGGAAAGAGGAACTAATTGATGAATGATATTTTCCTCTGAGTTTACATGGTCTCTGTCTTCTTTCCCGGGTTCACTAACTGGGGAGAACACAATCAGTTCAAGTACAAATGGCAAAGATAAAAATCAGCTGAAGATCTTTCTCTCTCTCTCTCTCTCTCTCTCTCTCTCTCTCTCTCTCTCAGAAACACACATGCATGTGTGTGTTCATACATACACGCCTAGAAGCACACACAAATGCATCAGATGCACAGTCAATGATAACATTCCCTAAAACACACACAAGCACAAACTCAGATTTATAGTCACAGCTTCAGAGGTTGCACAAATATTCAATGCGTGTGTGCCTACAGGTTTGTATAGTCACACACCCTCCAATACACTTCTAATAGGTCATGTGAGCACATTCATCCACTTATGTATGTACAAGCGCAAACAAAACTGATGCATGCTTGCATCAGTGAGCTCATACCTGCACACACACATGTAGGTACACATATATAGACTTACCTATGAGTTCTGAGATATTCACAAATACATAAAAAGACATAAGCACATAGGGCCACACACACTGACATACATGCAACTGTGGGCACATGCGTGGATGTGCACTCATGTACATAAATACTTAGAAACACTCACATGACACGCATGCGATCATTCCCCCGACTCCTGGCATGCAAACACACAACTGCTATATGAAACACACTCTCAGGGCTTTATACTGTTTTCCTGGATGATCAGGTCCAAAGAAATGCAGCTAGGAAAGGATTGAGGATGCATTTTTGCTGCTGCTTTGTGTTGTTTTCTGCTATGAAATGGAAAATCAATTGTAGTGAAATGAGTGAAGCAGTCAGAAAATAGGATTCGGGCTCCCGGGGAACAGGGAGGATGAGGCGGTTAGGCTCCACGGGAGCTGGGTCTGCACTGTTGAAATTCATAAAGTCCTCACCAGAGGGAGTCTCCCAGGATGTCTGTAAATTAATATTAACAGCAGTCTTACATTTCTGATTCCTTTTGACTTTGGGAGAAAATAAAAATGCTTTCATATCTGCGTTTTCCTTTTATGCTTAAGCCTCAACAGAAGAAGGGGGGTGAGGGAGGATAGGTGTCATGATGCCACGTCAGAGCTAACAACCACCAGGACACAATTGCTTTGGTACGTAGTCCACGGTGCCCGGCATTGTGGTAAGTGCCTTTGCTACCCTAACTCATGGAATACCTGCCACAAGCCTAGCGGTAAGTGCTTTGTTACCGTCATTTTGCAGTTGAGTAAAGTGAGGACAAGAGAGGTAATGACTTGCTTAAGGTCACACTAATGAGGCTGGTATTTGAACCCAGGTCAGAGATACAAAACAGGCACAGGAGGTGGTAGAGCCTGGGGTGCTTTCGAATAATGAGATTTTTCAAAAAGCTTCCTTTTTAACAGTCTTTTGTAATGAACATAACCAAATCAGCTTCACAAAGCCAACCTCACTCTCTTTCTTAGTAGTTGGCCTCTGTCCTATGGGAAGAACTCTCCATGAGGAGCAGCAGTCACAAGAGCCACAGAAGGAACAAAGAATGAGCACATTTAGGCTTTTGACCATAGCAGAGGTTCTCAACCGTGGGCTCTCTTGATATTTTGAGCCAAATATTCCTTTGGGATGGGGAGGGGCTGATATGTAATTTACATTAAGATTTACAAAATCGTAATTTACATTACGATTCATAACAGTAGCAACATTACAGTTATGAAGTAGCAACGAGAATAATTTTATGGTTGGGGGTCACCACAACATGAGGAACTGTATTAAAGGGTCGCGGCATTAGGAAGGTTGAGAACCACTGCTTAAGGTCTTCTGTTGCTACTTCCAATCAGCAACTCCCATTGCACATCACTCTGTGCCAGGGAGTGTGCTGTACATGATCTATTGCAAGTTCACCACAGCTCTTTGCAGTGAACACCACTGACATATCCATTTTATAGGTACGAAAACAGAGGTCCACCTATTAAGAGGTGTAGCAGGGATTCGAACTTGCTCTACGTGACTTGCAGTATCAACACTCACCAGGTCTAGGATATGACTGCCATAGCAGAGAAAAAGATTAGAGTGACCAGAACACAGGCTTTCCTTTTAGTATTTCCTAACTTGTGAGCTGGAGTAGTGATTCTGAGTGTCTGAGCCACTAGTTTACAAAAAAAATGTGGAAGCAAATGTATTGCGGCATCATGAAGCCTTTGCCACCGTTTCCCTCTGAATCACCAAATTGTTGTACCATGTGTTAGTACCAATTAACTCCCTTACGACTGAGCATATTCCCCACTATTACAGAAGCTGTGTGGAATCTTCCATCTGGGAGGACCCAGAGATCTAAGAGTCTGACCCAAATGATGATTCTCACCTCTTTGCCACACAAAATAAATGAGTCAGGGCTGTGGAAGATGAAAGATAGCATCCCATTAAAATGTTAAAATCTAACATCTTGTGAGATCTAAACCGGTGCAAGACCACACACAGAGTGTTCTAGAGAAATGCTCTTATTTTATCCAGGGGGGCAAGGAAAAAGGTAACAAGCAACTGGCATCCACTCCCCTGTCCGGTTGGTAATGAAACCAGTTTTGGGCTGGGTATCTATCATCCAGCTCCTACACACCAGCCCCCTCCTTACCTCCACGGATGGACTCTGATTCGCTTAAAACAATCCACATCCTCTAGGAAGCCACTCTGGCTCAGTGCAGCTGATGCATTTTGAACCAATGAAATACACGCTAGAGCAGTGATGGCGAACCTATGGCATGCGTGTCCGAGGTGACACGTGAACTCATTTTTTTTGGTTGATTTTTCTTTGTTAAATGGCATTTAAATATATAAAATAAATATCAAAAATATAAGTCTTTGTTTTACTATGGTTGCAAAGATCAAAAAAATTTCTATATGTGACATGGCACCAGAGTTAAGTTAGGGTTGCTGACACGCCGAGCTCAAAAGGTTCGCCATCACTGAGCTAGAGGAAAAGTAATCTTCCCCACCTACCTGAGATAGCTATAGGGAAAGGCATTCTTGGGTCCTGTTGCCTCAGGACAAGGAAGCCTAGGGCTCCTGCAAGCTCCTGGCAGCCACTTTGAATCATGAGGAAAGTCGGTCTTAGGATGAGGCAGACGAGGAATTTAGAGAGGAGAGATGGAAAATGTTCATGTGAGCTACATCAAACCCTTCTTGAAGCCAGATCTCCTTCTGGGATGCTCATTTACCCAGGTCAGTAAGTCCCTTTTGCCGTTCAAGGCACCTTGAGTTGGATTTTCTATAAACTTCAAGAACAGGATTGAGCTAAGAACAGGACTTACCTTTCTGTATTGGAAGCCTACAGGAGGAACTTGGGAAGAGAATAAGATCTGACCTTGAAGGTCATGACAATGCCAGAAACTTTACATGCATTACTGCATTTATCCTCAAACAATCCTGAATGACTAAATATGCTCACTGTTTCATAGATGAGGAAACTGAGGCTTGGGAAGGCCAAGAGGCTTGCCTGATGACTCATGGCTGATAAGTTGTGAAATCAGGGTTTGAACTCCAGTTCAATCAATTCTAAAAAAGCTCATTTTCATTATACCACCTTGCCTCACCCAGATTCCACACAGACTGACACCTTCACTGATAGGGAATTGAAACAACAAAGAAATAGAGGAATTGGGATCCAAAGGTTACTTAACTTCAAAACAACATGGCCCCCTGCTTATGGAAACGGTGTTGTGGGGTCTTCTCCAGGTCACAGTACAACTATTATAAACACACTCTTTAAATGTAATTAGCGATTTGTGAATACAGCCATTTCAGGAGCTTATGCCCCTGAACTGATTGTGGTTCCAAATTCCAACTGCATCTTCCCCCTGACTTGCCACCTCTGAAGTACCAGCTTCTACAGACACATTACATAGTCTGGAGCATGAAGTAGCATGTACTCTCCACTTACTTATAGCATAATTAATGTCACCCCTTCATTGCATTCCGTATCTGGGCCAGTGCATAAATGAATGGCTACATAAGTATGCAAATGATCTATAGCTCATTGGTTCCATCAAGTACCCTATTTATAATCAATCCATGAAAAAATAAATAGCAATAGAATCTCTTTGACACTAGGGCTCTCAAATGTGTTTTCTTAATGCCCAGGTTTAACCTATGAAGAGGCCTGGGAGTTATCAAGGTTAAGCTGACATCAGCAGGGAAGGAGAGTCACTGTAGGTTTCTGGGTCCAAAGAATGCTCCCAAACCCAAGGTAACTGCTATCAGGATGCTTCCAAATTTCCAGTGCCAAGAAATTAGGCTTTTCATATTCAGTGTTAATTTTGATGTTCAGTGAAAGTTAATTGATTTTTTTAAGCAAGTTTTAAAAGCCACTCTGGCCTGTGAAGGGGTGGTGGGCGTCAATGGGGAAAAAGAGGGGGACATCTGTAATACTTTCAACAATAAAGATAAATTTTTAAAAATCTTACTTCAGCCCTGGCTGGATTGGCTCAGTGCATAGAGCATCAGCCTGTGGACTGAAGGGTTCTGGGTTCAATTCCGGTCAAGGGCACATGCCCAGGTTGTGGGTTCGATCCCCAGTTGGGGGTTCGCAGGAGGCAGCCAATCAATGATTCTCTCTCATCAATGATCTTTCTATCTCTCTCTTCATCTCTGAAATCAATAACATATTTTTTTAGATCTTACTTCAATGTTAGTAAATAATTATTTTATCTCAGATCTTTGATGTTGCATGCACATTATGGATATGAAATTCTAAATTAATACATAATCGACAGGTTGCACTTCCCCTCCTGCCCCAAAGAGTAGATTTTAATTAAAAAAAATTTATCTTGGAAAAAGGGTCACTCAGAGGCTATACCAATCATATCATCAAGTCATTTATTCATTCATGCTGCATTTACTGAGTACTTACTATATGCTAAGTATGCCACTAGGCACAAAGACAAACTGTTAGTCTTGTAGCCATATGGTAATTTAGAGTACACACAGTATTTTACATTACATCATTCGAACTCCCATGAACCAGGGAGGCAAGGATTATGAAAGTGGGTTCTGGAGTCAGATGGCATGAGTTCAAAACATGAGTTCACCACTTATTCCATGTATTAGATAAGTGACTTGAGTTTTCTGAGTCTCTGGTTTCCATTTATATGAAGCAGGGCTAATAACGATGTCATAGGGTGCTGTGAGGACTAAGGGAGCAGTCGAAGTACAGTGTTAGCACAGTGCTTGATCATAATGAGCACTTAATAAGTGTTAGCTGTTATTATCTCCAAAACATTCTACCTGTACCAAACTTGTAGCATGGGCCCTACACCTAGTCTGGGCTTAGAAACATTAGTCCTGCTCCCCATAGAGAGGCCTTTCTTGACTAAAGATGGTATAACCACCCGGAGAGCCCTCCTTAGAAATTGCAAAGAGGAAGAAACATTCTTTCACCTAAATCCAAGAAGGTCTGGTAGCTGCTTTCAATGCAGGGAAAACAAAGGACACACGTGGGCTGGATGAGAACCAACCATTTGTGAATGAACAAGAAAGAAGTCAGATTGCTTTTAAAATGAGCAAGAGAGAGACTTTATGAGCGTGTGCAACAGGCATCTCAGACAAACCAAGAGGTCTACAAACAAGATGAACTGCCCAGGGAGGGAGGGAGTTCCTGCCCCCTGAGAAGTCTAAGAAAGCCACTGTGGCCATTTGTAGTGACGTAGTATAAAGGGAATATTGGCTAAGCTGAGCTCTGAAGCTGCCTATTATGCTGATATTCCATTGTTCTCTTCCTAGAGCAGTGGTCTCAACCTTCCTAATGCCACGACCCTTTAATACAGTTCCTCATGTTGTGGTGACCCCCAACCATAAAATTATTTTCGTTGCTATTTCATAACTGTAATTTTGCTACTGTTATGAATGGTAATGTAAATATCTGATATGCAGGATGTATTTTCATTGTTACAAATTGAACATAATTAAAGCATAGTGATTAATCACAGAAACAATATGTAATTATATATGTGTTTTCCGATGGTCTTAGGCGACCCCTGTGAAAGGGTCGTTCAACCCCCAAAGGGGTCACGACCCGCAGGTTGAGAACCACTGTCCTAGAGCCTCTTGTTCCCGGAGTTACTTTGGTGGAGGGAAGGATGGGATATTTTATATTTAGGGGTAAAATCACTTTCCACCTTTTAACCGCACAGTGAAGTTCGGCCTGAGGGAGCAGGAGTTTGGAATCAAACCTGTCTAGGCTCAATTCCTCACTCTGTCACCTGGATCTCACTCTGCGTGCTCAGCAGCCAGTGATGTGGCCCACCTAACTCTCAGTTTCCTCATTTGTGCAAGAGGAACCATGGGGGACTTTTGGAGATTGTTCCTAACTAGTCAAAGCCAGTCCCGCTCTAAATTGCTCCTTCAGGACATGTGTATTAGTTTTACTTATTAAGCACTGCCAACCAGACTGTTAGCAAACACATTAAACATGAACTCATTTAATTTCATGATCTGTGACCCTGGTATTTTTTTTTAATCTCCTTCCTGTTTTACAGATGATGAAACTGAGGTTCAGGGAGGTTGAGTGGCTTGTCTTCTCCAAGGTCACACAACTGGAGTTTGTGGGTGAGCAGTCTGGCTTCACAGCTCATGCTCTTAACCGGTGGACCATTCTGTTTCTCATTTAATTGATTATCGTATGTCTTGGCTCTCAGCTCTATCCTCAATACCTAGAACAATGCCCAGCACAGAGTAGGTGTTCAAAGATATTGAATGAATGAATGAGCAGAATACATGCTCAACAAATCTGTTTCCTCTTTCTTCCTTCCCCTGCGATCCCCAAAGAGTTAATTAAAGTCAAGTAAATTCAAATCTCTTGCCTTCTCCTTGAATCCTAGATTTTACACAAAATTAGTCCAAATTATATGGAATCATGGATCAGTCATCAAGACGAATTCTAAATTAGATCAAAAATACAATCTCCATATTGTGGTGCAATGGATCTTTCTAGAAAAGGTATTTGGCTGGAAATTCAACCACAGTGCTCCTCAGAGGCCACGAAGCAGAAGCACAGCCTGGTGACTAACAGGACTGTTGACTGCTGGGATGAAATGTTGATTAGAAGATACCCGTGGCAAAGCTGCCTCATAACAAGATTAATTTGGGGGCGCGGAGAGGGTGGTTACTAATGTGTCTGGAAGATGACTCCAGGCCCTGTTTCCCTGAAGAGAGCAGAATCTCAGGTTATTTATAGCCCCTTCTCTGGAGGAGCAAGCACAGGGCGGCCAGGGAGAGAACCAGGCCAAGGTGCGCTAATGGAACTTTGAGGATAATTTACTGCTCAAGTTCAAGGACTTTTGCAACAAGAGAGCCTCTCAAACTCCCAGGAACCTCTGCTCCGTTAGGAGGCTAATGGTGACAGTGTAGGCCTGTCATTCAAGAGTCACCTTCAGTTCTCATCCCAGTTACTACAACAGCCTCCTAACTGGTCTCCTCCCCTCCTTTTTGTCTATTCTCAAAGATGCAGCCAGAGGGACCCGTTAAAACTAACTCAGATCATATCCCTTCTTTGCCAAAACCCTCCAGTGGTTTCCCACGTGGCTCAGAGTGAAGCAAAGTCTTGCAGTAGCTAACAAAGCCCTGCATGACGTCGCCTCTGCTGCTTTCTCAGCCTCGTCTCTCAATCATCCAGCCATACCACCACCCAGGCTGCAACTCCAACATGCAATCTCGGCCTGCAAGACACTTTTCTGACACCCTTTGGAAATATGGACTCCCTTTCCTGCTTCCCCACTTTGCTCTTCTCCATAGCTCTTACCACAGTACCACATAGTATTGAGTTGTGTCTTGCTGTTTGTGTTAAATTATGGCAAACTCCAAATTAGCAAATGTCTGAACCCCTTGCTCTTAGGGGACATACAGGATTCAGTTCCTGCAAACCTCTGGTCACAACGTATTTGTCAACCAATCAACACATCACCTTGTTTCCTGTGTTTTAATTTAAAGGCACCTTATTTATTATACATTGATTCATTAATGTTGAACTCACGACCAACAGCACTGTAACTCATGCCTGAACACAGCTTATCTAACACACGTGTTTCCTCTGCAAGGTACATCACAGCCTTCTTGCCCTCAGGAACACTGGCCAGCACTGCAGAACTCCACGTGGGGGCTATTTTAAACAGTGAAATCACTAACACAAAGCACAAAAATGTGAAAAATGTGGCTCTAAATAAACTGCTAAAACATTTGCTTACAGTGTGAGAGTTGAAACAAGAGGGCAGAGCATTGCTTTGTGTGACCTCAGCTGGGAATGCGTGCACAAGGTGACTCAAATTCTCATCATTCTGGGCATGACTGAGCCAGTCTTCCAGCCAGTGGCTGAGAAAGTGCCCGGGGTATCGATTTGGGGGTTACAGATAAATTTTAGTAAGTAGGCAAATTTGCAAATATGAAACCCATGAATATTGAGGATCAACTATACATCTTCCTTAGACATTTATGATCTGCTTCCCCCATCGGAATGTCACTTCCAAGAGAGCAGCTGCTTTTGTCTGTTTTGTCCACTGATGTGTTTCCAGCACCGAGAACACAGTAGACCCTTCGCAAACGCTGGTTGGGTAAATAAGCCTGAAGCTCTGTTTATTTTGACCAGACACAATATCAAGTGTATTCATATTATTTGCACACAGCGAGTGGCATGTGAATATTGGAACGGATCTTAGAGAACTGTCAACCAATAATGCATCATCAATGAGAAACTGAGTTCCAGGGAGGGGTGGTGATCAGCTTAAGGTCACAAAGCAAATTGGATGAAAAGCAAGCATGTACATGGTGGGCAAAAGTGGGATTATAGTTATGAGTACATAAAACACAGAGTTTATTCTTGTACTACTATTTATTAATTAATTATTACACTTATTATTATTATTATTAAGCTATTTTCGCCCACCACTGTTTTTTAAACATATTTTTATTGATTTCAGGGAGGAAGGGAGAGCAAGGGAGATAGAGATAGAAACATCAACGACGAGAATCATTGATCAACTGCCTTCTGCACGCCCCCTACTGGGGATTGAGCATGCATCCCAGGCATGTGCCCTGACCTGTGACTCCCGAACTGTGACCTTCTGATTCATAGATGGATGCTCAACCACTGCGCCACACCGGTCAGACCACCCCTGTATTTCTTAAATCATCTTTCAATGCTCCTTCCATTTCAGTATACTGCCAGCACCTTGCACATGAGATTGTTGCTATCCTGGGGATGTCACAGAGCATCGGGCCCGGTGCTTAGAACAGAGCAGGCATTCAATAAGTACTGACAAGGTGGATTACAAAAAGGTGGACAGTATTCCCAGGAGAACAAAATACAGCCTGCGCCTTCAGCTGAAGTCAATCACACCAACTGGAACGACGGAGTTGATTTTAGGCAGTAGCTCTTGCCAGAAAATGTTCATGGGGAGAGAGGTTCTGAGTATCAATCAAGACTTTGTGTTGTAAGTAATGGAAAACTAAACTTAAATTGGCTTTAAAATGAGCAAGACAGAGATTGATTGGCTTGTGCATCAGAAGAGTCCAGAGTTGCTGGCTTTCTAATGTGGGTTGCTCCAGAGATGGAACATAGCATTGGGTTTGCAGGTCTGCATCCTGGGTTCTCTGCAATTCCCTTAGCTGTTGCCTCAGGATGGATTCCTCACGGTAGCAAAATGTCTATAGGAGTCTGAGACTTAGCGCCTACCCAACACAGCATCCCGAAGGAAAGAGCTCCTGTGTCCCGAGTTCCAACTACAGACCTGAGATTTACTCTGATTGGATCACTTTAGGTCCATGGCCACACCTGGACCAATCACCATAGCTGGGGAATGACCAGGGCTGATTGGCTGGGCCACATGTTCTAACTATAGACGCAAAGGTTGATGTCAGTTTTGCTAGTACCTAAAAAATATAGCAAAATTCAATGCTCGTAGAAAGAGAAGTGTGGAGGGTGGGGGGGAGAGGATACAAGGAAAGCAACCATTTTCCACTGCACTGTGACACACATATGAGGCCAAACACCCTCAAAGTACTTCCAACAGTAAGAATGGAGATTTCAGAAATTGTTTTTTATTTTATTTATTGATCCACAAATATTATTGTTCCAGGTCCCACGCTGGGCTCTGGGAATATGAAGATGAAACACTCCCAATCTCTACCCCCAAGAAGCTCATAGTCTAGAGATGAAACAAAGAAATACAGTGTGATAAGTTCATTGTCAGAAGTACTAGTAAATTCAGGATACTGTGGAATCAAGAAGGCAAGGTATCCCTGAAAGCTAACGTGAGAAAGATCAAAGGAGAAGATAATGACTGAGCCAGATGTCTAAAGAGGGCTAGGAGTTGCCCATATGGATTTCACAGGAAGAATCAGGATGGAAAAATGACTCCAATAAAAGGAAATGATGTATGCAAACACCCAGGGTTGAGAGAACATGCACTGTGCAAAGAATTAATGATAATTCACGACAGCTGGATCATAAGCTATATGCAATGAAGGGGAGAGGAATCTAGAGAAATGACAGGGCCATCTCAATCCCTGAACAAAAAAAGAAAATGGTTTCCATGTTATTTATTTCTCTTTTTGAACAGCACATATATTCTAGGGACAGAAATTTGCAATGTGAAGTGAACCCTTTGTCAGCTATTAGTCCCAGAATATTAGAAAAGCTTGGCTCATCCGAACGAACATCTTTGAGAGACTTGGCAGCCTCCTTCCACCAGTCACTGCATTACTTACATAACTCGCACGAGCTTGAACAGGAGGATTTGGCCTCATATCCCTTTACAATATATCAGAGAGATTCCCGTGACTCTACTCTCACGCTGATGTCAGTCACCTGCTCCGCATCAAGTAGTCTAAGTGAGAAAGCGAACTATGGCCAGGAACCTCTCCTTGTTCCATTGACAGCGACCAGGAGGGAGGTTTGCAGCAAAATTGCATCTAAAGTCTGCTGATCCTTCAGGACTCTGTTCAAATCCGACTCTAGCTATCCAGCAGTGGTCAGATGTGGGAAGCTGAAGTTAGGAGGAGGGTCTCTAGAAAGTGCTGGCTCCATGAGTCTGATTGTACCACAAAGGTAAAGGCAGTGACTTAAGTAGCTCCAAATGCCAGGCATGGGCTAAGGGAACCACCTAGTATAAGCTCCGGAATATAGTAGCTGCTAAATAAATGTTATATAATATATAGGGCTTTGAGCAGAAAAGAAATGCAGGTATGCTTCTGCATTGGTTGCAATTCAATTTCTTCGCTTAAGAAAAGAAAACAGGCCCTAACTGGTTTGGCTCAGTGGATAGAGCGTCAGCCTGTGAACTGAAAGGTCCCAGGTTCGGTTCCAGTAAAGGGCATGTACCTTGGTTGCGGGCACATCCCCAGTAGGAGGTATGCATGAGGCAACTGATCGATGTTTCTAACTCTCTAGGTCGCTCCCTTCTTCTTTGTAAAAAATCAATAAAATATATTTTTTTAAAAGAAAATAAAACAAGAAAGCAAAAGATAGATGTACAATAAGTCCTCACTTAATGGCATCGACCAGTTCCGTGACTTTAAGCAAAATGATGTAAAATGAAACCACTGTCACTATAAGCTAATTGATATGAGCAAGAGTTAAGTTCCTACAGCATCTCATCATCATTATAATAAAACAACATTGAATGAAAAGAAAGGACATTATTCCAGCCCTGCTGTATTGGCTTTTCTACCTGGCAAGGTGAAGATGGGACTAGTTTCAAGCCAGAGCAGATCAAGGGACATCACTGAGTCTGTAAGAGCTCTGTCTCTCTCCATCTCTTGGCGTGCTTCTCTGTAGGCAGTGGCCTCACCCTCACCTTCCACAGACAGCCTTTCTGTATGTGGAGGGGAAGATGGCTGTCCCAGTCACTGACTACCGTTCTTCCATCTTTGTGACATGGAAGACAAAGTCCTTTTCCTCCAGCATCAAATCAGGAATTGCAGCGGCAGTTCTCTGACTAACTGGATGGAGTAGGAATACCACCCTTGAAAAAGGCATTATGAACTAGAGAAAAGGAGTTCCATGACCTTGGCGTGCACATCTCTCCTAATGCTAGGATTGCTCAATTGAGCAAATCAAAATGAATGTATAATGAAACAAAGAATTACTCACTGTTTACCTGAAATTCAAACTCAACGGGTGTCATATTTTATCCATCCTACAGGGGAGGCAGGATGAGGATTCTGTGGCTGGAAACTCCCCGGAGTCACCTGCTGAAGAGGAGGAGGGATTAAACCCACAGACTGTGTGATGGACAAAATCAAAATTGCCTCTGCAGCTCAGTTCTCATTAACATATTCACAGAGACACACAAGACTTCAAAAGTTGATAGAGAAGCCAAAGAAAAAAGACTATGAACCCATGTTTCTTAAAACAGGCTTCACAGAATACTAGTTCATTGGGATGTTAATAGTTCTTTTATATAAAAGGAGTTCTGTGGCCCAATAGTCTTGAGAAAGATTAGGTAAACCCAGTTAATCCGGGTTTCTCTGCTGCAGGACTCTCTTGTGGTAATGTCCATTTCCAGTGTGAATTTCCCTGGAGGATGTGGTTTTCCTCTGATGCAGTAGGCCCTGGACACCTTTTGGAGTGCCTGGGGCATGCACTTGGTGGCAATCACAAAGTCTGGGGTGGAAGGCGTTCTGCTTGTCAACGGAATGGATCCCACAAGCTTCAACATCTAGATCTGAGAGGGAATCCCCACAGGGCAAAATGAGAGGAAACATTGGTCCTACTTAACTATTTCCTAGGATGCAAAGGCTGCAAATGCCCCCAAATATCTGTGCCCATCCCTCCGAAGCAGGGAAGACTGTGCCCTGAGCCAGTCAAGAGAAGTTCTAACACCTCTCAATTTGTCTCCTGTCAACTCTTTGCTTTATAGTATTTCTCATAACTCCCAGCATACAGTGCAACCTGAAGTGTAGGGACAGGAGTGCAGAGTTCTAATTTCTGCAGTGCTTAGATATCCTGTTATACCTGGTCCATCTTTATGATCACAAGTTCTCAGAAACTGTGACTTCAAGAGAATTTAAAGGAGAAAAAGGAGAATAGACTACATCTTGACCTTCAAGCACATGCCAGTTGCTGTGCTCATCTGTTTCCTTCCCACGTCCCGCATGGGTTAGGGTTCAGGAACTGGAAGCAGAGCCGCACACAAATGAATATGAAAAGACAAGAGAGTATTTGGAAATATTGGGGGACCAGGCGGGAAAGTCCAACTCAAGGGGAAGGACTTCCTCCGTGCTCAGGCCTCACCAAGCTTTTATTGATTCTGGGATGCACCCATAGCATAGCCTTTAGGCAGGTGACCCCCTGCAACAGGCAGAATAGCCCATCAGCAAGGATTTACATAATAATAAATGGTGGAGTAGTTTCAGCTACCACTGTCTGGACAAACAGAGGTGGCGCCTAGCTGACCTCTGCTAGGGTTCCAAAGGCACCTAGCCTGGGGGGTGGGGGGCTTCTCTGTCTATGTTTATCAGATAGTGAAGGCAATAAACAGTTTCCCACACTCATCCCTATTCATTCATTCTCTTAGATGCTTCCCTACAACACTATATCCTATATAAACAAGGAGTTCTGTGGCCAAATAAGTTTAGGTTTTTGCATGACCACTCAATAGATACAAAAACTGAGCTTAGGAACAATTGCTTGATTGAACTAATTTCACTCCATGGAAAGGATTTTGGAAAAAGAGGTTTTTAAGCCCCACACTGTTGCTGTTTTATACTTCTCTCAGCCACGAGTGCTACACATCCCCAAGAAACTCTGCTTCTTATGTTAATGCTTGTCAACTTCTGCTCCTCCACCAAATTTCTTCTAATGAGCAGCAACCAGGAAGTACCTATTCCCTTTGTGTGTCCACATGATCATCCATATTATGTTTGATCTCAAAACCCATTGAAAATTGGATATTAGTGGTTGCCCGCCATGATAATGAACCATTCATGTCTCAATTTGAAAAGGTATTTAAGACACCTGTTTTCATTAGTAATTATAGATAATTGCATGGTAGAGGTGCTTTTTAAAAATTATTTCATAGTGAAGGTCTTTGAGAAATGGATTAATTAATTTCCCAAAACCTTACCAAGAGCAAAGTATGATGTTAGCCCTTGCTTTGGGAGGTATCTGTATGTAATTGAGCTTGACTGCTTGCAAGGGGGAAAAATAAATTATATTCTCGAGTCAGCTTCCTGGCATATCCCAGCCATGAACAACTATTTATTTTATGCTTTTAATGTTTTGTTCAGAGTTGACTCATTCATTCACTTTAAGAACACTTATTGAATGACTCCTATGGGCCAGGTGTCTTGTTAAATGCTGGAGATACAATGACTCCATTCATTCATTCACCCATTCATTCAACAATTAGATGATTACCATATGCAAAGCACTGGGTATTCAAAGGTGAATTAGGGTATGAAGCCCTAATTTGACAATGTGAATCCATTTTCCTCAGAAATGTTCCTGCCATTGAGTCCACAATCCCATATCTAAGAAGTTTTCTTTAGAAATTATGTTTGAGTTAGGAGTAATCTAAATGTTTATCAGGAGGTGAAGAATGGTTTAATGAGTGATGATAATGGATTGCTATTCAGCCTTTAAAAGGGAGTAAGTTCTGCAGCATGCAATAACATGGATAAACCTTGAGGACATTGTGCTAAGTGAAATAAGCCAGTCACAGGTAGACAAATACTACATAATTTCACTTACTTGAGTTATCTGAAATAGTCAAATTCATAAAATCAAAGGTGGAATGATTATTGCCAGGAGCTAGGGAAAGTGGGGATTATCTAATCAATGGGCATAAAGTTTCAGTTGAGCAAGATGAATAAGCTTTAGAGATCTGCTGTACAACATTGTGCCTACAGTCCACATTACTGTAGTATTGTACACTAAAAATGTGGTAAGACGGTAGATCTCACATTGTGTTCTTACCACAATAAAATAACTAACTAACTAAATAAATAAATAAGTAAAAAAGATCAGCCAAAGTGGAAGCAATGGTTAGAATCAGGAAGTACTATTGGAACATTAGTTATTTTGCAGATTATCGTTAGAGTGTATTTTACCTGGTGCACTTTTCTGTATTTCCAAATTTCCAATGATTAACATATGTTACTTTTGTGATCATGGAATTAGGAGAGAGAGGCAAGGAGTTGGGGAAGTATAGATGTGAAGGTTCTGCAGATAAGCCTTGGGAGACAGAGCTGAGTCCAGAAGTGGTGCTACATTCCTAATGACAATAATAGCAGAGGTAACGCAAATGATCTCAGAGTTGGAGAGAATCTCAGAGGTTGATTCCCTCCATTATCTCTGATTATCAACCTTAGTCTCAGGTCATCAGTTCTGAGGCTTTTGAAACATAGGAATGCTCGGGTCCATTCCCACAATGCACAGCTCTCAGAAGATTCAGTCTGGGGTAGGGCTGGGCATTAGTAGTTTTCAGACTCCTCAGATAACTATAATGTGCAGTAGGCAGGGATGAGAACCACAGGTTCTCAAACTTGGCTGCCCATAGGAATTACCGGAGAGGCTTTACAAAAATACTGATCCCTGGGTGCCACGCTGAGATTTAGATCTAACTGGTCTGAGGTGTGGTCTGGATCCTGATTTTAAAAATCTCTCCAAGCGATTCCAGTAAGCAACCAAGTTTGGGAATCATGGCTCTACACCAGCGGTTCTCAACCTGTGGGTCGCGACCCCTTTGAGGGTTGAATGACCCTTTCACAGGGGTCGCCTAAGACCATCGGAAAACACATATATAATTACATATTGTTTCTGTGATTAATCACTATGCTTTAATTATGTTCAATTTGTAACAATGAAAATACATCCTGCATATCAGATATTTACCTTAAAATTCATAACAGTAGCAAAATTACAGTTATGAAGCAGCAACGAAAATAATTTTATGGTTGGGGGTCACCACCACATGTGGGACTGTGTTAAAGGGTTGCGGCATTAGGAAGGTTGAGAACCACTGCCTACCCGTGTACTTAAAGGGAGACCCATGCACCAGCAGTAGTGGCAGCACCTGGGAGCTCACAGAAAAGGCAGAATCTCAGTCCCCACCACAGACCTACCGAAACAGAATCTGCATGTTAACAAAATACGCAGAGGCGGCATGTGTCTATTTAAGTTTGAGAAGCACTACCTAGGCCATCCCAGACAGGAAACACGGAGTCTCCAGCATTCTTCCAAGTCAAATTTCCACATCTATGCCCCGCCCCTATTCCCATCCCTTGAAAAGGGGAGAATCTAGTTTAGGACAGTTCAGGTAAACTGAGACTCTGTCCTTCCCATCTACATCCAGACTCTCAATCCCACAGGCACCCAGCCGGAGGGCAAGCATCTGCTCCTCTGAGCTGAAAGATCCAGAATTTTTATTATTCCAGAGGACCACACTGAGCAGAGACAGAACAACCCCTGAGAGGACATTTCACCACCAATCAGCTTCAAGAGGTCTCCCCGGAGTCCCCAAATTCCCTCTCAACAAAGTGAGTGGATTTTAATCAGCAGCTGCCATCTCATCTGCATTTGAGAGCCCATGAATATGCAAACCGGGTACATAGGGTCTCAAGGAGCAGGAATAATTGGCCCCTTACACTTGGTATTCCGGGCCAGGCCCCTATGCTCCTCCAGTGCAGTTTCCCTCTCCAGCAATCTTGTGAGGGATTTAGGTGGGGCAGGTAGCAGGAGCTTTATCCATTAGAGCAAGATAAAAGGGAAGAAGGAGAGCATTTTAAAGAGTCCAGTGTGCGATGCGATAACTTGATGATACTATTAAATTTCTTCTGTGTTTTGCAACCTCTCTGGAGAGGGCTTTGCAAATGTCTCATGCCTCATTAGCCTTGAGCCAAAGCAGCCCTGTGCTTGCTTGGTGGGTGGTATGCAGCGGGTGCCTACCATTCTGTCTCCATCTCCATCTTTAGGAATGGAGGGAGGTGGCAGCTCTCTACAGGCAAGATTAGCGGGGGCTGTTTATACACCGAAATCATCCAGAGCAGACCCCCCTTATGTCAGCAGCATTTCTTTTCTCTTCTCCTCTAGGGAACCACTCTCTCACCAGTTTTCAACTTGCATGAATCCAAGGGGATTGAGTGGACCAAGCATGGGTGTGTAACACAAGCCCAGCCAATCAGAGCATCTCATTCTCCCAGCCACAAGGAAATGGTCAGAAATGCACACGTGACCCAATCAGAGTCAATGGAATTTACACAGTTGCAGAAAGGGGCAGTGTTTAAGCCTGGGAGGATCTAACACCAGGCTGCCAGCAGACATCTTACCACACATAGGGAGGCTTTGCCTGAGACTAAAACCAACCCAGAGGGAAGTGGAGCCAAAGGTAGAAAGAGATAATTCGGTGCCCTGGGTCTGGTCATAACTGAAGCCTTGAGCCTTATGAAGACATGAACCAATGAATTTCCTACTTTGTTTAAACCAGGGGAGCTAGGTTTCTGTCCCTTGCAAGCAAATGGGCCCTAACAGATAACGGACCGTTTTGTTCCAATGCTGCTGTGACACCACTTGAGGTTCTACTCGTCACATCCTGAAGTGAAAACAGAAGACACCATTCATTCTTTTTCATAGTATCATTGTGCCAACCACTACGGGCCAAGCACTGTTCTAGGGGCTCCCGACAGCTCAGCCAACTAAATGGCTGAATTCAGGAGGCTGGGGCGGTGGGGGGGCGGGGGGGGCATCCATTCTACAGCAGAAGAAACCAGCATGCTGAGATGTTCAACCACCTGCCCGAGGTCACCCAGGAGATATGAGAGCAGGGGAATTCCAGCCCAGACCAGTCTGACTGCTGAGCCCCCTGTAAAAATCTAAGCGAGAGTCATGCCAAAAGATGTGTTTTGTTTGAACCGTGAAGATTTTTTTTTAATTTATAAGTGTTAGCCATCATTAAAATTCAGATTTTATAAAACATCCACATTTCCAAGTAATCTTGAGAAGTTGAAATTTCTGGCAGCAATATACTAGATCCTCCTACAAGGAACAATTGGCCAGGTGAGCGGAGGCTGCCCCTTGAAACACAGCTGCATTATCTGGTTTGCCCCAGTCTCCAGCTGTACCACTTCCCACTTACATTGCCTTCTTGACCCCTGTGGGCTTGATTTTGGGAGCCCCACTGCGAACTTCACAAGGGGATCCTTCTATTTGCTTTTATCATTGTCGTATGCTCTTTGCCTACTATCCAGCACAGAATCAACGCTAGATAGCTCTTCTACCACATGGGAAGTGAGGTGATGGTGCTGATGAAAGCAACCCAATCATCTATTTAAATTAAAAATTACATGTATTTAAGGTGTAGATGATGTTTTGATATACATATGTATAATGACATGATTACTACAGTCAAGGCAGTTAACATATGTCCTCATATAGTTACCATGTTTTGTGTGTGGTAAATCTACGCTCATAGTAATTTTCCAGTATTTAATACTGTGTTTTATTATCTATAGTCATCATGAATCATACATTAGAGCTCTAAACCCATTCACCTTGGCATTTGCATGTGGTTAAACCTCATGGAAGCAGAGCAGTCAGATATTATCAGCTTCAGGAAATATATGCCCCACTGGTCTCTTTAATTTCTGGAGAGGAAATCTTAGCATGCCCAAAGTTTTGCAAGTGCTATAGACAATCCAGTGTTTAAGGTCAACAATATAGAAGAAAGCCAATAGAGAAATAAACCTGCCTCCTACTTTCCTGATGAGGAATGCAATTGCAGATCCAAGGGGCTTGTTCTGGCGTGCTATCCCTCCTGGGAGCACACCCACGCCTCTCTTCCCCCTCAGGCGTGCATCTCCTAAATTCTGAGGATCCCCACAGGACTTGCAACCAGGGGAGCAGTGTGCAGTGGCAGCTCATTCCAGGTTTGCCCCTTGAACCTGCCTCCTTTTCTTTTACTTTCCAGTGAGCTGACTGCAGCCGCGCCTTGGCTCACCTCTTTCCTACAATGTTTCTAGGAGCCAACGCACAGCACAGCCTGGGCCCTCTCCTGTTGCTTCTTCTATCCTAAGTTCTTCCTTTGTTTTACTGTCCCAGCTTTAATTTTTTTTTTAAAGAGGGCCTGATCTGTATCCATGATGGGGAGAAAGAAAAAGTTGTACGAGAACATCCAACTTACTATCGAGCATTTACTGTGTGCCAGGCACTGTGCTAGGTTTTCAGGGTACAAAGGGGAGTGAGACACAGCCCCTGTCCTCAGACAACTCGCACTCTAGAGGGGGTGGAGTAAGGAGATGTGAATGCACAGGATGTTGTAAATGTACAACAGCTGTGATAGCATTTTGCATGGAATACAGTGGTCACTTCCAGGCAGTGTTAAGAGTATAAGCAAAGGGTAAGGCAACAAAGCACAGTTAGGGGGACATTAGGTGTGGCTGGAGTACATGCTGTGAAAGGGGCTGGGGGACCAGGTTAGACAGAGTAGACCGGAGAGGTTAGCAGGGGACGATTATGATGAGTCCTTCATACATTGAATGAGGTTATCAAAGGAGGTAAATGCACAACTCTGGCACCACACAGACCTGGGTCAGATTCCCACTCCTCATCTAATTTTCCAGGTGACTTTGAACAAGTGACATCATTTCTCTTAGACTTATTTTTCTCATCTGAGGAATAGGGAACTAGCAGTGCTTACCTCATAGAGTTGTGGCAATCCTATATAATAAAAGCCTAATATGCAAATTGTCCCCATGGGCGGGAGTTTGACCGACCAGGAGTTAGACATGCGCTGACCACCAGGGGGCGGTGTGGAACATGGCCTTTGTCGGCAATGCAGCGCTGGCAACTGGTGACAGTGGAGGTGCTGCCGGCCCCAATGAGCCCCTATGAGAACGGGACTGTGGCAGGATGGTGGAGCAGGTGAGCAGGGGGTTCCAGGCCAAAGTGGGTGCAAAGGGAGGCCCCAGCCAGCAGCCGGCAGCAGCTAGGTAGCCTACCAGTGCATGAACTTCGTGCACTGGGCCTCTAGTGATTAAATAAAATCTACCAAGATGTTTGCCACAGTGCCTAGAATTGAGTACGTGTTGAATAAATGCTATTGAGAAGAGCACCTGAAAGGTGAGGCAGGGAGTCAGAGTTCCCTGGAATGCTTAATGTGCTGCAGGGATATAAAAAAAGGATCCTGGGGGGAATGGGGTCCTCGAGCTCCCTTAGGAGACCACCTCTGCCTCTCCCACCCCCACTGATGAGATGTGCCAGCACATGGGGAATAGATGCAGCTCTGAGAGCTCCAGACATGGAAATGAAGTTTCTGATTTACTTTTCAATTTGCACTTGTATAAATGTGTTGGGGCTGTGGGTCACCCTGAATTATTCAGGAGCTTTCTGAACAATGCCCGTAATGGAATGGGTGCTTTGAAATAGTGCTTTCAAGGGTGACATCATTTGGAAATTATCAGCAACACGTCCTCAGAGATACCAGGCAAAGCGCATTGTTGAGACAAGTGCTAATAATTTAAGCTTCTTGAAAATTAAAAGCGAAAAAGTGATAAAATTAAGAAAGAAACAGTTCACATTTGCAATTTGCATTTGCAATAAGAAGTGCCTTGTGTGACATCCGCATATGCAAGAACTGAGAGTGTCGGGAGGGTGAGGAGCAGGTGGTCATTCAGGCTGGCATGGTGCCTGAAACTCCACAATAATGTCCAGTAATTAGAGGCTTGAAGACTTTATGGTCTTTTTGAATTCTTGTTTAAAATGTTAATATCCCTATAAAAAGGAAGAGACTTTCAGATAAGGAATGTTTTGTTGTTTAAGTCCAGCTATATTCCGCTTATGCCTTAAAGAAGTAATAGCAACACTTTGTGAACAAATACGCAGGTAAAGATACATGAGGCAAATGCAAAGCAACAACTGAAAGCATGAGTGGGTGGTATATCATCTAAGAGAATACAATTCAAGACCTGAAGCATAAATTTGCCAAAATGACAGATTATAAAATGATAAAAGGTATAACCTATGAAGAAAATGGTATAGTAATAAAACTGTCTGCACCAAACAACAGAGCATACAGTAAAGAAATCAGGAGCAACTTGAATGAACATGAACAGAGAAGCAGATGAATAGATTCTGATGCACCCTTATAATGAAACTAGAGGCCCGGTGCATGAAATTTGTGCACTCAGGGCGGGGGGCGGCGGGGGGTTGGGGGGTGTTCCTCAGCCCAGCCTGCACCCTCTCACAGTCAGGGAGCCCTCAGGGGATGTCTGACTGATGGCTTAGGCCCACTCCCCATGTGAGCCTAAGCTGGCAGTTGGACATCCTTAGTACCGCCACCGCTGCTGTGCTCACCAGCTATGAACCCAGCTTCTAGCTGAGCGGCGCTCCTCTGTGGGAGCGCAATGACCACCATGGGGCAGCTCCTACATTGAGCATCTGACCCCTGCTGGTCAATGAGCATCATAGCAACCGGTCATTCCACTGTTCAGTCAATTTGTATATTAGCCTTTTAGTATATAGAATGCATAGTATATAGGATGCTACATGGCTATTAAAATGGATGGGTTACATCTATATGTGCTGGACTAGATCAGGGGCCATCAATCCTGACTGAACATCAGAATCATCTAGAGAGATTTTTTAAAAGGCCAACGTCTAAAGCAAACATGTCAAACTCAAAGGCTAACATGGGCCAAATAAATGAGGTATGTGGCCTTCAGGCTGCGAGTTTGACATGCTTGGTCTAAAGTGATTAAATGAGCCCAGTCTTTGAAAGTGTTTAAAAACTCCCAAGGTGACTCTCATATGCACTTAGAGTTGAGGCCCACCAGATTAGAGGAACGTCATTGATAGATTAAGTAAAAAAGTAAGGAAGCAATAAATGGAGGAAGAAAGCAAGAAAGGGGAACATTTAAAAAGAAGGAAAAAATAATATAAATGTATATAATTTCACATACATCTGTGTGCTGTGAAAAATGGGGGGAAAAGAGATATATAATAACAAAACTAAACACTGATGATCTAATTAAGGGGAGAGGAGTTTGGAATACAGGGAGGTTAATCATTGGAATACAAACTTTGTTTAATATTTGAAAACTGATCCCTGAAATTCCCTGAAAGAGCTGCCTATGAAAAAAGACAAAACAAAGTATGATCACTTTAATAATAGATGCAGAAGAACAAACATCCATTCATTATGAAAACTAGGATAGAATGGACCATTATCAACCTGATAAAAGACATCCATTAATAACTACAGTGAGCGCCATGCTTAATGGTAAATGATTCTAGGCTTAATGGTAAAAGATTGTATGCTTAATGGTAAAAGGTTGTATTCTTAATGGTAAAAGATGCTTTCCTCCTAAAATCAGGAACCTGGTAGGTATGTCTGTTCTCACCACTTCTATTCAACCTTATACCAGAGATTCTAGCGGTGCAACAAGGCAAGAGGATGAAAGTAAACGCATGCATATTGGAAAGGAAAATGTTAACTGTCTTTATGTACAGATATGATTATTTATAGGGAAAACTTTATAGAATCTACAAAAAAACTACTAGAACTAATAGGTGAGTTTGACAGGGTTTCTGGATATTAGGTCAATATATTCTTAAAATTAGTTTTATTTCTCGGTAGTGGTAGTGAATAAGTGAAAGTTAAAATTTATAATACAATACTATTTACAACAGCACCATAAATATAATTAGGAATATATTTGACCAAAGTTGTGCAAGACATGTACATGATAAATTATAAAACATTCCTGGGTGAAATTAAAGAGCAGCTATGTTTATGATTGAAAGACAATATTGGTAAAATGTCATTTCTCACAATGATGTATAGAATCAACACAACATGCCAGCCAGCTTTATTTATCTAAAATTGAATAGCCACTTCTGAATTTCATATGGAAATGCAAAGGACTAAATGGCTAAAATAACTTTGGGAAAGAAAAACAAAGTTGGAGAACTTGTACACAAGATTTCAATACATATTATAACCAACTGTAATCAAGAAAGTATGCTATTGACCAAGGATAGACACAAAAATCAATGGAATAGACTAGAGTCCATAAATAGGCCCACGTATACATTGTGAACTGACTTTTTCCCAGACTTACTGAACTATAATTGATATTGTGTACATTTAAGGTTTATAATGTATTAGCTTAATATACTTATATATTGCAAAAATGATTATCTCCATAGCGTTACTTAACACCTGCATCACATAGCATAATTGCTATTTTGTGTGTGGGTGTTGGGGAAATTTGAGATCTACTCTCTTGGCAAGTATGTAATGGAGTATTAATAATAGTAACCACTATGCAGTACATTAGATCCACAGGACTTATTCATCTTACAGCTGGAAGTTTGTACTTTTTCACCAACATCTCCACTTTTTCCCATGCTCAATGATTTTGACAAAGAAACCAAAGCAACTCAACAAAAAATGAAAAGGAAGCCACAGACTGGCAGAAAATACTTGCAAAACATCCATACTACAAAGAACTTCTGTTAAGAATACAAAAAGAACCTCTCCCACTCAATTATAACAAGGCAAACAACCCAATATAAATATTTGAACAAACAATTCTCCAAAGAAGATATAGAGAAGGTAAATAGACATATGGAAATTTCTCAATACTATTAGTTGTTGAGAAAATGTAAAATAAATCACACTGAGATGCTACTACACAGTGATGGCGAACCTTTTGAGCTCCGCGTGTCAGCATTTTGAAAAACCCTAACTTAACTCTGGTGCCGTGTCGCATATAAAAATTTTTTGATATTTGCAACCATAGCAAAACGAAGACTTATATTTTTGATATTTATTTTATATATTTAAATGCCATTTAACAAAGAGAAATCAACCAAAAAAATGAGTTCGCTTGTTACCTCTGACACGCGTGTCATAGGTTCGCCATCACTGCACTACACTCATACCAGAAAGCCTGAAATTTGAAAGATAGACCATATCAAGTTTTGGTGATGATGTGGAGGAACCAGAAAAAAGTTATGGAACACAGCCAGGCAGTTTCTTAATAATTGAAACATTCAACTAATGTGTGATCCAACCATCCTACTCCTAGGTATGAGCCAAGGAGAAACTGAGGCATAGAAACACCTGGAAAGTGTATCATCATGTAGATAGATAAACAAGAGAAAGATACCAGACAAAAAGAGTCTGTATTCTATGAATCCAGTTACAGAAAATTCTATAAAATTACAAACTAATCTATAGAATCAACAGATCCACAGTTATCTAGGGATAGGAGAAGGGGCGGGGCGTCTAGAGATGAGGAAGGCATCACAAAGGTGCCTGAGCAAACTTTGGGGGAGGGAGATGGACATGTTCATGATCTTGATTGTGGTGATTTTTTCACAGATGCATAATAATGTCCCAACTCATCAAATTGTATAGTTTGATATGTGGTTATAGTAGGTCAACTATACTTCAATAAAGCTATAAAAAAATGCAACCCCCAGGGCCATGTCCACACATGCTGATTAAGTAGCAATAGGTAAAGTCCAAGAATCAGCTTTTTTAACAGGCCTCCCAGGACATGCTGATGTAGGTGGTCCCTGGATTGCACTTTGTAAATTGCGGTTGGAGAAAAATGCGTCTCTTAGCTACACCAGCCCAGCCTGGGTCCCCTATGCTAGGCGGTCAGTTTGCCCCAGCCAGCTAGGCAGGCAGGACTCACATAACTGCACCCTGTACCCACAATCTTCTTTCCTCCCTTTCTCTCTACACTGGCTCTTCCACAAGTTCATTTTCCTCTCCTGTCCCATCGTCACTCTGCTGGTTCTGGCTTGCCCTCTTCACAAGTCTTCCCCTTGTGTTTTTAAACTTCTCATTCCCCGAAACACCCCCCAAACTGCCAGAGCCCTCTTCACCCTTAAGCTGGAAGAATCTTCCAACGAAGAGAAAAGGCATTATAAAGCTTCCAAAATAGGATGCACTTTTTGCTTAGAAAGACTAGAAGCTAAGCTCAGTGTAATGGGAAGGTGCTGATGGCTCTTAAAACACCTCCCCACATTGCCCCGCCCAATGTCTGTGTCTCTTTTTCTGACTGCCTCTATTTTTTGAGATCTTTGTGATTTGAGGCTATTGGGCAATACAAGTGCACGTTGTATTGGTAGAGAAAAAGGTTTTTGTTTTTTAAGAGTAAGAAATGGAAATAAAAATACAATAAACTTTTCAAAAATGCCAATAGCCACGTGTAAGGTTAATGCATTTTGCCTTATCAGTGGGTATCTTTGTGTGGATTAAAAGGGTTTGTTGTTGTTCCTGTTGTTAGTGAATCACGTCTGTCCATATTTTTGAATTAATTTAAGCCAGGCAGTCATGAGACTGAGGTGGCTTTAATGCTTCAGTAGCCTCCATAAGCAAACCCCAACGTAAGGTCATTCCTCAAGGTTAAGAAATTGAAGCCAATCACAGATAGCCGTTAGCTTCCTCAAAGAAGGCAACTGCTTAAGCTATAGCCAATCAAAGAATTCCCTTACCCCCCTTCTCTGTAAAGGTCTTACCCTAGCTCCTGTTGGTGGAGCACTCCTAACCACTTCCGGTTTGGTGCTACCGATTCAAATAGATTTTTGCTCAAATAATCTCTTAAAACTTGTAATATGGCTCACTGTCTTTTAACAAGGTAAAGACATTGCCCATTGCC
>NW_006300047.1:120429-123991 GCF_000327345.1 Myotis davidii | reverse complement strand
AGCATTAGTGCCCTCTGGGCCGCCTAATGTGTCTCTTCTCCACCTGAGACAAGGAAAACCTCATTTGGAAAGGGGCCCTGGCTTTGGAAGGCTCTGCTCAGTCAGGCAAAAGAGAACTTTATTTACATAACAACAATAATCCTTTAAATTGACTGACTGCTTCTAATTTGCATAGAGCTTCTGGGTCCCTTACAGTGATTCTATCAGTCAGGACTCTGTGTTGCAGGCACCTAGAACTCCCAGCTCAGAGAGCTGAGCAAAAGAGAGGGGTGGAAAAAACACATAAAAAAAAGGGCTTACATAACCTGAAAGGGCAAGCATACAGTAAATTTCCACCATATCTTGATGCAGGGATTTAATCGGCACTCCCTTATTTCTCTCCAGTTGACCTCTACCGTCCACTGGTCTTTCTCCATTCTCAGATTCTATGCTTTCCTCTCTCACCCTCTCCTGCTTCCCTTACTCCATTCCAGCTTGGTCCTAACAGCACTCCCTGAACAAACCATTTGCTCAAGAAATCCTATTGCAAACTCTGCTTTTAGGCAACACAACCTAAGGCAGAGGAGAGTGGAAAAGCATGCTAAGCAGCAAAAATGACAACTGACCCCAGGGATGATGAAGATGATGAGCTTTGCCCTGTATGTGGATCATGATAGATATATATGTACTGGTCACCGTGCTCGGTATTCAACACATGCTTCGTCACAGCCGTACCGCAGCCTCAGAAGGTGGTCATTAGTATCCCTGTTTTGCAGAGGAGGAAGCTGGGGTTGAGAGAGCAGAACTGAATTTCCCCAAGTTCATGTTGCTAGGAGCTAGAAGCTGCACTTGAACCTACTACCCCTTGCTGTGAGTTGCTGCTGCTCAGAAACCAGTTCAGGTGCCTCCACTCTGCCTGGCAATATAGCACACCTCCTTCATCTGCTGTTTTATTTATTTAGTTTTAATGTATGCTGTGTCAGAGACTCTTCAACTAAGCCTTTATATGCATCATCCCCTTCAATTCTCATAACAGCTCTTAGAAGAGGGGCACTGGCATATTATCCCATTTCACAAACTGTGACATGAAAAGGTGAATGAGCTGCCAAGTGTCACACAGCAGGTGAGGTGGCAGAGCACAGATCTGGGCCCAAGCGTCTGACTTCGGGGCCCACACTCCTAAACTCTGCTTTCATACTCTTACTCCCGTTCTTCCAAAATGCCCTAAGAACCCGAACTCCACCTAGCTATGGGAAAACTAAAACGAAGAAGGCTTTTCTTTTCATCCCCTGAAGCCTGGCTTCCCAGATATGTAAGAAAATGATAATAACTCTGAGTCATTAACCTATGACTCTTCATTTAAATCAATTCCCCAAATCGCCAGAGGTGGGTATGAAATTGTCTGTCTGCTGCATATATTTATGACCTGGAAAAAGAAATATGAGAATTGTGTTTAAAATTGGGATCCATTTCCTTTAGCTGCACAGAGAAGCTGGCTCGTTTTGGCTTTAGTCACTGCCACAGTTTTCCCAGTTCTTTCTTTGTTGTCTGTTTCTCTCTGCAAGTATCCACAAGAGGAGCCACTGTGTCGGTCTTGTTTACCACTGTCTCGGTCTTGTTTACCACTGTCTCCATACCTGGCACTGTCACAGGATGTAGTCGGTTTTGAAAATATGTCTTTGAATGAATTAATTTTGAAAATGAATGGAAACAGCAATTCATCAGGCTGTGTCACTGGTATAGAAAGTTCCCTGTGAACGGGAGAAGGAAACAATAGGTTGAAGGTCTACTAACTCTTCATGATTCTCTACCAGTGATTAAAAGCCTGTAGTTCCATTATTTTTGTTCTGTTCTCAGGGTTTCCAGAACTTAATTCTGCCTTGTAAATTGAGGTCAGAAAGATGGGAGAGAATCAAAATCCTCTGGGCTGTTTCTCTGTTCCCGAGACTATGGTCGCCATCAGCACTGTCTTAATGAATCTCCACTCCATTAAATTGTTATTTGGTCCTGCAGTAGGTCATTCATAGCCCCTCTTTGTAGGAACAGAAGGCAGCCTGCAGGGAAGAACGGGAAAACATAGGCGAGGCAGAAGGAGACGAAGATGTGTGTCTGGAACTGTGGGTCCTCATTTAATTAACTCTTTCAGAACAAAGAGTGCTCAGACGGCCGTCTCACACTGCCAGAGAGGCTGTAGGTGGTGGCACTTCCTGCGTGAGACTGTCCAGAGCTGGACATGGTTGGAAGCTCAGGGACTGTGTATATGTTTGGAGAACAGAATATCTTGCTGTTGGGAGCCTGGAGAATGTAAACTTCTTGAGTCGACTCAATTCAGGTGGGAACTAATTCACTTGATTCTTTCCATCACCCAAACACTGTGCTAGTTTATGCTCCCATCAATTTTCATACCTCCTCTAAACTGGTCTCTACCTCAAACCCACCCCTCCTCAGATTCTAAAAAGAATATTTAATGAGCTTCAACTACTAGTACATTCAGATACTCTAAGCCCATTACATGGATTACCATGTTAGTCCTCACAACAACACAATGGTGCTAGATTAAGGTTATCATCTTCATTTTGCAGAAGAGAAAAAGGAATTTAGGGAAAGCCAATGGGGTACCCAAGGTGGAGTGAAACCCCAGCCCAGGATAGACAGTGCTGTTTGCCTGGCTTTCCTGCCTCCAGGCCAATGCCCTTGTGGTCTCTCTAAAGCTCAGATCTGATCTTATCTCTCTATTAGTTTTCTGTGATTCTCTGCTGCCCAATTAATGAAGTCCAGCTCCATATCCTAGCAGGTTTTTAAATTGAGCTTAGGTCCTCATTCCCCCCACCCCCTGATTTTCTGACACTGTCTCCAATGTACCCATTACCCCATTTCTTCCAAACTTCTTACTCCATTTCATACACACTATTCTCCTTCATATCTCAGCACATTTGCATATGCTGTTCCTCTAGCTCAGCGGTTCTCAACCTGTGGGTCGCGACCCCTTTGGCAGTCGAACGACCCTTTCACAGGGGTCGCCTAAGACCATCCTGCATATCAGATATTTACATTACAATTCATAACAGTAGCAACATTACAGTTATGAAGTAGCAACAAAAATAATTTTATGATTGGGTCACAACATGAGGAACTGTATTTAAAGGGCCAGAAGGTTGAGAACCACTGCTCCAGCTGGAATATCTTTCCTTTCTTTCCTTCCTGGGGAATACTGAGGTGTTATCCAAAGCTCCAAAGGCTTATCCTCTACAAGGCCTTATTTGACTATCCAAAAAGAAGTTCATCTCTCCTTCTTTGGCTCCCACAGAACTTTTGCCAAACCTTTATCGGGGCACTTAGAGGTTTGTACCATTCTTGCTTACTGATGTGTCTTCTCTTATGACTTGCGCGAGGACAGAAACGGTGATACTCAGAGTGCCTATTCCAGTATTTTTCAACTGGCAGCCATTGTACTTCACCTCACCTCCAGGGGATATTTGGCAACTTCAGGAGATATTTTTGTTGTCACAATTGGGAGAGAGGAGATACTATGGGCATCTAATGGGTAGAGGCCAACAATGCTGCTAAATATGTAAAAATGACA
>NW_006300047.1:118480-119753 GCF_000327345.1 Myotis davidii | reverse complement strand
TGGAACTTACCGTAATCATATGTAAGTTTTCAGTTTTATTTATTCTTAGGCCACAGGTAGCACATACATGGCATGCATAGTGTTATTTCTTCTTCCTCTGCCTATAGCATACATTACAGGACTCTTCCCCTCTGAATTAGCGTGTGGTCTTAAAATCATTCTCGCAGAGCATCCCCATCCATCTTACAAATTGACAGGCACTGGCATAAGAGAGCAGACCTGTTGTGGGCAAGCGCGCCAGCTTTATGCTCCCCTGGGTTCCTCCCTGTCTTTATTCTCCCACCATCCCTCTCCTCCCTGGAGTTCTTATTCTCAGGAATCTAAAATTCCACCTTTTCAGATTCCCATGAAGAGGCAAAATCCCAGACACAGTGGTCCTTAAGACATAACTTGCAGAGTTATCAGAATACCTTGTTGTGCATTTCTGTTACTGCTATATGATGTTTTATCAATTTGGTATCTACGGTCAATTTGGCATAAATATTAATATGTTTTACATGAATGGTTGATAAAATGTAACTCTCAAATGGATTTTTGCTGGTTAAAAGTTGTAGGGCTTGATTCATGTGGCCATTTTTTTTTTTAGAAGAGATTCCAGTTTTTATTTTGGCAAATATATCAGAGAATTTCAACGTGGTTGACTAGCAGTTACTAAACTGAGTGGGATGAACGAAGAATAATGATTGATGGGCTAAAAGCTATAAGCAAGTAAGAGACGCATCTCCCTCTATGAATATTAATGGTTAGCCATTGAAACTATGGTGGGGCAAGTTCAGGGGGTGTGATAGGGAACTCACCAAGGGTCATATACCACTTCCATCATTTCAGCCATAATGAAGATCAGTTACAAGGAACTAGAAAAAAGGCTGACTCAACGCATCTATTTTGTTTGGTAAAACACAAATACAAGTTGCGAAAATTTACCTTTAATTTCATAATCTTTCCTGTAAATTGTTACCTGGGGAACCCTTTTTTAAAATGTTTTATTGATTTTCCCACAGAGAGGAGGGGAGAGGGATAGAGAGTTAGAAACATCGATTGCTGGGGTCCGACCCCAGCGGGTCCAGGGGTCCCCAAAGGTGTGGACGGAGTCGGAGATGAAGGAATGACACGGGGACAGCATTCAGTTGATCAGCAGCCTTGCCAGGATCTCTAGCCACAATCTCCAGCCAAGTACTGTGTCCATGTTCTCTTGCTAGGTTCTCCAGCCAGGTTCTCCAGGTTCTCCAGCCAGGTTCTGTAGCCATGCTCTCACACTAGGTTCTCCAGCCCG
>NW_006300047.1:107641-117940 GCF_000327345.1 Myotis davidii | reverse complement strand
AGTTACAGTGAGTAACTACCCGCCTGGCACTTAGTTAGGGGGTTTTATTCCCTCCCTAACTTCAGGGAAAAATCCCTACCTGGGGAAACAATCTTTCTCAGAGAGGTGACCTTGGTTAAAACACATAGTCCCAAGAAGGTGACCAAACATATTAAGAACAGTATGCCATATACGCCAGGTCCCTTGTAACAGCAAGGGTGGACCGGCTCCCGGCAATCGATGAGAGAGAAACATTGATCAGCTGCCTCCTGCACACCCACCACTGGGGATGTGCCCACAACCAAGGTACATGCCTTTGACTGGAATTGAACCTGGGACCCTTCAGTCTGCAGGCCGACGCTCTATTCACTGAGCCAAACCAGTCAGGGCCTGGGAACGCTTTTTGATGTGTGGCCACTAAAACCTAACCTCAGGCCTCAAAATTGGGCCTTAACGGATCCCTCTTAGTGTTACAGGGTTTGTACTGCTCAACAATAAACACAGTATTTGATATTACCCAAGGTTGTTTATTGTAAATTAAATATTTATTGCAAACTAAAAACCATTACAGATGTAAAACATTTAACTCTTTCTCAGATTGATAGCCTGTGAGTCGGATCTAGGCTGCAGATATATTTTATTTGGCTCACATAATATTTTAGAAATTGTGTTTTAAAGTCTCCAACTTCTAAAAGTCAGAAATTTTTACATTTATTAAAAACACATTTTAAAACCTTTTAATAATCTACTCTGAAAAAGTTGGCTATCTAGCAACACTGTACATCCATCCCTGTAAAAGGAGAGGTTATTTTCAGTTGTACCTAATCATCCTCAGTTATGGTATTATGTTTCCTTCCTGGACCCTGGAGATATTTTAGTTTGCAACTCCTGGTTTAGGTTAATAAGTCAATCTAAAGGAATCAACCATGAAATTGAAGAAGTAGTTACCCAAGAGTGTATTTTAATTTATTTTTAACATTAGCCAATGCTTTCAGGCTCCTGAGCAGGTCTGATTAAGCAAGTTTGTTCTATATCTATAAAAGGCTAAGTTGACTCATGCATGCGTGATACATATAAAGCTCTCGCTGGCACCAATCTCACACATGTGTTTCCATCTGTCATTGTCGATTGTGAATTTGGTTGTTTTTGTCGACATTCTGAAGCTGAAAGAAAGTGGCGTTGTTGACAGAATATGTCTGAAGACCAACTATTGGCACAACAAATAGTGATATTAAAATATTTGTTCTAATTAAATTCCTTTCAATGTGCATGAATGTATAAGTTCATAACTGCTTTGGTCTTTCAGACTTGATGGAGGCTTTAGAGATCCTGTCCAACTTATGGTAACAGAAAGTCAGAAGAAAGCTATAAGTGACTCACTCAAGGTCAATTGGTTGACATCATGGGCAGGACTAGAACTGAAGAGCTAGGCAATTTTACTTTTTAAAGGAGAGATACAGATTCCCACCCACTAGCTTGAAAAGTTGGTCACTCCATTGCTGATAGACCTGGAAAGTATTTTCACTAAAATTTTGCTTCAGGCCACTGCTATGTAGTATTTCCTGATTTCAACCCCTCTGAGATCATTATGGTGGCAAAAAAAAAAAAATTAGAACAAAAAAATATGAAAGATATTTCTGTCTTGTGGGTATCAGTCTAGAGTACCTGGCCTAAATAATGATTATTTGTGTGGTTTTGGGTCAACTTAGAAGTCAGTCTTCAGTGCAACAAGATCATTACATTGAAATTGATGGCTTGGAGGAGGCTTGTGTGGTCATGCTGATCCAATTTGTGTTTGACAGAATGCTGAATGGGACAGCTAATGCCCAGAATGAAAGAATCAAATTGAGAAGGATCTCACTAGACTGGAAGATTGGGTGCAAGCCAAAAGATGAGCGTTAATAGAGATAAATATTACTTTTTAAAAATCAATTGCTCAGGTAGAGAATGGAGAGCATCAGACTTGGCTGTGGTTCCCATGAGAAAGATCCGGGATGTCTTACAGGCTCGTGCCAGCCAAGTGATGCAATGCCATAAAGAGATGTTGATGGAGAAAACTTGTTGGTTAATAAATAACAAAGCCCCAACTCAAATTGATTAAAGCAAGATGGAGAACGTATGGGATCCTGTACCAAAAGACCAGGAATGACCTTGGAATGCTAGTAATTTTTTAATGTGTAAATGAATCATTTCCCTCTCAGTGTTTTTCAACAGTACAGGTTTAATTTTCTTCCTCATAGGTCCATGGGGCAGTTACATTGAGTCTGATGCAGGTTGGGCTTGGCTGGGCCAGGGTAGACCCAGGACTTCTGTATGGTTTTGACTGTTCCATGGGTCAACAGTCTGGAGCCCAGCCAAAGAGCAGTGGCAACATGGACAGGATCATCTCATTGCTGATCACAGAGCTTAAAGGGGGTGAGTGGAAATACAAATGCTTTAAGGATTCTGCTTGGAACTGGCAACCACCACTCTTGCTCAGATTCTATTGGCCATAGCCAGTCATGTGTGGAGTTGGGAAGTATAAGCCACCTTGTTTCTTAGGAGGTATTGTGGTTACATGATAAAGGACATGAATGTGTAATTCTAATGTCGAGAGAGAATGCTTCAATCTCCCACTTTGGCTTTAGTATGTCTGGATCCAGACATTCAAATGATGCCAACAGAAATCATTTATTTCACATCTGTGCTTTCCACTATGTTGATTTTGAGTACTGAAACCATCTACACTCACAGCTACTGTCTACATTTACAAGATTTTACTATGCTTCTGTTTTCATCAATAAAATTTTACTTTTCCAGAAAACTCTTGCCCAGCGAGATAAGTGTTGCAAATAACTTTATTGTTCATTCAAGAAACATCTTTATAAAAGACCCTTCAATTCTTCCATAGACAGCATTAAACAATAGTTTATAGTCAAGACTCTTTGGGTTCCTCATCTCAAATTTCTCATCTTGTTGTGTTTATAATCCTACACTATTATACCACAAACCTCACTAATTCTAACAAAGTCCCCACAATAGAGACCCTCCTTAAATCAACTTCAAAACTATTAAGAAAAATTATCCAAAATTTAGAAATAAGGCAAAAAATAGCATAGCATATCCTGTAACTATCATGTCAAGGCACTGTTTAAGTGTTCTGCTCACTCAAGATATAGTGAATTCTCTTACAGAATGTATCTGTGCTGGCTTTGCTCTTTATTCTTCGATGAGAGGTCAAGGATATTATGAAGTTGCACATCATCTTATAGATTTCCATGCAGTAGAAAAGATAGCTCTATAAGCTATGGTTCCATCATCCTATGGAACACTCCTCATCTTGGTATCTCACCTAGCAATCTTATTCTAATGTCTTCTTCTCATAATGCCTATAAATACCCAGTTCTTCACAGTGTTCTTGGAACAAGTTTTACTTTTACTGAATCCTTCATTAAAGAGCGAAATAAAATCTGACATATTTACTTTATATTTGCATAAATGTCATGTTTTTAATTTCTGTAAAGATTCTTCCATAGAGCTTTCTAGACTACTAGGAGAGAGACATTAAACCAAGTATGATGAGGAAGGATATTAAGGAAAGGGAACTGCTATGTGCTGAGGGGCCATGAACTGAAGGATTTACTCTAGTGGATTTAATTAAAGGATTTGGAATGGCTCCCCTGAAAATCTGACATTTCTTAAAGCACAAGTGGGAATTAGTCAAGTGAAAAAAGAAAGAAAGTGTGGGGTTGGGGTGGGCCTACTGCAATGGTCCAAGGTCATGGGTGAAAAGAGGAGGTTTGGTAGAATCACGGAGAGAAGACATAAAGAGCATATTTTTCACTGAAGGGTCTGGCACAGAGTTCCTGGCTTTCCAGGGAAGCCAGAATCCCCAAAATGAGAATGGGGATTGGGCTCGCACATGGCTTTAGCTTCTGTGTAAGCGGTCAAGTGACTCCCACAAAAAAGAAACAGCTCAGAGGCTCAACCCTGGAACTCAGAGCTCAGCTTTAAAGGGCAGGAATATAGGTTCCTTCTCCCACCAACTGTGGAACCTGAGAGGGGAGGAGAGAAGCACTTGCCATAATCCCAATGGGAAAGAGCATTCTTGTGCTACACAGAAACCTAATTAAATCTGCACCCGGAAAGGGAACCACTGCCACGTGGGCTCACTCTGGTCCCATCCCTGCTTTGCAGATGAGGGCGTTTAGAGAGTGAGCCCAAACTGCTTCTCATTTGATTGAAATTTTCAGAAGACAGGAGGGAAATAAAATGCTGGGGCTTGCTTGTGTTGCCAGGATATTAAGTCACTCGTCATAAACCAAGGGAACTAGAAGGCACTGGGAGGCGGCGACTTTTCATGCAAGTTTGCTGAGCCCCAGCTTCTCAGGTACAGGGAGGTTTATGCCAGGCAGTTTTGACCCGGAGGGTGATGGGCAAAGCTCTGTTCAGCATGCTACTGATCCAGGCAGTGGCAGCCACAGAGAGAAGCCTCCGTTGGGACTTTTGACAGTGGTCAGACTAGTGCAGACTTCGGAGTCACACAGCCCTGGATCTATATCCTGGCTCTGTCGCTTCCTAGCCCTGTGACCCGAGTAGACTCAGCTTCTTCATCTGTGTTGGGGATGAAAACAGTCCTTACCTCAAGGAGTTCCTCCCGGCAGGAGGTGAGTTAATGCGTGCAAAATGCTTGGTTCAGGGTCTGGCACAAAGTAAGCATTATCTATCATTATTACGCCTATCATCATAATGATGATGACCCTCATCATCTGCCTATCATTTCTCACTATTATAAAAATTTGACTTCAAATTCACCTGTTCTCTATTGCAAGATTCATCTTCAACCAATTTTAAAGAGCACATCTTAGGGGAAAACACCGTTTTGATGCCTGCCATTTAACCCCAGGGACCAGATAGGTTTAAAGTGAAAAGCTGGCTGATGAACTCGTCTTGGTTTGCCTGGGTCCTGCCTGGTTTTAGCACAGAAAGTCCCATGTCCTGGGACACCCTGTCACCCTGGGCCAACCAGAGCCGTGGGTCACCTTGATTACAGGACTGAGTCAGGTTGGCAATGAGTCATAAGAACCAGGACAGAACCCAGGCCTCCTGTGCCCAGCCTGGAGGGGGTCCACCCACACCATGGCCAGGGGTGGGTGGAGAGAAGCACATGCTAAAGGAAGCTCCCAATTTACAAGTCTTGGAATCTAGCTTTGAAAATGGGTATTGCAAATGAATGAGGCAGGCCAGGGGCCTCACAGGGAACCACACATACTTTCTGAGTGGGCCACACCTTTAGCAACGTGCATTCGCTGCCTGTGGGAATGTGAGCCCAGTGCTGCTAAGCACACTGATTATTCAAGAGATGGCAGATATCTGAATTTTTTAAAATGTGACGGCAGATATCTGAATTTTTTAAAATGTGACGGCAAATATCTGAATTTTTTAAAATGTGAGAGCTCCCCATTTTCAAACGTTGGCAAATAATTCCACTGAAACAAACAAAGACCCTGTAGGAGCCAAACAAAATACATTAGTGTGCCCAATGAGGTCTGCCAGGCTTCGGTTTACCCTCCTAACCTAGGTCAGGCTTTTCCTCACTTCCAGGCCTTTCACACGCCGGTCCCTCTGCCCCGCAGTCTATTTCCCACCTTGGCCTCGGCAGACAGCGGGCTCTCACTCACCTTAGGCATCGGACACTATGGATGAATGACAGTACCACATGACTGGGTTTCTTGACACCTGTTGAGAGTCTGACTTTGGGCTTCTCTTGTCTCTCTATCTTCATTTCCTTGTTCACTCATCCTTAACCATCATCTCTAAGCTGATGATTCCCGAATGTTATTACCAGCCCAGAACTCTCTCCTGAACGTCAGGCCCACATACATATTCAACTGCCTACTCAACATGCTCTTGATGTCTGACAGGCATTTGAAATTTAACCTGTCCAAAACAGGCCCTTTGATCAAATATCCAAACGTGTCCTTTTTCAATCTCAGTTTATGCGCATACCATTCTCCCGTTTCTCAGATGGAAATTGGAGCCATCCTTGGCTCCTTTCTTTCTGTCATACCCCATATCAGTCCTTCATTAGATCCCGTGGGCCGCTCCTTCATGATACATCCAACATTTAACCTCTTCTTAGTCCTCTTCTGCTACCACCTTGGTCCAAGCAACCATCACTTATCACCTGGATTGGAACCCAGTTTCCACACAGATCTCCTGTCTTCTATCCCTCACAATGTCCAACTATCTGCCCGCCTCCACATTTCATCTCTGACCTCCGATCCTATAGGCTATGCCAGTGATGGCGAACCTTTTGAGCTCCGGGTGTCAGCATTTTGAAAAACCCTAACTTAACTCTGGTGCCATGTCACAGATAGAAATTTTTTGATATTTGCAACCACAGTAAAACAAAGACTTATATTTTTGATATTTATTTTATATATTTAAATGCCATTTAACAAAGAAAAATCAACCAAAAAAATGAGTTCGCGTGTCCCCTCTGACATGCGTGTCATAGGTTCGCCATCACTGGGCTACGCTGCTGTTCTTATCATGGTTCCTTTACATAGGCAATTTTCTCAGATGAAATGCCTTTCTCTGGATACCCATGGGGCTCATTCTTTGTCCCCTTCTGATCATTACTCCAATATTACCTTCACAGTAAGACAAGGCTTTACAAATTCAAAAGTTGCCACTGCCCTCCTACCCACCACTGTGCTCCTCCCATGCACCCACACCCTACCTATAATACTCTTCATTTCCTTTTTTCTCCTTAGCATTTATCATCACTTAACATTTAATATATGTCACTTTTCTTGATTTCTTTGGTTATTTCATGTTTCTCACTAGCTCCTAGAATACAAAGATTTCTGATTATTTTTTCACTTCTCTAATTCCAGAACCTAAGACAATGCCTGAGGCATAGTAAGTGCTCAATAAATGTGTTGAATAAACAAATCCAAGAGCTAAGAGGATCAGCTGTCCTTGAAGAATGATTAAGAAAACGTGGATCAATGGAAACAAATACATTTCTGCCCAGTAAATCGTCCAAAGAAAAATAATAAACTGAGAGAAAAAGGCTTTTGCATCACTAATGACAGAAAAAGGACCAGGTTTTTGTTGTTGCTGTTGTTGAATAAGTGCTGTTTCAAAGAAATTAAAAATGGCCAGTATCCCATTAGAAAAATCAACAAAGGACACAAACAAGCAGCTCACAGGAGGAGGAGAAAAAATAGACTCCCTTATTAACATATGAAAAGATGCCTGACCTTTCTCATCATTAAAAAAAAATGCAAATTAAGACAACAATCAGAGACTAATTTCCACCTAAGCGGTCAGAAAATACACTAGAAAGATATTTATGATACACAATGTTAGGGGGAGTTTCTGCAAATGGTGTGTGTGCTAATCAGGGCAGCCTCTGAGAAGGCAATTAGGTCACTGGTATACAAACTGCAACAAAATCCTTCAATCTAACAGGTATTTATCCTACACAGAAATTATCTTTGCAGAAACACATTCAGACACATGCACAAGGAAGTTCATAAAAGATAAAGATAAAAAAACAGCCTAAATATTCATCAGTAGTAGAGATGATACATTTTTGAAGCTGGTCAGGACTGTCCCATTTATAGATGACGGTATACATCTATTTGGGGCGGGGGGGGAAGAGTAAGGTAGATCTGAATTACTTGTATGGAAATACTAAGTGGAAAATGCAAGATGCAGAAAAATGTGCTTAGTTTTATCCCTTTTGTGTTAAAAAAAAAAAGGATATGCTTCCATATGTATGCTTGTACATGCACAGAAAATTTATAACAAATACACAAGAAGCCATTAAAATTGGTTTTCCCTGGGAAGAATAATGGGTGAGGCAGGAAGGAAACTTTGATTTCATTTATATGTTTTCAAAATATGGAAATGTTTTCTTTGTATTTTTTAAATAAAAATTTTGTTTTTTAAAAAAACATTTCCCAAAAATAAACATTGAGTCTTTAAGTTATACACACTTAGGATCAGGAGGAGAGGGGCCTGTTAGATCATGCGCTCCCCACTCTTCCACCCCAAATGGGATTTTTTGCTGCTTCTTACTATCTAATCTTTATTTATAAATCAGAGTGGAGAGCTCCTCTTATATCATTCAACCTAGGCAATGGTGTCTTCCGACCTGTGGTTATAAATGCCTACCTGCCCATGTTCTTTTCAATGTTGATTCCAATCTCTCTGTTCCACGGCAATACCCCACTGCAGTGGTCCCTACACCTGTCCTTATGGCCTTTCCCTTGCAACACGAGCTTCATGAGGTTGAGGACCTGCCTGTCTTGTTCCTTGCTATTATCCCCACCATCTAACCCTATTCTTTTTTTAAAACCTTCTTTTTAAAAAAACTCACTCTCCAAGTATTCTTTTTCATGGCTTTGTTTTCCTTCAAACAACTGCACATATGGCTACTTAAGTTAAATGAAATGAAATTTAAAATTCAGTTCTTCATTTGTACTCCTCACATTTCAAGGGCTCAATAGCCATAGGTGGCTAGTGGCAACTGAATTGGATAGCATACATATGCAATGTTTCCATCATCACAGAAAGATCTATTGGACAAGCTGGAATAGACCCTTTCAGTACATTGTAGCTTTTCAGAGATTTGAGTCCCCATTTGAGATATTGCCAACACTGATCAAAAGATGTACTTGAATGCACTGCTTCTCCCAATGTTCAGAGTCACCCAGCAAGGTCCATTTGAACCAAAGGCGGGTACTGATGCCATCTCATGAGGACCTCCAAGTCTCATTTCCATACACATGTTGCTTTGGATAGTTTGGGATGGTCATGCAGTGTAACCTCTATGTGGTTCCTGGAATCCCAATAGCCCAGCCTCTGCCTCTACAGCCACCCTCCTCCCCATGGATTCCTCTCCCCCTCCCCCCCATGGGTGGGATGTTGTATACACATGTGGGTAGAGGGGCCGGGGATGGGAAGAAAGAGAAAAGGAGTTGTGTTCTGGTACTGTTGCCATGAAGCCCCTCAATACCCTTACTGATTCCCCACATGTAGCAGGGGCTGAGTGAGCAGCAGCTAGTGGCTTCTTTGAAGCTGGCCATCCCCATTTTAATTATTTCATCCAGTGGCGTGCAATGACTTGACTGGCTTCAATTCAGGATCTTTCTAGGCAGCCAAGACTCAATCAGAGGGTGCTAAGTGCTCCTCACTTACAAGGTAGACTGAAATTCCAATTAAACTCAAATTACATTTGGGTGGGAATCTCCAATTGTCAGGTTTGAAGATTCAAAAGCAAGACCAAATGGAAGCAGAAGAATTGGGAGGAAAAAATAAAAAGAGAAGAGAAATGGAGAATGCAAGAGTACCCATTTAGTCAGAAGAAATGGCTCACAAAAGTAGTCCTTGGGGTTTAAGAATAGGATGTATTGCTTCAACAAGCAGCTATTAAGAAGCAAAAGATGTTCTGTGTTAAGTGCTCTGGAGAGTTTAGAGGGAGAGCTCCTGTGTTTTGATCAGACAGATCTGACTTAAAATCTTGGCCCTTTTGTTTTCCATGACACTGATGAAGTCATGCAGCCTCACTATGCTTCCAAGGTCAATGGTGCCTAGCTCAAAGCATCACTGTGAAGATTCAATAGATAAGATAATGGATGTGGAGCACTTAGCATGCGTCTTAAGATACTAGGGTCCTGATTGAATGTGCTTGGACTCGCTGGAATAGACCCTTTCAGTACATTGTAGATTTTCAGAGATTTGAGTCCCCATTTGTGACATTGGGTGGGCTTTCCCAGGAAGTGTAAAGAGAGAGAAGGGACAAGGCCCAAGGTCAAGCCCTGAGAAACTCCACCATACCTTGGAGAGGAAGGTGGGAGATGAGAAAGCAGAGGCTACTGGAGTAGCCAGAGAGATTTCAGGGAAAAAAAAGACACAAAAAAAACAGGAAAGAGTAGAATTCCTGAAGCCAAGGAAAGAGAATGTTTCAAGGTAGTCCCAAGATGTAATGAAAAACAAGATTGAAAAATGTCCATTTATAATCATGTGCCACCATTAAAAATGAGCTATTGCTTAAATAGTGGATGTCATAGATATTCGTGACATATTGTTTCAAGGGAAGAATCAGATTACAAACATTTGTGTATCTCTATATATAAAAGCCTAAACGACTGAATGACCGAACAACCGAATGACTGGTCGACTGGTCGATATGATGTGCAGTGACCACCAGGAGGCAAATGCTCAATGCAGGAGCTGCCCTCTGGTGGTCAATGTGCTCCCACAGCCAATCTCCCACAATTGGCCAACATCCCACAGTCCCTCCCCACGGCCGGCCGGCCCGCC
>NW_006300047.1:93880-106924 GCF_000327345.1 Myotis davidii | reverse complement strand
CCGCCCCCCCCCCCCCCGCCCTTATTTTGCTGGTAATCACCATACTATTGTGTGTATATGAGGGTTTTTTGTTTGTTTCTTTGTTTGGGTTTTTTTTTCTTAATCACTTCACTGTTTTTTCACCCAGCCCCTCTACCCCCTCCCAAAAATTTTACTCTTGAAGCAAAATCACAGAAGAATCATGTTACCAAGGGAGGGAGGTGAGATAGACCAAATAGAGTAAAAATCCCAATTAAAGTAAAAATGGTGTAGTGACAGGGGTCCATGGGAGAAATGAGAATCAGAAAACTTGATGACAGCCTAGAGAAGACAAGTCACTTCCCCAAAATCAAGAGTGAAGATTAGAATTCAAGCCTCCGGTTCCCACGTGCAAGCACCCTTTCTATTACAGCTCACTGCTAGGGCTTTACTACTGTCAAAGATGCTCTCTGCTGGGTAGGCTCCTCATCTCTTATTCTAAGACATGTGTTTGCCCAGTTTCTGAAAGACTATGTCTCATCTTTCTATATTTAAAAGTCATGAAAAGGCAGGTTCAAGTCAATAAAAGAATCTAGTAACTATGTACTTGAAACTATGTCTTTTCAGTTTTCCAATAAGTGAAACACAGTAATAACAAAACATCTTAGCAGGTAAGTCAGGTGGCCCCAGGTGTGCTAAAAGAGGTCACTGAAGCCCTGACCGGTTTGGCTCAGTGGATAGAGCATCGGCCTGCGGACTCAAGGATCCCAGGTTCAGTTCTGGTCAAGGGCATGTACCTTGGCTGTGGGCACATCCCCAGTAGGGGGCAGGCAGGAGGCAGCTGATTGATGTTTCTCACTCATCAATGTTTCTAACTCTCTATCCCTCTCCCTTCCTCTCTGTAAAAAATCAATAAAATATATATTTTTTTAAAAAAAATAAAAGAGGTCACTAAATTATGATTTCTTTCAGATAGCTTTTGGAGGGTGGTCATGTCAATTTCCCTCCTACTGTGGGAAACTTTTCTAAGACACCTCTGCTTGGACAGTAAGTGAACTGCTGATTGAGCTACTATTTATTTAGCAACTATTATTTCCAGGCACTGAGTTATAATCTATTTTCCAGAAACATATGAAATAAGCTTAAAACCTGAATCAGGTCACGCCCTCTTGTGCTGACTTCCCATCACATTTGGAACACAGTCCAAGTCTTCTCCCTAGCAGATAAAGAAGGGCGCCATGATGCTTCTCTAACTGCATTTGCTTCCACTCTCCCCTCATCTACTCCCCTCCCTCCCCTGACTGTCTTTTAGGCCTTCAAACATGTCCAGTCCACGTCCTCCTGAGGGCTCTATAACCTCCACCACCTCTGCCTGAAATTCTTCTCCCTTAGGTCAATGCCTGAGCAGCTCTCCCTTGTTATTCAGTTTCAGCAAATGTTCTCTGCTCCAAAAGACCTTCATTGCCACTTGATCTTGATCTGCAGCAAGACCTTGTTCCCTTGTCACCCCCTGCCCTGCCTCTCCTGTTCTATTTCTTCATAGCCCTAATCACTGCCAGGAATTTTCTGGTGTTTCAAGTCAGGTTCCCCAGATGCAGAGCCTGGGGATGGATTCTTGAGCAACTGACTAACTTACTAAAGGAATGCTCATGGAAGAAACTCATAAGGGAGTGCGGAGGTAGGACAGGACATGAAAATACTGAGCAAAGAAGGCGCTCTGGAGCATGAACTGCACCATTGAGTTTGTCCTACCTTGAGGCAAGCATGCTGGTCGTATACCTCATCCATCTGTCAGTGACTGAGGGCTGCCCTCAGGTGGGGACATAAACTTTGAGACAACCTCACTTGCTCAATGGCAAACCTTTACACAAGTTACAGGTGTGCGCTGTTAGGCAGGCAAGAGCTGGGGGATGGATGTCCCAATGGTGAGGCTCTGAGCAGCATGCAAGCAGTATCTGCAATGTCTGGCTCATTTATTGTTTTAATTGATCCATGTCAGTCTATCCTGCTAGATTTCAAGCTCCATGAGTTCAAGGAGATCATCTGCTTTATTCACTGTGGATGACTCCTTAAGACATAACAGGCACTCAGGAAATATTGGCTGAATGTTCAAAGAATTAGTTAATATGTTAAGACACGTTGCTTACTTGTCTAGCTAATCACCGTGGGAGATAGGGCCTTCAAGTCTGAGTTCTTTCCAGGCTCCAATCCAAGCTTGCCCATCTGAGAGCCAATTAACCAGATAGCCTGGCTAGAAATACTAAATCACGTGGGCAAACTTCACTGTAGCCTTTGCTTTGAGCCTTACTGCCCCTACTTCCTGCAATACACACATAGGCTTTCTTTGGTTTTCCCAACTATATAATCCCCAAACCCCAGACCGAGAGATCAAAGAATCAGCATATAGTCCCTACACTTTCTTTGATGTTTCATTTTGTTTCCAAGCATGTTAAGAGTATTTTAAAAATAAACACTAGTTGTCATTAGCGTAGCTGACAAGAGCTGTATGTGCAGATGCTAACAATATGGGTTAGCATGCACCAAAGTTATACAGTGTGTTAATATGGAATACTAAAAATTAAGAATAGATCTACCATATCAACCATCACTCCCTCTTCTGGGTATCTACCTAAAACACTTGAAAATACTTATTCATAAAGACATATGCACCCCTATGTTCACTACAGCATTACTCAAAATATTCAAGACAGGAAAACAACTGAGGTGTCCCTCAGCCGATGACTAGATAAAGAAGATGCAGTGCATATATACATGGAATATTACTCAGCCATAAAAGTGATGGAATATTGCCATTTGTGACAACATGGATGGGACTTAAGAGTATCCTGCTAAGTAAAATAGATAGAAAAGGACAAGAACCATAGGATTTCACTCGTATGTCGGATATAAAACAGAAAGCAACAAATGAACAAACAGAACAAATAAACTCACAGACACAGAAAACAGTTTCCTGGTTAGCAGAGGGAAAGGAGGGTCGGGGGAAGGTGAAGAGAGTACAGGGGATCAAATATATGGTGACAGAAGGAGATTAGATTTTGGGTGGTGAGCACACAATGCCATATATAGATGATGTATTATAAAATTGAACACCTGAAATTTATATAATGTTTCCCCAATCAATTTAATTAAATTAAAAAAAACTAAATGGAGTGAATTGTCTCGCAGGAATTCTAGAGAAGGCTTTATCCCCTTCCATTGTTAGGGACTGTCAGGTATGTTAAGGCAGAGGTCCAGGCCTCCCCCCAGACATACTGAATGGGGATCCGCATTTTACCCAGATCTCCAGGTAATTCGCTTACACATCAAAGTTAGAGAATTATTACCTTAAGACATTGCACCCAGCCTTTCCTACTGCCCCTCCTTTGGTGAAGCTAGTTATTTTAGAACATTTCTGCTATTTTAGCCTAAGTCAGGAAAGACCATAATAGGATCCTAGATCCCGCCTCCGGTCTGAAGAGTAATGTTGAAAAAGCTTAGGATCTTCAAAGTGGGCGGTTGTCTTGGATCCAGATTTTTAGAAAGGGTGAGCATGAACCATATCTGATTCTGGAAAGATGAGCATCAAGGGAAATCACAACCTCTACCTGCTCTCTGTTTTTGAGCTTCTGAGAGAGAAATCTCTCCAGAGCATGTGGATTGGTTCTGTCTGTCTTTTTCAGGTAACCCAGAGACCCTCCAGAGGTCACACAGGACAGTGTCTCTCCTCAAAAGCTTCCAGGACCCTCCCAGTTCACTCAGGCTAAAGACCCACCAAATAGCCTACCAGGTCTTCCATGAGCTTTGCCTTCTTGCCCCTGTCCCTACCCCCTTTGGCCCCTCAGACCTCCTCTGCTAGTCTCACTGTTGTTCACTCTGTCACAGCCACACAGGCCCCCTCCTTGTTTCTCAGACATGCAGGGCTCCTGCCTCAGGGCTTTTGCACTGGCTGTTCCCTCTGATGGGAATTCGCATATCCACATGGCTCCCTCCCTCACTTGCTTCCAGTCTTTGTTCACAATTATCATTTTAGTGAAGCCTTCCCTGACCAACCTGTTTTAAATTGCAGCCCATATTCCAGCTTTCCCAATCTCCCTCACTCACAACAATTCGTTTTCCTACAGCACTATCTTCTAACATACCAAGTAGTTTAACCCATTCATTTTGTTTGTCTACCACCTGGCCACCAGAATGTCAGGCCAGTTGGACAAGGATTTTTGTCTCTGCTCATCACAATAATACTGCAGCCCTTAGCACTGTGCCTGGCACGGAGTAGATAATAAATATCTGTTGAATGAATGAGTGATTTCATTCCACAAACCATATGTCCTGGGCCCCCTGCTAGTCACTAACAATCCAAAAATGAATGAGACTTGTCTCTGCCCCTGGGGAAGCCCACAGCATGCTGTGGGAAAGGGACCAAGGCATAGATAAGTGAAGCCGGGAAGTGAGAGGTCAACATGGGAGAGGTGTGTGTGCAAGGCCACATGCTGGGCCACCGAGGTGGGGGGAAGAGCAGCCTCAGCCCAGGAGCCTGGGAAGCCTCAGAGGGCAGCTGGCATTGAGATGGGCTTGAGGATGATGGAAATGACAGAGGAAAGCCAGAGAGGGAGCCATGAGCCCTCCCTAGACAGAGGAATCAGCAAGTCCAGAGCATATCAAATTCCAGTCGTGTTCAGGAGAACTGCTAGCAGTGGGGCAAAGAGTGGGAGGGGTGCGTGTGTGTGTGTGTGTGTGTGTGTGTGTGTGTGTGTGCATGCCCTGGGAATGAGTAAGGCTGGAATGGAGAAACATGGACGCCCTAGGGAAGGTGGAGGACTGGGGTTAGCATCCAGCTCTGCTCTCCTCTCATTGGCAGGGTGCCATATGCCTTGTTGATCAGCTCTGTCTTCCCTGTAGCACTATCTCACCCTCAGGCCCTTCCATATTTTGCAGAGCAATTTACCTTGGACCTATCTTCATATTGATAAACACAAAAATATCTCTGTTGAAATCACATGTCAAATGTTCTGAGACGCAGCCTCAAAGCAGCAGAGAACAGATAGAAGCCTTAAAATTTCAGACTCCCCTCTTCTCTCTCCACTAGTCTATCTAACTGAAAGGAATTGCTTTACCCTTCCGATGACACAGATAGCCGTCCCATCTCTTATTGGCAACAGTCCATTTGGGTTCATAGGGTTTCTAATATGTCTTTTTTAATCTTCTACACCTACTTATCTCCCTGAATCCTCATAGAACCCATGTGAGGTTGGTATTATTATCCTATTTTCAGAAGAGGAAACTGAAGCCCAGGGTCCTAGCACATAAATGACAAAGATGGAGCGCAAGCCCGGATCTATCTGAGTTCAAGGATAAAAGACTTCTTACCCTACATCCATGAGAAACAGAACAGGACAATGTGTCGCTCATAACCAAGAGATTAAAGGCTATTTTAAGGAGATGGGAGATTCAAAAATACCGCAGAGAATGGATGCTTCCCTCTCTCTTTCCACTGTGCCCATATTAAATATTAATTCCTTTTGTCTTTGCAAACACAGAAGCTGACTAAGACGCACATCATAAAAATTGCAAGGTAAAGTTCCACTCTGTTTTGGCTTTTGTGTTGGAAACACATTCGGATGCCTTCCCTCCCTCCTTTGCCCTTGGTCAGTGTTGGCTAGACCATGGGTGTCCACCAGTAGCAAGAGATCAAGGACACATCCCCATCGGGAGCCTGACAGTCCCAGCTCCAGGCATCAACAAACACCATCCTTTTAAGATTTTTAGGAGGCAAGAGGGCCTCCGAAGGAGTCCTATAGGACTAACAGTTACCAAATCGTGGGAGGGGGCCAGGAGGGACAGCTGGGGCAGCAGGGGTCAAAGCACCCACCAGGCAAAGGAAGGCCATTGACTGCAAGCACCGGAGGGAACTGGCTTTTTTTCAGGCCTGATTCCTTTCATCTCCAATGGGTTTTTAAAAATAATAACTTTTTTCCATTTTATATTCTTCTTGAAAAGATGTGTTCACGGCAGGGCATTTCAAATAAGTGAGCATGCAAAAAGAAGATAAAAATTAGCCATAATACAAGAAATGCATGAGCATAATAAACACCCAAGTGACAGTAGTGTTGGCCCCTAAGGGGCAGGGGTGGAGTGTAATGGGAAAGGAATAGACCTTCAATTGTATTGCTAAAGTTTTATTATTTCTTTGGCTAAATATTGGATACATAGATTCTGTTATACTTTTTTAAGTACTTCTGTAATATATCTTAAATAATTCAAAATGATTTTTGAAGGCATCTGCTATACTTGTCATTGAAAATGTAGTGTCTTAGCAGAGCCTAGGAGACACCTAATAAATTTTTCTTGGATAAATGAATGAATGACTTAACTGTGTTACCTCTGAACTTCAGAGACTAGAAATTAGGGCTGGTAATATCAACTCTCAAAATTAAGATGAGATTCAAAAATGTACCGGGAATCTCACCTCCCAGAACCACCATTTTGATAAATCTACCAGAACTGTCATTTTTTCCAAAACATGGATATTTTTAAACAGCATTTTAAAACATTGGATTCCCCCAATGTGTACTACCTTGTAATCAAATATAATCACAGCATCTTTTTCATCCCTTAAATTCCTTTCTTCGTTACTGTAGTGGCTGCACAGTATTCCATTGTATGAGTGGATCTCCTTTGAGCTTTATAACAGTCAGCATCTTTAGCTATTGAGGGCTGTCTAAAGGTAGGATTGCCAGAATCTCCACCTCAGGTGAACCCAGGAGTTAGAAAGACTGGTTCCAGCCAATAGGGGGGATTAATTACATTCCTCCAAAGTAACCCCAGTTTAAACTCATTTCCTAAGAAAATGTGTTAGGGAACATTCTGAGAGGTTTGGGGACTTACCCTATTTCTAGTTTCCTAAGGAAGCATAGCCTCAGACATTCCCCTCTTGGCAGAATAAAATTCAAAATACCCTATATAATAAAAGCATAGTATGCAAATTGTCCCCTCAACTGGGAGGTCATCTGGGAGTTTGACCAGGGGGCAGGGCTGGCCAGGGGAAGGGATGAAAGCCCTGGCCAGCAGCACCTGTGGTGGCAGGCAGCTGGGGAAGGGAGGGAGTACCCGGCCAGCAGCAGGCAGCCACTAGGGATCCTACTAGTGCACGAATTTCATGCACTGGGCCTCTAGTGTTCCATATACCCCTCACGGTCTGGTGCCCTATCACCAACCATCCTTATCCCCTCGGCTCTCCACCATCCAGCCACATGGTGTTGCTCCAACTCCGGATCACACCAAGCCTCTTCCTGGCCCAGGCTCATCACACGTACCTCCCCCCGGACGTGGAGCTGCTTTCCAGCTCCTCCTCACTCTTGATGTCAAAACTCAATATCATGGCGCCCCACACTTTCCCTTCACAGCCTTTTCTCTGCTGCAATAATTAAATATTTATTCACACGTCTATTTGTTGAATGCTTGTTCTCCTTACTGAGAACTCTAAGTGAGCTCTACAAGAACAGGGAGCAATGCATCTGTTTTGTTCACTGTTGAATGTACAGCCTCTAGCACAGCCTCTCCTGCACACAGATGTCTAGTAAATCTTTCTTGAATGAGTGAATGAATGGATGAAAAAGTGAATGACTTCACTGTGTTACTTCCAGACTCACTTTCGTTTACATGCATCTACAAAACAGGGCTGGCACTGTCTACCCTCCAAATTGCTATGAGAGTAAATGCACTGGCTTCTGTCAAATGCCTCACTGGGTATAGTTGACAGATGAGAAATGGTTCTCACTGCATGATTATTTTGCTCTTCAAATATCCCTGGCCTTAGTATATAAAGAGAGGTACCCACAGCCCTCCTTTACTTAAAAGCTTTTTATTGCCCTAGCCAGTTTGGCTCAGTGGATAGAGCATCAGCCCATGGACTGAAGGGTCCCAGGTCCTGTTTCAGTCAAGAGCAAGTACCTTGGTTGCAGGCTTGATCTAACTGGGGTGTGTGCCAGAGGCAACCAACCCATGTGTATTTCTCACATCAATGTTTCTCTCTGTGTCTCTCCCTCCCTTCCACTCTCTCTAGAAATCAATGGGAAAATATCCCCAGGTGAGGATTAACAAAACAAACAAAAACTTTTTATTTGCCCTTTTGAAGGCAGGTACAAATGAGAACACTGGGATATTTGTTTTAATACAAGCCCTTTGAATCTCAAAATGCATATGATAGAAAACAGGGTGACACATGTAATTTTATCTTTTCTCCTAGCTAACTACTATTTACAAGTGTTGATTGCTTTGGTTTAGCTTAGAAAACCTTTTCAAGGCTCAGGCAGTTAATTCCAGCTGCCTCTGGGGGTTGGAACTTGAGCCACACTCTGAGATCAATAGCTTTGACTCCACTGGGAGGGAATAAGTGTCACTCAGGAGTGACAGGCTGAATGCTAGTAACCCCAGGAGCCAATATCTCTGCAAGTCGGTGGTCCCACCCTCACATCCCATTTGCAGTAGTTTATTCAAACAACAGCAAATGCAAAAGCATTCTTTACTCCCAAAGAAAATCTGGCCTCCAATCTACAGTGGAGGGGATATGACATAATCCATCCATTCATTCCACAAATATTTACTGGCCAAGTTATGTAGAAGCTAACAAGATAGGTAAGGGTTCTGCTCTACAGAGCTTACATTTGGGGGGAAGTGGGGAGGAAGAGGGGTTTGAGGAGGTAACAAGACAAGAAAAAGGAGAAGGAAACAAAGAAAAAGATCAGACAGTAATGAGTGCTTTTTCAGGTAAATGATAATGAGTGAAGTGATGGAGAGTGAGGCATTGAATGAAGACATTTCATCTGGGTTCTAAATGACCAGAAGAAACCAGCTACACAAAAATCAGAAAGAGCATTCCAGGAAGAGAGAGCAGCTAGTACAAAGGCCCTGGGGTGGAACTTTAAATTTTAGAAATTTAATAAGTGAAAAGAGGAAAAAATAGAAACAGGAGTGTAGAGACCAGCCTTGTAAGCCCTGATAAAGAGCTTCCATTTTATTCTAAGGGTCAGAGGAAGCCACTGGACAGTTTTAAGCAAGGGAGTAAACTGATGTGATTTGTGTGTGTTTTTAATCACTCTGGTTACTATAAGAAGAATATATTATAGGAGCAAGTGTGGAAGTAGGGAGACTATTTAGGAGGGTGTTGCAATAATCTAAATGAGAAGTAATGGCGGCTTGGACAAAGACAGTACAGACAATTCCTGTCCATGGGAAGCTACAGTTGGTTAAGGTAAACTGCTAAATGCACAGAGGAGGTACATTAATCCTACAAGAGGGTTAGCAATCAATAAAATTGTCTGGTAATTTGGACGAGAAGTTCAAACATCCCACCTTTCTCATTGGAAAAGGTATATACATATAACCTTTCTTTCTACCTTTCTTTAGATCATCTTGTTAAAATTCACCTGGTTAATAACCTACCTGTAGATATTGGATTCTGGTATAGCCTTCAAAGGACAAGGTCAATGGTGGGAAAGAGGAAAGACAGGCGTTTTTCCTTGCAGGCATGTAAAATCCAAGAGGTTTGGAATGGGGATGCCAAGGCCATTGTTTATCTGCATGAATACAGCCACCAATCAAGTCTGTATCTCCTTCTACCCCACCTGAGGATGGGCAGGACCTCGTGGGGCATGGAGTGGAGGCCATAAATGAAATTACCCAGAATCCCCTCATGATGTTCACTTGGGCAGTCAAGGAAATGTCTTGGGAAGAGATTTGGAATCAGGAGAGAGTTTTTGTGAAAGCCACCTACAGTCCTGCCTATAATGCTCCCTAAGATTTAGCCAAATAATTGGTCTCTTTTTTAACTCGTATTACTCCAAGACCCTGTAGCCTTAGCAACTGAGTGGGATGCAGGGAGGGGATCTTGAAAGCCTAATACTGGCTAAAGAGTCTAAGAGATAGAGAGATCAAAGATCAGTAACCAACATTTGGATGTGAGGAACTGAGACTCACTACTAAAATATCAGAGAAGGAATATATATATATGGAGAGAGAGAGAGAGAGAGAGAGAGAGAGAGAGAGAGAGAGAGAGAGAGAGAAGTCATGCTCTAAAATGAATGCAGTGTCTCTCAAATGCCTGCATTTCAAGAGCCCTCTTAATTCTTTATCATTTATCTGAATTGAGACATTGTTCTATTTGCCAATAACTAAAACAAAAAGATATGAGACATGAGAATCAGAGAGAGAGAAACAGAGAGACAGTCTAAACAAATGATGCTACTCTTGTATCTACTCATATGAAAAGATCATTAAAATATATCAAAAACCAGGGATCTCATGTCCCAGTTCATAGAAAGAAGCAACTCAGGAATTTTCCCCCCAGGAAATTTCTTATAAATCATTAAGCTATGACTTGGAATCAGGTAGATGTAAGCCCTTCAAACAGTCCCACTTTCTTCCCAACCTTAGAGCAAAGTTCCTGTGTGGGAGGGAGCCTAAAATGCACACACGCACACACATGCACACACGCACACACGCACGCGCACACACACACACCACACACACACACACACACACCACACACACATCTGTCATCTCCAAATAGGTACTCAGATAAGGTTCTCAAATTTAATAAAAGGTTTCAAGTTGAAGAACCTTTCATTTTAAATGCAACATCCTGACAAGAAAAGAAAACTACAGCTTGAAAGCCGGTAAACTGTGATTTCTCACCAAATGTGTGTGTGTGCCTGTGGGATCATCTATTCAAGAGAAAAAAGTTGAGCATAGCTGCCTCATCTCCCCACCTTCTCCTCTGCCACTCCTGCCTCTTTCCACATCCACCCCTATCCCCACCCCTCACCCCACAAGGACATGTCAAAGAGAAATTCAAGTTACTCCCCCCACCCCACCCCTCTTTGGGAATGCCTTTCTTATTTGCAAATCCACAGGAAAAAATTACTCTGTGTTTCCCTGGGACCGTGGTCGGCAAACTGCAGCTTGCGAGCCACATGCGGCTCTTTGGCCCCTTGAATGTGGCTCTTCCTAAGCCTTAGGAGTACCCCAATTAAGTTAATAACAATGTACCTACCTATATAGTTTAAGTTTAAAAAATTTGGCTCTCAAAAGAAATGTCAATCGTTGTACTGTTGATATTTGGCTCTGTTGACTAATGAGTTTGCCGACCACTGCCCTGGGAGGATATTTTAGTTGAAAGCCTGACTTTGAGTCTCAGTCATGGAAGAACAGCAAAACCACTGACCTTGGAGGGGTGACCACCTTCAATGTCATACACCTGGTTGGAGCATGTTCTGGAGGTGGAAGAGAGAGGTGGCACAGAGACGAGTCTGATGCTGATTCGAACACCAAATTCTGTACTTGATGCATTTGGACAAGGGCTGTTCATAAAGATACATGACTTAAGACTAATTTGCAACTCACACAAACTTATAAAACTATTCACTGAGAAGTATACATGCTGTTTTTACTGAAAGGAATTTTGTTATTAATTTATTTGTCTATTTGTTTCCCCTTCCACCCACTTAGAATGTCAACTCTAAATTTGAGAACCTTATTGGAGTACCTTATCTGTTTTCTTCTCTGTTATAGCCATAGTGCCTGGCACATAGTAGGTAATTAATAAATTTTTGTTCGATAGATAAATGCAGAGAAAAAAACTAGAAGAAACTAAATAAAGAATTAATAGTGATTACCCTGATAGAGACTATGGGATGGTTACAATTTACTCTTGATATTTTCTATCTTTTCCAATTTCTCAAAAAAAAATACTACTTTTCTAATTAGAATAAAAGAGAATAATTATGGATTGGGTAAAAACCAAGTTATCACCAACATTGGCATTAGTTAGGAAGCAGTGAGCAAGTTCAAACTTGTTAAAAATGCACACACTTGAACTAATGTTATATTAATAGCAATGAGGTTCTACATTCCTGTTTTTCACATGGTCATTCATTCAACCAACCCTTATTGTGGGCCACCATGCCTCAGTCCTTGACCTAGGTAGTGGATACATTGTTAAAGAATCATTTTCAAATTTTCAGAAAAGGAAAAATTATGACTCTTATACAGATATAAAGGGAAAACGTGTTTGAGAATTTGTTTAAGTCTTAAAAGAATTAATTGGTAGGTTTAGTTCAAAGGAGAACGAAAAGATTAGGCACACATATAGGTCATAAATATTGAAATGACTATGCAAATGAGGGCAAAACTGGCCTCTTCCAGAGTTTGGAAACTTCCACTCTACAGATCTGAACCTTGATTGTACAGAAGTTTTACATGTCTACAGGCAGGAATTATTCTGCATTCCTAGCCAAGTTACAGAGTTGCCAAAGAACTGGATGGACAAAAATGCAACTAGCATCTGATAACCTGGAAGAATATGCTCTCCAGGTACTGGGAACCTTTTTTCTGCCAAGGGCCATTTGGATATCTATAATATCATATGCCGGCCAAAAAAATTACCAGCTTAAAAATTAGCCTGCTGTCTTTGGCCAAACATTTAATTAATTCACCCCTAATGCCTTGGCAGGGCCAGACCAAATGATTTCTTAGGCTCTATAGGGCCTTCAGGCCAGACATTTCCCACCCCTGCTCTAGACAATGACTAATTTTCCATTGAAGCACGAATTTTCCTTACACTACAAAGATGATTGAGATAGTCTCTAACTTCTCGAGTGGTATCTGGGAAGACTGACATAAACAAAGGGCTGGCTTTGTTCTGGGCAGGAGGAGAATATATCTTTATGTTGCTCCTCTTCTGTTTACAAGGACTCTGTGAAAGAAACTGCTGTCCACGAATTAAATATTGTCCAAAGAACTGGGAGGAAAGCTATAATTAGTTTCCAAAGTGCATTTTAAACGTTTTTTGCAATAACAATTTTATTACAACTGCACCAGAAAACCAGTACATACTCATTATAAAAATAAAATGCACACCATAAAAAGATATGGAGCCATAGCCGGTTTGGATCAGTGAATAGAGCATAGGCCCGGGACCAAAGGGTCCCAGATTTGATTCTAGTCAAGGGCATGTACTTCAGTTGCAGGGATCCCTGGCCCTGGTTAGGGCATGTATGGGAGGCAATCAATCAATGTGTCTCTCTCAGATCT